>NC_080173.1:2848311-3223311 GCF_950295315.1 Erinaceus europaeus | reverse complement strand
GGGGGCTCGAACCGGGATCCTCACGCTGGTCCTTGTGCTTTGCGCCACATGCGCTTAACCCGCTGCGCTACCGTCCAACTCCCGATATTGAGAGTTTTATCTAAAGAAAACACAATTTTTTTTTCCTTTGGCACACTATTCCATAAGGCAGAAACAAAAATCCCTAGAGTTCACTTAGCGTAGAAAAATGGTTGGTAAACGTTGCACCAAAGTAAAGGACTCTGGGGTGGTAGCGTTCAGGTCCTGCAACAGGACGGCGGAGGAGGACCTAGTGGGGGTCAGAGTGTACCGCGGGAAACCGAGAAGGGTGACACATGGACCACTACTGCATTTTGCTGCCGACTCTAAACCATTATTCCCCCAATAAAGAACCATATATATTTCCTGAAGAAAAAAATAAGATGCACTTTATTTATACCTGACCACGTGTCACGCCTTCAAGCCGCCGAAATCCAGCTGATGAAGGGAAAATGGAGACTCCACCGGACAAGATCACCCCTGGCTGCAGAGGTTCTCCCTCCCTCTAGCCTGCGGCACCCCGGGCGGGGGCGGAGCCGGCGGGCGGGGGCGGGGCCGGCGGGCGGGGGCGGGGCCGGCGGGCAGGGCGGGGCCGGCGGGCGGGGGCGGGGCCGGCGGGCGGGGGCGGGGCCGGCGGACGGGGCGGGGCCGGAGGACGGGGCGGGGCCGGAGGACGGGGCGGGGCCGGAGGACGGGGCGGGGCCGGAGGACGGGGCGGGGCCGGAGGGCGGGGCGGGGCCGGCGGGCGGGGCGGGGCCGGCGGACGGGGCGGGGCCGGCGGACGGGGCGGGGCTGGAGGGCGGGGCCGGCTGGTGGGGGCGGGGACGGGGGCGTGGTCGGAGGACAGGGCGGGGCCGGAAGACGGGGGCGGGGCCGACGTCGGGGACGGGGCGGGGCCGGTGGGTGTGGCGGGGCCTATGGAGGGGCGGGGTCTGCAGAGCGGCGTTCAGGCGCAACTCCAGGCCCCGCTCATTATACGTCATCAGCAGCTCCGCGAGGTCACGGGTTTCTTATTAGCCGAAAGCCCAACCAGGCGCACTCCTGGTTCTCGCGAGAGAGCGCGCGAAGCCTGCCGGGAAGACTGGGAAAGAGCCCGTAGGTTTGCCCAAGATGGCCGCCCTGGAGGAGGAGTTCACGTTGTCGGCGGTGCACCTGGGCGCCGGGCCTGACGGGCTCCTGGGCGTGGAGCCGAGCGACCGAGCGGACCAGTTTCTAGTGACGGACGGCGGCAGGAGCGTCGTCCTGTATAAGGTCGGGCCACAGGCTTCCTCGGCTCGGGAAAGAGACCTGGGCGCGGGCTTCCCCGCTGGAGGCAGCCTGGGGGCCGGGGGCGGGCGCACGGGTCTCAGCGAGCGCGGCCCCGGGTTCGAGCCCGGCCCCCACCTGCGGCGGCGGCCCCACGAGTGCTGAGGCCGGGCTGCGTCTGTGCGTCCTTCCCTGCCGTCCCTCTGTCCACCCGCAGCATCCGCCAGGTGCAGAGTCGGAGGACCTGGGCTGACTCAGGGCAGAGAAGAGAGTCAGCGCGGGCGCGAGTCGGGAACCGGGTCGGATGGCCGGGAGTGGAGATTGTTGGGGGGGCTGATGTCGGCGGGTGTAGACGGGAGGCTCACACGGGGCGGGTGTACACGGGAGGCTCACACGGGGCGGGTGTACACGGGAGGCTCACAGGGGCGGGTGTAGACGGGAGGCTCACACGGGGCGGGTGTAGACGGGAGGCTCACACGGGGCGGGTGTACACGGGAGGCTCACAGGGGCGGGTGTAGACGGGAGGCTCACAGGGGCGGGTGTAGACGGGAGGCTCACACGGGGCGGGTGTACACGGGAGGCTCACACGGGGCGGGTGTACACGGGAGGCTCACAGGGGCGGGTGTAGACGGGAGGCTCACACGGGGCGGGTGTAGACGGGAGGCTCACAGGGGCGGGTGTAGACGGGAGGCTCACGGGGCGGGTGTAGACGGTGGGTGTAGATGGACGGGGTGGGCCGGGTGGCTGAGCCTCTGCACCTGCTCCAGTCCCCGCCAGACGCACCTTGGAAGCCGCTTTGCTTTTAGTGGCGCCTTAGAAAGTGATTGGGGCGACTAGGTAGCATAATGGTTATGCGAACAGACTCTGATGCCTGAGGCTTCTGAGTCCCAGGTTCAGTCCCCCGCACCACCATAAACCAGAATTGAGCAGTGCTCTAGTTAAAAAAATAATAATATAGGGAGTCGGACTGTAGCGCAGCGGGTTAAGCGCAGGTGGCGCAAAGCACAAGGACCGGCATAAGGATCCCGGTTGGAACCCCGGCTCCCCACCTGCAGGGGAGTCGCTTCACAGGCGGTGAAGCAGGTCTGCAGGTGTCTGTCTTTCTCTCCCCCTCTCTGTCTTCCTCTCCTCTCTCCATTTCTCTCTGTCCTGTCCAACAACGACAACAATAATAATAACTACAACAATAAAACAACAAGGGCAACAAAAGGGAATAAATAAATAAAATAAATATTTAAAAGTAATAATAATAATATAAATAGCTTTCTTTTCTTTGCAAAGAAAGAAAAAGTATCTGGACTGCAGACCAGCACTTTTAACGTCCACTTCGAAGTTGTTCACAACGTTGCAGATTTACAATTACTGAAAATTGTGACTGTTTGGAATTGATGTGACCACGGCTCCGACTTTGTCGGAATTCCCATTCTAAGCACCAATTGGAGCCACCCTCCTGCCCACTGAAATAATTTGTTTCATCTTTACTTTTTTTTTTTTTAGGGGGATCATAGATTTGCAGTCAACAGTAAAATACAGTAGTTTGTACATGTGTAACATTTATGTTTTCCACACAATTCAGCCCCCCACTAGCAGCTCCTCCGCCATCATGTTCCCAGACCTGAACCCTCCCCCTCCCCAGAGTCCTTTACTCTGGTGCAGTGCACCAGCTCCGGTCCAAGTTCTGCTTTGTGTTCCCCCACCTGATCTTGTTTTTCTTGTATTCATCCTTCTCTTTCTGGCTGATCTCACTTCACATGATTCCTTCAAGCTCCATCCAGGGTAAGGGAGGTGAAGAAGGTGAATTCAGCATTTTTAACAGCTGAGTAGTATTCCATTGTGTATCTAGACTACAGCTTCCTCAGCCACTCATCAGTTGTTGGACACCGTGGTTGCTTCCAGGTTTTGCCTGTTACATGTTTTGCTGCTATGAACATAGGTGTACACAGATCTTTTTGGATGGGTGTGTTGGGTTCCTTAGGATAGACATCTGCTTTACCACCCATGAGGCATCCCCCCTGCTTAGAGGTGTGAGGAGACTAGAACCCAGATCCTTGCACTTGGTAATGCGTGTGCTCAGCCAGGTATGCCACAGTCCAGCCCACATGATAGCCTGCTGAACAAACAGTGGACCCTGCCATCATATTGATTATTGCTTCTGTCTCAGTTATAAAGCTAGTTGCTTTAATGTCTAAAACTGACTGACTGAATATTTTGTTATCTTAATTTTAGGTTTCAGACCAGAAGCCCCTAGGGAGCTGGTCAGTAAAACAAGGTCAGATTATAACTTGTCCAGCTGTTTGTAACTTTCAGACCGGAGAGTATATTGTTGTTCATGATAATAAGGTGAGGTTTGAGATTTTTACATAATATATACAATACAAATAAATGTTGATTTATTAACTGTCCAGGAAATGCTTTTTTAAAAACTTGTATGTTTTGGTTTGAGGTTTTGAGGATATGGAATAATGAAGATGGAGACCTGGGCAAAGTATTTAAAGCAACGGTAAGTGTTCGATATTTCCAGCATTTTTATGTCATATGCCAAGTGGCATTTGTTTGAATTATAGTATTTTTTAACTTCACCTATGAAAGTGACAGCTTTTCTTTCTAGTTAGCGTTAATTCTTCATAACAGGTCTCAATTCGTGACTTAATGTGTTACGAAGAGCCTTTATTAAACCCAGGAGATTGAATATTTAAACAATTAACAAGTAATAGTCATTTACTAATTCCCGTGACTTTAGATGCTGTTGTCCATCTCTGTGAGAGTGAGTGAGCTTCATTGTGCTTTGTAAGATTTCATTTACTAGGCCAGGTGATGCAGAGCCCAGCAGGAAGTACTCGTTACCTTGTGCCAGCACCCAGGTTTAACCCTGGACCCCACCTGCAGGTATCTCTTCTCCCTCTCTGTGTTTTCCTTCCCTCTCAGGCTTCTCTCAAAAGAAAGAAGAGGAGGGAGACGGGTTGAGGTGGATAGGATAGTGGTTGTGCTAAAAGACTCATATGCCTGAGGCTCCAAAGTCCCAGGTTTAATCCCCTGCACCACCATAAACCAGACTGAACAGCGCTCTGGTTAAAAAAAGACTTCCCAGGGGTCGGGTGGTGGCACACCTGGTTGAGTGCTCATGTTACAGTGAGCAAGGACCCAGGTTCGAGTTCCCTGTCCTTACCTGCAGGGGGAAAGCTTCACAAGTGATGAAGCAATGCTGCAGGTGTCTCTCTCTCTCTCCTTGTCTATCACTCCCTCCCCTCTCAAATTCTGGCCGTGTCTATCCAAAATAAATATTTAAAAAGAAAAGACTTCCCAGAGCAGTGAAGTCGTCATTCAGGCACAAGCCCTAGAAGCGACCTGCTAGCAATTAAAAAGAGAAATGTCACATATTTATTTTCTAATTTACTTTGACTTTTTAAAAAAATACTTATTTTCCCTTTTGTTGCCCATGTTTTATTGTTGTAGTTATTGTTGTTGTTGTTATTGATGTCATCGTTATTGGATAGGACAGAGAAATGGAGAGGAGGGGGGAGAGAAAGACACCTGCAGACCTGCTTCACCACTTAGGAAGCAAACCCCCTGCAGGTAGAGAGACAGGCTCGAACCGGGATCCTTATGCCCATCCTTGCGCGTTAACTTTTTTCACCAGAGTACTGGCAGCTCTGGCTAATCATGGTGCTGGGGATTGAAGCTTTGCTGCCTCGGGCATGAATGCTTTCACTTACTAGCTCTAGAGAAACCAGAGGGGGGGGGGGGCAGCCGGTGTTGCACACAGTACATGGTACAAAGCAGAAGGACCCATGCAAGGATCCCAGATCAAGATCCTGCTTTCCAGCTGCAGGGATCACCTCGCAAGCCGTGAAACAGGTCTGCAGCGGTCTGTCTTCCTCTCTTTCCCTTGCTATCTTTCCCCTCTTCTCTCAATTTCTCTGTCCTATCCAAAATAGAAAAGAAAAGTGACCACAGGAGGAGTGGATTCGTAGTGCAGGCAGCGAGCCCCAGTGACAACTCTGGAAGGAAAAGAAAAGAAAAGAAAAGAAAAGAAAAGAAAAGAAAAGAAAAGAAAAGAAAAGAAAAGAAGCCAGAGCATTACTGGCACATGCAGTGTTGATAAACCTGAAAGTCAACTCAAAATTGAATTAAAATACAGAAATATGTCACTTCCCTTACATTTTCTCTAAATGTCGTTATTTTGATTGGTGGCAATTTTAGAATAAAGCTTGAAGTATTTTTATGTTCTGCTAGCTGTCTGCCGAGGTGTACAGGATATATTCAACACAAGGGACAGAACCCATAGTTCTGTTCAAGGAAGGCGCCGTCCGTGGATTAGAGGCTTTGCTGGCAGAACCGCAGCAGAAAATTGAAAGTGTTATCTCTGAGGAAGAAGTGATTAGGTAAGTTCTGGTGCAGACAAGTACATTTTTTAAAAATATTTATTTATTCCTTTTTGTTGCTCTTGTTGCTTTATTGTTGTAGTTATTGTTGTTATTGATGTCATTGTTGTTGGATAGGACAGAGAGAAATGGAGAGAGGAGGGGAAGACAGACAGGGGGAGAGAAAGACAGACACCTGCAGATCTGCTTCACCGCCTGTGAAGCGACTCCCCTGCAGGTGGGGAGCCGGGAACTGGAACCGGGGTCTTTACTCAGGTCCTTGTGCTCTGCGCCACATGCGCTTAAGACAAGTACATTTTTACCAAAATGAAAATACATTATGCATTGTTTGCAACATTCTCTACCTTGTGTCCAAGAGGGTTTTGTTTGTTTTGTTACTGCTTTTGTTTTTTGTTTTTGGAAGGGACAGACAGGAATTGAGAGGAAAGAGAGACCTACAGACGACTTCACTGCTTGTGAAGTTTTCTCCCTGAAAGTGGTTTTAGAAGTACCTAAGTATTTTGATTATGAACATAAAAATAGCCTAATTTAAAAACATTTATGATCTTTCTCTCCCCCTCTCTTGTCTTCCCCTCCTCTCTCCATTTCTCTCTGTCCTATCCAGTAACATCAATAATGATAACTACAATGACCAAAAAAAAGGCAACAAAAGGGAACATAAATAATTTAAAAAATTAAATTAGAAAAGGAAAAATAAGATAGCATAAAATTTTTTTAAAAAATATAAACATTTGTGGGGGTTGGGCAGTAGCACAACGGGTTGAGCACACGTGGCGCAGAGCTCATGGACCGGCATAAGGATCATGGTTCTAGCCCCCGGCTCCCTACCTGCAGGGGAGTTGCTTCACAAGCGGTGAAGCAGACCTGTAGGTGTCTCTTTCTCTCTGTCCTATCCAACAATGACATAAATAACAATAACAACATAATTACTTCTATAGAATATTAATGCCAGGGGGTTGGGCGGTAGCATAGCGGGTTAAGCGCACATGGCGTGAAGCACAAGTACCAGTGTAAGGATCCTGGTTTGAGCCCCCCAGCTTCCCCACCTCCCCATCTGGTTTTCTATGCATCAAGTTCACAGGCGGTGAAGCAGGTGTGCAGGTGTCTGTCTTTCTCTCCCCCTCTCTGTCTTCCCCTCTCTCCATTTCTCTCTGTCCTATCCAACAACAACAACATCAATAACCAACAAGGGCAACAAAAGGGAAAAATAAAATAAAATTTTAAAAAGAATATTAATGCCAAAATCTCCCTGGAGAAACAAAGGTGTGTGTGTGGTCAAGTATGTTTTGAATACACTGTAGGAAACCTTCCACCTTGGAAATTTTAAAATTCAGGGGGCTGGGTGGTAAAAACTGATTTTTCTTTTGAAAATCATTGTGATGGAATGCTGAAAGTCTTGGACCTTAGAGCCCCGCTTGCCCAATTCAAATCTGACATGATCCCTTGCTTCCTGTGAGACACTGTGCCATGTCTCAAAGAAGGCAACTGTGAGACCTATTTGAACAGACATATAATGTGCTAGTATGTTGTAAATGCCTGATAGACATCTACTGGCACTATAATTTTCTCTCCTTTTTTTTTTTAGGTGGACAAAGATTTTCATGATACTTAGGCATCCTATTTTACTTTTTATTACTGAAAAAGTAAGTGTTTCTTCTATATTACTTTTTAAAAATTGTTTATATTTTATTGGATAGAGACAAATTGAGAAGGGAGTGGGAGGTAGAGTAGAGCAGCAGCGAGACACCTGCAGCCCTGCATGGTGACCGCTCATGAAGCTTCCCCCTGCAGGTGGGGGACTGGGGGCCCGACTCCCAGAACAGTTGTTTTCATGAAATAAATCACTGAAAATATATTTAAGTGGCTGAGGAGGTGGCACAGTGGTACAATTCTGGTCTTCGATGCATGAAGTTCAGAGTTTGATCCCTGGCATAGTATATGTCAGAGTGATACTGTGATGGTCTCCTTCTCTCCAATAAAACAAACATATTGGGGGGTTGGGCGGTAGTGCAGCAGGTTAAGCTCATGTGGTGCAAAGCATGAGGACTAGCAGAAGAATTCCAGTTCAAGCCCCCGGCTCCCCACCTGCAGGGGGACTTCACAGGCAGTGAAGCAGGTCTGCAGGTGTCTTTCTCTCCCCCTCTGTCTTCCCCTCCTCTCTTCATTTCTCTGTCCTACCCAACAACAGTGACAACAATAAACAAGAGCAACAAAAGGGAAAATGGTCTCCAGGAGCAGTGGATTCAAGTGCAGGCACGGAGCCCCAACAATAACACTGGAGGCATATATATATATATGGTAGGGGTAGACAGCATAATGGTGATGCAAAGAGACTCTCATGCCTGAGACTCCAGAGTCCCAGGTTCAACCCACTGCACCACCGTAAACCAAAGCTGAGCAGTGCTCTGGTAACTAATTAATGAGTAAATGAATAAATAACAAGTGTATTAAAGAGCCACGAGAACAGTGTGCTTGGATAGTGCGCTGTTTTGCCTTTCACTTCACGCAGGTTTGAGCCCAGCCTCCACTTGATTGGAGGAAATTTGAGTGTTGTGGTTGCTCTTCCCTTCTCTCTCTGCCTGCCTATCTCTGGCAGAAAAAGTCACCCCGAAGCTGTGGAGATGGTTATGAATGTGAGGTGCTTGCCTTGTAGCCTAGGAAATAGTGCAGTGGCAGAGCGCAGGACTGGGAAGCACGGGACCCTGAGTCCAATCTCAGCCACCAAATATGCCACAGGGATTCTTTGGTTTATTCTGTCTCTCATTAATACATAATTAAAACACAACAACAACTGCATCAAAGCAGAGGACAAAGGGGAAGGGAGGGAGCAGAAGAGAGCTTAGGGGGCCTGGTTCCTAATGAAATGGCACCCATGTGTCAACTGCACTGTAGACCAGTGACCCCCACCCCCCAATAAGAATTAAAGTGGCTGTACCCTTAGACAAGTCAGCAAACAAATCGATGTGGGTCTAGGAAGTGGCTCAGTGAAGCACAAGGTCCCAAGTTCAGTCCCTCATTGTATCGCTGGATATTCTGGTTCTCATCCTCTCTAGCTTAGTTAATGAGTAAAAAGTAGTTCCTGGGAGTCGGGAGGTAACGCAGCGGATTAAACGCACGTGGCGCAAAGCGCAAGGACCAGCATGAGGACCACTGACTCCTCACCTGCAGGGGAGTCGCTTCATGGGCAGTGAAGCAGGTCTGCAGGTATCTGTCTCTCCCCCTCTCTGTCTTCCCCTCCTCTCTCCATTTCTCTCTGTCCTATCCAACAACGATGACAGCAATAACTACAACAACAATTAAAATATTTCCTAAAAAAATAATTAACAAGCATTGACACAGAATGGAATGGCAATTCTGTTTTTAACATTTAAATACAGTAGTTGGAGTGGAACTGTTTTTTGAAATAATTTTGAAGATGAAATCTTTCTTTTGCAGCATGAAACTTACTTTGCATATGTGCAGACGGTTCACTCACATACCTTAAGCAAATACACACTTGTACTTGGAGAAGAGAAAGCTCTCATACAAAGTTTTACTGCATCTATGGATCGAAAATTAATCTCTTTGATAACATTATGTAAGTATTTCTCTTTTTAATTTAACTTTTTTAATTTTTTAATTATGTTTATTGGACAGAGACAACCAGAAATCAAGAGGTGATAGAGACAGAGAACCTGCAGCACTACTTCACCACTCACAAAGCTTTCCTCCTGCAGGTGGGGACTGGGGGCTCAAACCTGGGTCCCTGTGCATTGTAACGTGCACTCAACCAGGTGCGCCACCACCTGGCCCCTTTAATTTAACTTTATTTGATAGGACAGAAATTTAAAGGAAAGAGAGGTACGGAGGGAGACAGAAGTGGGTAGACAGCATAATGGTTATGCAGAGAGACTATCTTGCCTGAGGCTCCAAAGTCCCAGGTTCAGTCCCCTCGCATCACCATAAACCAGAGCTGAGCAGTGCTCTGGCAAAAAAAAATAGGAGGGAGAGAGAGACAGACACCTGCAGCCCTACTTCACCACTTGTGAAGCTTTTTCCTCCCCACCCCCACCCCCCAGGCCCTTGAGCACTGTATTGTGAGCACTTAACCAGGTGTGCCACTGCCTGTTATCTTTAGACTCTCAGATTGGAAATAGCAAGATAGTGCAGGGTAGTGTTTTCTTTGAGTTAAAATCTTGGGATTTCACAAGTTCCTACTGTGGTACTTCCCATTTTGTACTTATTTATTGCCTCCAGGGTTATCACTGGGGCCTGCACTACATAGCCACTGCTCCTGGAGGCTAATTATTTTTTCCCAGAGCACTTCTCAGCTCTGGCTTGTAGTGTGGAGGTTCTGCATGGCCGTTTGGTCTCCCCCGCACTTTTATGTCTTAACGTTCATCATAGCTGAAGTCCACCAGGCAGGGACACAAAAAGAGCTGAGTACATAACTATGTGATTTTTCTGCTGTGATCTTGTGTCAGCTTGGTTTAAAAATGTAAAGACTCCTTTGTGTGAGAGGGAGAGAGAACTGGAAGATCACTCTGGCATATACAGTATCAGGAATTGAACAAGACCCCCGTGCTCTCGAGATGAGCCCTTTTCCCACTGTCCACCTCCCAGACTAACTTTTTTTTTTTTTAATAACCTGACCTAGCAGTGCCTCGCCTATGTATTTTTAAATATTTATTTGTGTTTGCTTTTGTTGCCCTTGTTCTTTATTGTTGTTATAATTATTATTGTTGTCATTGATGTCATTGTTGGATAGGACAGAGAGAAATGGGGAGAGGAGGGGAAGACAGAAAGGGGGAGAGAAAGACACCTGCAGACCTGCTTCACTGCCTGTGAAGCGACTCCCCTGCAGGTGGGGAGCTGGGGACTTGAACCGGGATCCTTACGCTGGTCCTTGCACCACATGCGCTTAACCCCCTGCGCTACAGCCCAACTCCCTAGACTCACTATTTTTATGAGAGAGGAGAGCAAAGTGTTCCACCATCCATGGAGTTTCCTTTATTACTTTCATGCAAACATCACACAGCAAGGTGGGTGCTGTATCACTGAGCTACCTGCCCAGCCCTCAAGTCAGTAAAATTTTCAAGTAACCCAGTATATAAGCTTTAACAATGCGCCCTTCATCTAATAGTGAACAGCATGTACTTGTTTCCAATAGGCTCTGATGGCTCTGTATATGAAGCCTTGATACCAACACATCCGAGTGACCCAGAAAAAACTCAGAGGGTGGTTAGATCGCTGTTGCTTAAGGGCATAGTGTCTGGTAATGCTCGAAATGGCGCTGCAGTCGCCACCCTGGACCAAGACCATGTAGCGGTACTGGGACCAGCACCGGAGGCTTCTAAAGGTAACTGACCCCATTGAACCAAGAATGCTTTCAGGGGCCAGACAGTGGTACTGGGACCAGCACCGCAGGCTTCTAAAGGTAACTGACCCCATTGAACCAAGAATGCTTTCAGGGGCCAGACAGTGGTACTGGGACCACCACTGCAGGCTTCTAAAGGTAACTGACCCCATTGAACCAAGAATGCTTTCAGGGACCGGACAGTGGTACTGGGACCACCACTGCAGGCTTCTAAAGGTAGCTGACCCCATTGAACCAAGAATGCTTTCAGGGGCCGGACAGTGGTACTGGGACCACCACTGCAGGCTTCTAAAGGTAACTGACCCCATTGAACCAAGAATGCTTTCAGGGGCCAGACAGTGGTACTGGGACCACCACTGCAGGCTTCTAAAGGTAACTGACCCCATTGAACCAAGAATGCTTTCAGGGGCCAGACAGTGGTACTGGGACCACCACCGCAGGCTTCTAAAGGTAACTGACCCCATTGAACCAAGAATGCTTTCAGGGGCCAGACAGTGGTACTGGGACCACCACCACAGGCTTCTAAAGGTAACTGACCCCATTGAACCAAGAATGCTTTCAGGGGCCAGACAGTGGTACTGGGACCACCACTGCAGGCTTCTAAAGGTAGCTGACCCATTGAACCAAGAATGCTTTCAGGGGCCAGACAGTGCTACTGGGACCACCACTGCAGGCTTCTAAAGGTAACTGACCCCATTGAACCAAGAATGCTTTCAGGGGCCAGACAGTGGTACTGAGACCAGCATCGCAGGCTTCTAAAGGTAACTGACCCCATTGAACCAAGAATGCTTTCAGGGGCCAGACAGTGGTACTGGGACCACCACTGCAGGCTTCTAAAGGTAGCTGACCCATTGAATCAAGAATGCTTTCAGGGGCCAGACAGTGGTACTGGGACCACCACTGCAGGCTTCTATAGGTAACTGACCCATTGAATCAAGAATGCTTTCAGGGGCCAGACAGTGGTACTGGGACCACCACTGCAGGCTTCTAAAGGTAGCTGACCCATTGAATCAAGAATGCTTTCAGGGGCCAGACAGTGGTACTGGGACCAGCACTGCAGGCTTCTATAGGTAACTGACCCATTGAACCAAGAATGCTTTCAGGGGCCAGACAGTGGTACTGGGACCACCACTGCAGGCTTCTAAAGGTAGCTGACCCATTGAACCAAGAATGCTTTCAGGGGCCAGACAGTGGTACTGGGACCACCACTGCAGGCTTCTAAAGGTAACTGACCCCATTGAACCAAGAATGCTTTCAGGGGCCAGACAGTGGTACTGGGACCACCACTGCAGGCTTCTAAAGGTAACTGACCCCACTGAACCAAGAATGCTTTCAGGGGCCAGACAGTGGTACTGGGACCACCACTGCAGGCTTCTAAAGGTAGCTGACCCATTGAACCAAGAATGCTTTCAGGGGCCACACAGTGGTACTGGGACCACCACTGCAGGCTTCTAAAGGTAACTGACCCCATTGAACCAAGAATGCTTTCAGGGGCCAGACAGTGGTACTGGGACCACCACTGCAGGCTTCTAAAGGTAGCTGACCCATTGAACCAAGAATGCTTTCAGAGGCCAGACAGTGGTGCGCGTGGTGAAGCACACAGCACGTGAGCAAGAGCCTGGATTTGAGCTTCCACTCCCCACCTGTAGGGAGAATGCTTTACAAGCAGGTCTGCAGGTGCCTGTCTTTCTCCTCCTCCCCTCCTTCCTCAATTTCGTCTTCTTTTTTTTTTTCTTTGTTGTTATTGATGTCATGTTAGATAGGACAGAGAGAAATAGAGAGAGGAAGGGGAGAGAAAGACAGACACCTGCAGACCTGCTTCATCACCTGTGAAGCGACTCCCCTGAAAGGTGGGGAGCTGGGGCCTCAAGCCGGTCCTTGCGCTTTGCTCCACCTGAGTTTAACCCGCTGTGCTATCGCCTGACTCCCCCTTTCTCAGTTTTTCTTTTTTTTTTTTTTTAACAAGTGTGGTAGCACCCCATGCATGCTGTTCTGCCTTCATTCTCCTAACTGAAATGGTTTTTTTTTTTAATATTTATTTATTCATTTTTTTCTTTTTGTTGCCCTTGTTGTTTTATTGTTGTACTTATTATTGTTGTTATTGATGTCTTTGTTGTTGGATAGGACAGAGAGAAATGGAGAGAGGAGGGGGATACAGAGAATGGGAGAGAGAGACACCTGCAGACCTGCTTCACCGCCTGTGAAGCAATTTCCCTGCAGATGGGGATCCAGGGGCTTGAACCGGGATCCTTATGCCGGTCCTTGTGCTTTGCGCCCTAACTGAAATGTTTAAGTGATCTTTGCATATCTGACTTTCTTTTTTCAGCATATTTTACTATTATTAGCATTTTGGGGCCAGCAGAATAGCTCACTTGGATAGTGCTCTGCTCTGCCAAGCGGACCGTCCAAGTTCCAGCTCCTCCCTCCACACTGAAGGAAGCAGGGGCTAGGCGGTGGCGCACCTAGCTAAGCGTACCTGTTACACTGAAGGAAGCTTTGGTGTTGTGATCTCTCATTCTTTCTTCCTCTTTATCACTATCCCTATATGAGAAAGTCACCCAGGATGGTGGTAAAGCCTCAATTAATGACCCCCTGCCCCCCAAAAAAAACTTTGTTAATATCAGTTTAAGACTCAAATTATGAGCTGAGGAAATACCATGATGGTTATGCAAATAGACTTCCATGCTTGAGGTTCCAGCGATCCCAGGTTCAGTCCCGTCACCGTAAGCCAGCACTGAGCAGTGCCTGGGCTCACAATGAAAGACCAGGAAAATCGGCACTCCTGGGTCCCACACGCCACCTCCACACAAGCCTCTTCCGTGCCTGTCATGGGACCTCGTTTCTTTTGGGTTTCTGTGGCAAGCGCTCATTTCCTTCATGTTTGTGTTTGTGCTTGGTAGAGAAGCATGACCTGGGTGTTTAACCCTGACTGTCCTCTCCCTCCCCAAGGCACCAGGAGTTTATACTTGGGATGACTTCTGAATGTGCATTCTTGTTTTATAGAATGCCTCTCCATATGGAACACAAAATTTCAAACATTACAGACTTCAAAAGAGTTACCACAAGGCACCAGTGGTCAGGTAAGTTTCTATATTTGGGAGTACTTTTCAAATATAGTTACTATTTTAAAGATTTATTTAGGGAGTCAGGCAGTATACTGCACAGCAGGTTAAGCGCACATGGCACAAAGCACAAGGACCGATGTAAGGATCCCAGTTCGAGCTCCCGCTCCCCCCCTGCAGGGGAGTCACTTCACAGGCGGTGAAGCAGGTCTGCAGGTGTCTGTCTTTTCCCCCTCTCTGTCTTCCCCTCCTCTCTCCATTTCTCTCTGTCCTATCCGACAACGACAACAACAATAACTACAACACTAAAAATCAACAAGGGCAACAAAAGGGAGTAAATAAATAATTATTAAAAAATAAAAAATAATTATTTACTAAGGGGGTTGGGCAATGGCACACTGGGTTAAGCGCACAGTACGAAGCATACGGATCCCAGTTCGAGCCCCCAGCTCCCCACCTGCAGGGGAGTCACTTCACAGGCAGTGAAGCAGGTCTGCAGGTGTCTGTCTTTCTCTCCCCTCTGTGTTCCCCTCCTCTCGTGATTTCTCTCTACCCCATCCTACAACAGTAAGGGCAACAAAAATGGGGAAAATGGCCTCCAGGATTCCTGTTACAGGCACTGAGCCCCAGCGATAACCCTGGAGGCAAAAAAGAAGAAGAAATATTTGAGAATAAAAGAAAGTTTGGGGCCTTGGAGGTAACACACCTTGTTGAGCGTACACACAATGTACAAGGACCCAGTGCAGGCCCTTAACCTTCACCTGTAGGGAGAAGCTTCAGAATCCCTGAGGCAGTTTGTAGGTGTCTCTCTTTCTCTCCCTCCCCTCTCAACTTCTCTTTCTCTATCCAAAATAAATAAATAGGTATCTCCTTTTTAATAATGCAAGTAAGTTTTAATATTTATTCCCTTTTGTTGCCCTTGTTTTATTGTTATAGTTATTATTGATGTGGATTATTGTTTTTGTTGTTGTGTGAATAGGGCAGAGAGAAATGGAGAGAGGAGGGGAAGACGGGGAGAGAAAGACAGACACCTGCAGACCTGCTTCACTGCCTGTAAAGTGAGCTGCCCCCCTGCAGGTAGGGAACCGGGACCTCAAACTGGGATCCTTACACCGGTCCTTTTGCTTTGCACCATGTGTGCTTAACCCACTGCGCTACCGCCTGATACCCACAAGTGTGTGTTTTTTTTTTTTTTAACTTTTTTTTTTTGTAATTTTATTTATCTTCCCTTTTGTTGCCCTTGTCTTTTTTTGTTGTTGTTGTTGTAGTTAATGTCGTCGTTGGATAGGACAGAGAGAAATGGAGAGAGGAGGGGAAGACAGAGAGGAGGAGAGAAAGACAGACACCTGCAGATCTGCTTCACCGCCTGTGAAGTGACTCCCCTGCAGGTGGGGAGCCGGGGGCTCGAACCGGGGTCCTCATGCCAGTCCTTGCGCTTAGCGCCACCTGCACTTAACCCGCTGCGCTACCACCTGGCTCCCTTTTTTTAACTTTTTTATATGTATATTTATTTTCCCTTTTGTTGCCATTGTTGTAGTTATTACTGTTGTTGTTATTGATGTTATTAGATAGGACAGAGAGAAATGCGCTACTGCCCGACTCCTGTAAGTTTTTCTTGTTTTTTAATTTGTATTTACAAAATGGAAATTGACAAGACCATAGGATAAGAGGGGTACACAATTCCCACCACCAGATTTCCATGTCCCATCCCCTCAAAATCTTTCCCATTTGTGGACCAGGGGGTGGCACAGTGGATGAAGCATTGGACTCTCAAGGATGAGATCCTGAGTTCAATCCCCGGCAGCACATGTACCAGTGATGTCTCGTTATCTCTCTTCTCTCCTCCTATCATTCTCATTAATAAATAAATAAAATATTTTTAAAGAAAGAAAGCTTTCCCATTCCATATCCTTCTGGGAGTATGGACCGAGGATCATTATGGGGTGCAGAAGGTGGGAGGTAATTGCTTCCCTGCTGAACATGGGCGTTGACTGGTTGATCCATACCCCCCCCAGCCTGTCTCTCTTCCTACTGGGGCTCCAGGACACATTGGTGGGGCCATCTGCCCAAGGAAGTCAGGCTGGTGTCATGGTAGCATCTGGAACCTGTTGGCTGAAAAATGGTTAAGATATACAGCAGAACAGATTGTTGACTGATGGTGAACCTAAAGGTGGGAATACTGCAGGTGGAGATTTGGGGTCTCCATTTTGTAAAAAGGTAGTAGGTCTATTTTAGGTCTATTCCAAGGGGCCCATGACTTTACTAGTTTTTACCCGAGCCTGACATCTAGCATGCAGGTGGACCCAAATTTTTGTCTGGAGAGACGGTGTCATAATTGGAAAAAAGACTAGAAAGCTGAGTCAAGGAAGAGAGTAGCTCCCAAATATGGGGAAAATACATAAATATTAACTGTAAGCAAGGAAGTTTAAAATAAATTGCAGGGAGTCAGGCAGTAGCGCAGCGGGATAAAGCGCAGTTGGCGCAAAGCACAAGGACCAGCTTAAGGATCCCGGTTCGAACCCCTGGCTCCCCCACCTGCAGGAGAGTCGCTTCACAGGCGGTGAAGCAGGTCTGCAGGTGTCTGTCTTTCTCTCCCCCTCCTCTCTCCATTTCTCTCTGTCCTATCCAACAATGACATCAATAACAACAATAATAATTACTACAACAGTAAAAAACAAGGGAAACAAAAAGGAAATAAACAAATTAAATAAGGAAGGAAGGTGTGAACCTACAGCAGTGAGTAAGCAGTGTGTGGGAGATTACTCTTGGAAGTTGCTTCGCTCGCCTTGATAGTTTTTTTCTTTTTTTCTTTTTTTTTTATATTTTATTTACTCATTTTCCCTTTGTTTTTATTGTTGTAGCTATTGTTGTTGTTGTTATTGATGTCTTCGTTGTAGGATAGGACAGAGAGAAATGGAGAGAGGAGGGGAAGACGGGGGAGAGAAAGACAGACACCTGCAGACCTGCTTCACCGCTTGTGAAGCGACTCCCCTGCAGGTGGGGAACCGGGGGCTCAAACCGGGATCCTCTTGACCGGTCATTGTGCATGCGCCACCTGCGCTTAACCGCTGTGCTACCGCCCGACTCCCAATGGTTTTCTGTTATATTGAAATTGTTGCACACTGTACATTATAGTGAACTACATGGCTTTATTGAATCAGAAGAGAAGAATGGTATTTTCTTGATTTTTTTTTTTTTTTTTTGGTAGCTCTGGTATTATGGGGAAATTCTGTTTATGCTACATGGAAAATTTCTCACTGTGATTCCATATAAGTGTGAAGTATCATCATTAGCAGGTGCTCTTGGAAAGCTCAAGCACAATCAAGATCAAGGTAGGAACTCAACTTTATTACCATGTTCTGTCTTAATAGCTTCCATTTGTATGTGTGGCTGTCTGCAGCCATCAGTTTGCAGAACCTGTTTTGGTGTAGAAATTCAGTGGTGGGAGCTGGGCGGTGGCACAGCAGGTTAAGCACACGTGGCAGAAAGCGCATGCACCAGCATCAGGATCCTGGTTCGAGCCCCCGACTCCCCACCTGCAGGGACGTCACTTGACAAACAGTGAAGCAGGTCTGTAGGTGTCTGTCTTTCTCTCCCCCTCTCTGTCTTCCCCTCCTCTCTCCATTTCTCTCTGTCCTAGCTAACAACAATAATAATAACCAACAATGATAAGGGCAACAAAAGGGGGAAAAATTAATTTTTTTATTTTTACCAGAGAACTGCTCAGCTCTGGCTTATAGTGGTGCAGGGGATTGAACCTGGGACTTTGGAGCCTCAGGCATGAGAGTCTCTTTGCATAACCCTTATGCTATCTCCCCCTGCCCAAGGGAAAAAAATTTTTTAAAAAAATCAGTGGTATTCATTTTTGGGTCCTGCTTCAGGCTGAAGGTCTCAAGCGCCAGTGTAATTCTGCCTTAGGGGAGATGGGCCCTGAGACAAAGCCACAGTCATCTGCTCAGGCTTGCTGGGCACATGGCCTTTTACCAGAACCACATTGAGGCTTAGTCGCTCAGTCACTTATTGTTATCTTTACTCATTTACTGGATAGAGAAGTCAAGATCAGCTTCATCAGAAATCAAGAGGGTAGGGGGAGATAGAGAGGGAAAGACAGAGAGACACCTGCAGCCCTGCTTCACCACTCATGAAGCTTTCCCTCTGCAGGTGCCGACTGGGGGTTCAAACCCAGTCTGTGCATTATGATGTGAGCACATTCAACCAAGTGTGCTACCAACCAGCCCCATTCTTTTTAATCTTATGTATGTATTTGTTTTATTATTAGAAAGAGACAGAAATTGAGGGGAGAGTCAGGCAGGTTAAGCACACGTGGCACAAAGTGCAAGGACCGGCCTAAGGATCTAGGTTCAAGCCCCCAGCTCCCCACCTGCAGGGGAGTCACTTCACAGGCGGTGAAACAGGTCTGCAGGTGTCTGTCTTTTCCCCCTCTCTGTCTTTCCCTCCTCTCTCCATTCCTCTCTGTCCTATCCAACAACAACAATATCAGTAGCAACAATAATAATAACTACAATAAAAACAAGGGCAACAAATGAATATTAAAGGGAATAAATGAATATTAAAAAGAAATTTTTTTTAAAAATTGAGAGGAGTGGGGGGAAACAGACACCTGCAGGTCTGCTTCACCACTCATGAAGGTCTCCCCTTGCAGGTGGGGACCAGGGCCTTGAACCCAGGTCCTTGTGCACTGTTATGTGTGCACTTAACCAGATGTGCCACCAGCTGGCCCCTAATTGTTTGGTTTTTTTGTTTCTTGGTTGTTGGGTTTTGTGTGTGTGTGTGTGTGTGTGTGTTTGTTTTTTAATTATGTGTCTTGTATTCTCTTAGGCACTCAAGCTGTGACTCGTTTTGTAAGCTGGGAAACATCTCAAGAATGTTTCCAGAACTCTGAGCAATCAAAGAGAATTGTAAGTTTGGTGGTCAAAACACAAATATGGGCAGGGGAGCTAGCATCACGGTTGCGCAGTGGTCAGTGCGGTGCTAATACGGCGTCACGGCTGTGCAGGAGCTCCAGTGGTGCCGTGGTCAGTGCAAATTAAGGGGCCGGGTGGTGGCGCACCTGGTTGAGCACACTTATTACAGTGCTCAAGGACCTAGGTTCAAGCCCCCTGTCCCCACCTGCAGGGGGAAAGCTTTGCAAGTGGTGAAGTAGAGCTGCAGTGTCTCTCCCTCTCTCTCACTCTTTATCTTGACAAGAGTCTTATTTGCATAGCCATTATGCTATCTACCCCCGCCCTCTCTCTCCCTATCACCCTCTTCCCTCTTGATTTCTGGCAGTCTCTATCCAGTAAATAAATAAAGATAATTTTAAAAAAATGTTTTTTAAATGTTCCAGTAGTCGGGCAGTAGCGCCACAGGTTAAGCACACATTACGCAAAGCAAGGACTGGTGGAAGGATCCTGGTTCGAGCCCCCGGCTCCCCACCTGCAAGGTAGTTGCTTCACAAGCGGTGAAGCAGGTCTGCAGGTGTCTCTTTCTTTCCCCCTCTCTGTCTTCCCCTCCTCTCTCCATTTCTCTCTGTCCTCTCCAATAGCAACGACATCAATAATAACTACAACAGTGAAACAAGGGTAACAGAAGTGAATAAATAATTTTTTTTATTTAATGTTCCAAAATAGAGGGGCTAGTTTTTACTTTTTTATTTGTTTGTTTAATCAGAGAGACCAGCTCACCACTCTGGCCGTCCTACAGTCCTCAGGTGTTATGGATCCTGTTCTCTCCTCCTCACTTTCCACCTCAAAGTCAGCAACAGCAAAGAAAAGACCGAGAAATGGGGTGGGGAGATAGGGAGGAAGGCAAAGCAACGCCTGCAGTACTTGCTTCACCTTCAGGTGGGGAGCAGGGCTCGGACCAGGGTCTCTGCACACGGGGACGCGCGCTTAAGCCTTAGCCCTGTCAGGTGGGGAGCAGGTCTCGGACCAGGGTCTCTGCCCACGGGAACGCGCACTTAGCCTTAGCCCTGTCAGGTGGGGAGCAGGTCTCGGACCAGGGTCTCTGCCCACGGGAACGCGCGCTTAGCCTTAGCCATGTCACCACCCAGCCCCAGAAATACTGTTTCAGAGGTTTATGCTGCCAGACAGCTAGATGAGTGGAGCACAGGACGTGATGCCTGGAGGCCTCCAGCCTGGTGCAGTTTATGACAGAGCTAAGAGCCCTCTGGTCTCCTGTGTCTGTCTGTCTGTCTGTGTATCTCTCTCTCTCTCTCAGATATTTTATTTCAGCCAGGAAATGTTCCGCTGTGAGGACTTGTACATGTCGTGGGCGCCCAGTTTGATCACATGCCCGCCGTGGTCGGGGGTGACACTAGCTTCTCTTCTCCCTCTGTCTTCAATGTGACTGTGTCACGTTCAGTGATTCTCTGCTTAGTAATCTCTTTCTTTTGTTCTCTCTTATTAGATAGGATAGTGAGAAATTGAGAAGGGGAGGGGAAAATAGGGAGAAAGTTACCTACAGATCTGCTTCCTCTCTCATGAAGCATCCCCCCGAAGGTGGGGAGCAGGGCCTTGAACTTGGGTCCTTGCACATGGTACTATGTGCACTTAACCAGATGCACCACCAGCGAGCTTCCATTCTTCCGATATTTTTAACATTTTATTTATTATTGGGTACAGCCAGAAGTTGAGACGGGAGTGGGAGATAGAGAGCGAGAGAGGCAGAGACACCTGCAGCCCTGCTTTCCGCTTGTGAAGCTTTCCCCCTGACGGTGGGGGCCAGGCGCTTGTGCACTGTAGCGTGTGCCCTTGGCCAGGTGCGCCACCACCCAGCCCCATTCTTTGGTTTCTGAGTCTCTGACTGGACTGTAGAGATCGCGTCATCAGTAGCACTGTCGACTTTAGTGTCTGGGACCCCAGAGGTCTCTGCTTCAGTCTACAGCACCGTAAGCAGCCAGAGCTGAGCAGTACAAAAGTTTTTGTATTGCAGGAGAGCACTAGTTTATTCGGGACATTTCATGTTCTTCTAAATGTCTATGGGATTCTCTTTATCCTAATCAGTTTATTTAATTCCAGTTAAGAAGAAGAAAATCTGAAATGAGTATACAGCCAGAGGCTCCCGCATCAAAACAACTTTTATCATCCATAAAGGTAAACAATAAAATTTATACTTACTCTGTTTATTTAGTTTAGTTTACTGTTGGCTAGAGACAGAAATTGAGAGGGTAGGGAAGATAGAGAGACAGAGACACCTGCAGCCCTGCTTCACCACTCGTGAAGCTTTCCTCCTACGGGTGGGACCAGGGGCTTGAACCCACGTCCTTGTGCACTCTAATGCAAGCACTTGACCAGGTGCACCACTCCCTGGCCCCCCATAAAGGTAAGATTTTGAGATGTTAGAAATGTGGACTATCACCTTGAGTCGTTAAAAAATACCACCTAGTGGTCCGGGAGGTGGCACAGTGATAATGCTTTGGACTCTCAAACATGAGGTCCCGAGTTCAGACCGGCAGCACATGTGCCAGAGTGACATGTACCAGAGTCTGGGTCTTTCTCTCCTCCTGTCTTTCTCATAAATAAAATCTTTTGGGGAAAAAAAATATACACCTCCTTATCATTCTGTTTGTTTATTTATTTATTGCCTCCAGGGCTATCATTCCTGGAAACCTTTGTTTTCCATTCTGTTGGACAGGACAGAGAGAAATTGAGAAAGGAGACATAAAAAGGGAGAGAGTGGCCCAGGCGGTGGCACACCTGGTTAAATGCACACACTAAAGTGCACAAGGACCCAAGTTCAAGCCCCTGGTCCCCACCTTCAGGGGGAGAGCTTCATGAGTGATGAAGCAGGGCTGTAGATGTCTCTCTGTCTCCCCTCCCCTCTCAATTTCTGTCTGTTTCTATCCAACAATAAATTTTTTTTAAAAAAGGGAGAGAAACGGAAACCTGCGGGCCTGCTTCACCACTTGTGAGGTGTCTCCCTGGTAGGTGGGGAGCAGGGGCTCCAACCTGGGTCTTTCTTTGCTCACAGCACTTCCCCAAGTGCACCAGCGCCTGGCTCCCTCTCACTCTTGTTGATAAGCTAGCGCTCATAGTGTTTCTCAAGATTGTTGAAGGACAAGAAGATGGCATATGGTTATGCAGAGGCTTTCATGCCTCAGGCTTCATGGTCTCAGGATCATTCCCCAGTACCGCCATAAGCCAGTGCTAAGCAGTGCTGTGTCCCACTCCCCCACCCCCCCCAAAAAAAAAAAATTCTCAGAATGATCCCGCTCTTTGGCTGTTCAGCTCTTAGTATTTGGTGAGATCAGCATGATGGTGATGTCCTCGTCAGCATCTCAAGTGAGCTACTGGTAAAATGATTCAGTTGGCAGAGTCCCCAACTGCAGAGGAGGGGCTTCACGGTGTTGCAGGTGTCTCTGTCTCTATATCAGTCTGTCTTCTCCTCCCCTCTTGATTTTCTGTATCCAGTAAATAAATAAATAAATAAATAAATAAATAAATAAATAAATATTTTTCAAGAAATAAATCAATTGATAGAAGATTGAGTTAAACAGGTTTTGCTTTGTTTTTTCTTTTTCCTTTTTTTTTTTTTTTTTTTTTCTTTTTCCTTCTTTGCTACTTATCTGCTTTGTTTTAGTTTTTAAAGATTTATGAAAGGGGCAAGAAAGACTCTCCAGAGTAGGGCGGTAGCGCAGCAGCTTAAGCACACGTGGTGCAAAGTGCAAGGACCGGCTTAAGGATCCCTGTTCGAGCCCCCGGCTCCCCACCTGCAGGGAGGTCACTTCACAGGCGGTGAAGCAGGTCTGCAGGTGTCTGTCTTTCTCTCCCCCTCTCTGTCTTCCCCTCCTCTCTCCATTTCTCTCTGTCCTATCTAACAATGACAATATCAATAACAATAATAACTACAACAACAATGAAAAAAAGCAAGGGCAACAAAAGGGAAAAATAAGTAAATAAATATAAATAATAATAACAAAAAATACTCTCATGCCTGAGGCAGAGACAGTCCCAGGCAAAATCCCAGTGCCACCAAAATTCAGAGCTGAGCAGTGCCCTGGTAAAAGGATAAAAGAAGGGATAAAGAAGAAGAAATGGGTAGAACCAGACTATCTCGCTGGCACATGTGATGCCAGGGATCAAATTGAGGATCTCGTCGTGAAAGTCCAACACTGTGTTTCCTTCTCATGGGCTGCTACAATTAGTTATTTATTTATTTTTAACCAGAGCTCTACTGGACTCTGGCTCATGGTGGTACAGGGGATTGAACCTGGGACTTTGGAGCCTCAGGCATGACAGTCTCTTTGCAGAACCATTATGCTGTCTACCCCTACAATTTGTTTTTGGGGTTTTTTTATTATTTTTTTATTTTTATTTATTTATTGGATAGAGACAGCCAGAAATTGAGAGGGAAAGGGGAGATAGAGAGGGAGACAGACACCTGCATCCCTGCTTCACCACTCGTGAAGCTTCCTCCCTGCAGATGGGGATCAGGGGCTTGAACCTGGGTCCTTGTGCACTATATGTGCACTCAACCAGGTGCACCACCAATTCGTTTTTCAACAGAAAGTGAACTGTCAACTCTTAGTTTTTCAGAAGTGCATAGTTACTTTTAGTGATTTGAGAAAATACTGAGCTAGGAACCTTTAAAATTTGAGAAAATTAATAATAATACACCGGAGTAAATTCTGCTGTCCCTTTCAGAAAGACTCAGAAAAACACATTGAAGTAGAGCTACGTAAATTCTTGGCTACGAAAAGGACACCTGGCTGTCATGCTGTCATTGGAGACATCGTAACAGGGCTTCTGGGAAGGAGTAAAGCAGAGCCATTGTTTTATCCCCGGAACTGTCTAGCGCAGCTTATCCAAACGTGCGCGCTTTCTTACAGGTAGGCACTTACATATGCTGTGGGTGACACCTTTCGCTCTTTGACTTCTGACTCGGTTTGCAGTGACTCTAGTTGTCGTACACTGAAATGGCTTATATATTATTTGCAACTGAGTTACACTTAACGTGATGGTTTTTCTTCTTTTTTTCTTTTTCCTTTTTTGGAGGATTAGTGTTTTACAGTCACCAGTAAATACAGTAGTTTGTACATGCATAACATTTCTGAGTTTTCCACATAACAATTTTCTTTTTCCTTCCTTTGTCTTAGCTTGTGCCCTGGGTTAATGGAAGTTGCCTTGGAAAAGAAAGATGTGCAGATATTACAGCTCTGTCTGCAACATTTCCCCGACATTCCTGAATCAGCCACCTGTGCTTGCTTGAAACTGTTCTTAAGGTGTGTCAGAATTCATAGGCCTTTTCTTCGCTACCTTTTTACATTATTTGATTCCTAAAACTTTGAATGAATTTCTTGCTTTCCGTCAACACCATAGCATCAGTGATAGCAGCCTTAAGGAAGCAGATGTCCACATGGAGTCAGTTTCTGCCTCTAGTGATGGCGCACCTGAAGAGAGGATGGAGCAGCAGCCTGGAGCTGTTGAGAACGGCTCCAGTCCTGCAGAAGCTGACTGTGCTGCAGCAGCCAATGGGAGACCTCCGGGCACGAGGGAGGAATCAGCCTCAAGCCCCGTGCTGCCAAAAAGAGCAGCGCTCCTGTATCCTTTGAAGTCACTCCCTCACCGGGTCACTTACCCAGCACAACTATGGGGAGCTAGACGACTTATGGGTTTTCTTTCCTCCTCCTCCCAGCCCCCAGTTTCTGCTTGAAAGTGGATTATTTCCAGAGGCGTATACAAATAACTTAGCTATACTCACTCATTTTTGTTTTGTTTTATCTTAAAGCGGGGGCTGGTGGTAGCACAGTGGGGTAAGCGCTTGTAGAGCAAAGCACAAGGACCAGCGTAAGAATCCCGGTTCGAGCCCCCACTCCCCACCTACAGGGAAGTCCCTTCACAGGCGGTGAAGCAGGTCTGCAGGTGTCTGTCTTTCTCTCCCCCTCTCTGTCTTCCCCTCCTCTCTTCGCTTCTCTCTGTCTTATCCAACAATGAGGACATTAACAACAACAATAAAACCACAGGGCAGCAAAAGGTAAAATAAATAATTTTTTTTTCTAAGTTTTCCTTAAATCCTTGGTAGAAATGCAGTTCTCCATTCAGCATACAGTGAGACATTTCTCGTGCCTCATTTAAAAGACATCCCAGCACAACATGTCACTGTAAGTGTTTGCATCAACCCTGTGGAATTGTATTTCTGTATTTCTCTTAAATTGTGATGCTCAGGTCGGGCGGTAGTGCAGTGGGTTAAGCACAGATGGTGTGGAAGTGCAAGGACCAACTTAGGGATCCGGGTTCTAACCCCCGGCTCCCCACCTGCAGGGAGTTGCTTCACAGGCGGTGAAGCAGGTCTGCAAGTGTCTGTCTCTCCCCCTCTCTGTCTTCCCCTCCTCTCTCCATTTCTCTCTGTCCTATCCAATGACAACAGCAATAACAACAATAAAGAACAAGGGCAACAAAAAGAGGGTAAATGGCCTCCAGGAGCAGTGGATTCGTAGTGCAAGCACTGAGCCCCAGCAATAACCCTGGAAGCAAAATAATAATAATAATAATTAAATTTTTTTTTAAATTACTGCTCAAAAAGTTTTTTAGGGGGGTAGGAAAGGTTAGAAGTTCTTTAAAATAAGAGGCTTCTTAGCACTTATGAAGAGCAGTCACAAATGAGCAGAAGTGAAAAGCGCCAGGGAGATGGCTTGTTAAGTTGAGCCCAGTACTTGGATTCACAAGGCCACACAATTGATCCGGGTTTTTGGGGTTTTTTTTTATTTTTTTTATTTATAAAAAGGAAACATTGGGGCGGAGGGGAGACGGCATAACGGTTATGCAAACGGACTGTCATGCCTGAGGCTCCAAAGTCCCAGGTTCAATCCCCTGCACCACCATAAGCCAGAGACGAACTGTGCTCTGGTGGTTAAAACAAAAAAGGAAACACGGACAAAACCATAGGATAAGAGGGGTACAACTTCGCACAATTCCCACCACCAGATCTCTATATCCCACCCCCTCCCCTGATAGCTTTCCCATTCTCTATCCCTCTGGGAGCATGGACCCAGGGTCATTGAGGGTTGCAGAAGGTGGAAGGTCTGGCTTCTGTCACTGCTTCCCCACTGAACATGGACGTTGAATGGTCGGTCCATACTCCCAGTCTGCCTCTCTCTTTCCCTGGTGGAGTGGGTCTCTGGGGAATCGGAGCTCCAGGACACATTGGTGGGATTGTCTGTCCGGGGAAGTCTGGTTGCATCCTGCTAGCATCTGGAACACAATTTGTTTGGCTTTGTATGTTCACTCTCTTTTCAGCCACTGGGTTTTGTTTTTTTAAAGCAAGTTGCCTTTGGAAGGATTCTGTTACTCATAAAGAGAATGAGCTTCCCACTCACCCCCACACACACACTGCAGAGGAGCTTCTGTCCTCTGCTGTCAGGGACTGCGTCTTACTCTGGGCTATCAGGTGTAATTCAACAACCTCTTCACATCCTTTCCAGACTTCTACTAACTGTTAAAAGGAGACTATTTTCATCAAGGTAATAGTTGTCCCTTTTGTTTTCACCAGCTTTTTCTCCGATATTTATATTTTCTTTATTTGAAATGTAATGAAAATGCTACTATGACTCTTCCTGGAATACATCCTCCAACCCTGAACCAGGTGAGATAATCATTTTACTTTGCTTTGACGGTTTCTCTTGAGTAGTGTTTTTGTTCATTTGTTTGGGGGGGATGCGGTTTTATGTTTTCTTTACGTTTTTAAGATTTATTTTTCAGTCCCTGCACCACCATAAACCAGAGCTGAGAAGTGCTCTGGTCTTTTGTATCTCAAAGAAATTTCCCCCTCACATTAAAGTGTTCAGACTTTTTAAAAAATGTATTCCTTTTTGTTGCCCTTGTTTTATTATTGCAGTTATTATTGTTGTTATTGATATCATTGTTGGATAGGACAGAGAGACATGGAGAGAGGAGGGGAAGACAGAGAGGGGGAGAGAATGACAGACACCTGCAGACCTGCTTCACTGCCTGGGAAGCGACTCCCCTGCAGGTGGGGAGCCGGGGGCTTGAACCGGGATCCTTATGCCGGTCTTTGCGCTTTGCGCCACCTGCGCTTAACCTGCTGTGCTACTGCCCAACTCCGCAGACTTTTTTTTTTTTTTTTTTTAAGATTTTTATTTATTTATTTCATGAGATGATAGGAGAGAGAAATAACTAGACATCACTCTGAGACATGTACTGCTAGGGATTGAACTCGGGACCTCATGCTTGAAAGTCCAACACTTTATCCACTGCGCCAACTCCTGGACCACAGTATTCAGACTTTTATAAAGAAAATTTATTTCCCTTATACCTTGAATTTAACAATCGGTTTTATAAAATGAATCAATGTAAAATGAACTTTAAAACCTTGATTTTTCGGGAGTCGGGCTGTAGCACAGCGGGTTAAGCGCAGGTGGCGCAAAGCACAAGGACCGTCATAAGGATTTCGGTTCGAACCCCGGCTCCCCACCTGCAGGGAAGTAGCTTCACAGGCGGTGAAGCAGGTCTGCAGGTGTCTGTCTTTCTCTCCTCCTCTCTGTCTTCCCCATCTCTCTCCATTTCTCTCTGTCCTATCCAACAGCGACAACAACAATAATAACTACAACAATAAAACAACAAGGGCAACAAAAAGGGAATAAATAAAATAAATATTTAAAAAAAAAAAAAAAAACCTTGATTTTTCTTACTCATCTACAGATTATGGACTGGATATGCCTTCTTCTGGATGCTAACTTTACTGTTGTGGTAATGATACCAGAAGCAAAAAGACTGTTGTTAAGTCTTTACAAGTTTGTGAAATCCCAGGTGTGTAAGGGGGGTTTTGTCCGTTGGGTATGTACTGAATTGTATTTTTACCCAAGAATCACCTAAATTGTAATTTATTCTTAGACACTTTGTTGGAGGCTAGGGAGACTTGTAGCAGTAGTGCACTGAATCTGCATGCAGAAGGTTCTGTCCCCAGACCAGACTAAGCTGAGCTCTTTCACCCTGAAAAAGGGGGGGGGGGGCTTTCCATCAAGTGGGCAGGAGCAGCAGAGCGCCCAGGGATGATGAGAAAGTCTCCCCAGAGCAGTGGAATTGCATGTGCGTGAGCCCCTGACACTGCAGAGTTTCCTTGCAGTCGCTGTGATAAGTATTTTTCATATGCAGACAACAGGGTAAAAGCTTTTCTGAAACTTTTTTAGATAAGCATTTGTTCCGAGCTCAACAAGATCGAAATAAGTTTTCGAGAACTACAGAAATTAAATCAAGAAAAGAATAATAGAGGATTGTATTCAATTGAAGTGCTAGAACTCTTCTGATAATGCCAGTTGGTTCCAGTTCCTGCTCAGAGAGGCTTTACGAAGCTCTTCTGTGTGAGTTCTTCCCGCCTGCTAACAGGACTGGCACCATCATCTGTGGGCACTCCTGCATCAGACTCCAGCTTTCATGTGGTCCTGATCGACTTTGTGAACGTTGATGAGAATGCGTTCTGGAACTTTTTAAAAATGTCACAGAGCTGATTTTTAAGTAAACTTAAAAATTTAAGTATTGATGAGTGATTTTTTTATGTGCTCTGGAAAGCTTTTAATTAAAAAAAAAAAAACTCCATTGAAACAGTGATTCTTGTTAAGAATGTGCTGTCATCAGAGTCAGAAGCCGTCCCATCTGTGTAAATAGTCAGACACCGGGAACATGGTAGGCATCTTGTGTATGGAGGTGTGTGTTTGTTTTACATAGAAAAAACGGGGGGGGGGGTCTGAGAAAAATAAACCCAAATTTTTACAATGTATGAAATCACTCAGATAAGGAATGAAGATACCTGTGAGCAACTAAAGTATCTGCTTGGTGGATTTTTTTTTTTAATTATTATTATTAAAAGGAAACACTGACAAAAAAAGGGGGGGTACAACTCCACACAATTCCCACCACCAGGACTCCGTGTCCCATCCCCTCCCCTGATAGCTTTCCTATTCTCTATCCCTCTGGGAGTATGGACCCAGGATCATTGTGGGTGCCAAAGGTGGGAGGTCTGGCTCTGTAATTGCTTCCCCGCTGAACATGGGCGTTGACAGGTGGGTGCATATAATCCATACTCCCAGCGGTGATTCTAGTTTGTTTGGTTTTTTTTTTAATTTTTATTTTCCCTTTTGTTGCTCTTTTTTTTATTGTTGTAATTGGTAACACTGTTCGATAGGACAGAGAAATGGAGAGAGGAGGGGGAGACAGAAAAGGGGAGAGAAAGACACCTGCAGACCTGCTTCACCGCCTGTGAAGCGACTCCCCTACAGGTGGGGAGCCAGGGGCTCGAACCGGGATCCTTAAACTGGTCCTTGCGCTTTGCGCCAGGTGCCGGGCTAGCATGGGAGTGCCTCTTCCTGGGCGCGTACTCTGAGTTGGCGAGAACTCGACCGGAGCCAGCCTGGGCTGGTACCTACTCAGCGAGGGAGGTGATTCAGGAACAACGCTTGTGGCAGCAAGACAATGCAGTTCCTTTACTGATCAATTACCTCCCTGGCCACTTGAAGGTGTTTTGTTTTGTTTTTTAATTTATTAATTGTGGATAGAGACAGAAAGTAATTTGTCGGGAAATTGTGAGGAGCCTCCTGTTTGTCCTTCCTCAACCTCTCGGTAGAGAAACTGACAGGATAGCCGCACTCCTCAGGTCAAGCCCTGCCAAGCTCAACCACATCCGCACAATTTCCCAACACCAGATGAATGGTTTTGAGTGTGTTCCGGGGCAAAGAGAATTCCCTGTGTTAGAACACAGGATTTACATGCCCAAGGCTCCAGTGTTCGTGAGTTTAAGCCACAACACCACTATAAGGCATAATTTAATTAATTTAATTCTCTCAGAGAGAGAAAGAGTTTCTCACTTTGAGAAGCAGAGCAGCATTCTGGTACACAGGAAGCCAGGCAGGAAATGGGACCCCGTGCTTGTCTACTCAGCATTGTATTCATAGGCTACCTCCCAGGCTGTGCCCTCTGTGACCTCAAAATCTCTACCTGGCAATGACCAAAATAATAGAGTGATGGATTTTTTTCTTTCTTTCCTTTTTGTTGCCCTTGTTATTTTTTATTGTTGTAGTTATTATTTCTGATGTTATTGATGTCATCGTTGTTAGACAGGACAGAGAAATAGAGGAGAGGAAGGCAGGGGGAGAGAGAAAGATAGACACCTGCAGACCTGCTTCACTGCCAGTAAAGCGACTCCCCTGCAGGTGGGGAGCCAGGGACTCGAACTGGGATCCTTATGCCGGTCCTTGTACTTTGTGCTACCTGTGCTTAACCCGCTGTGCTACTGGCTGACTCCCATTTTTGTTTGTTTGCCTCCAGCGTTATTGCTGGAGCTTGGTGACTACACTATGAATTCACTGCTCCTGGAGGCCTTTTTTTCCCATTTTTGTTGCTGTTATTGATAGGACAGAGAGAAATGGAGAGAGGTGGGAAAGACGGGGAGAGAAAGACACCTGCAGACCTGCTTCACCGCCTGTGAAGCGACTCCCTGCAGGTGGGGAGCAGGGGGCTCGAACCAGGATCCTTATGCCAGTCCTTGGCACTTTGTGCCATGTGCACTTAATCCGCTGTGCTACTGCCTGACTCCCAATAAGTAAATTTTTAAAAAGGAAGAAAGGAGTTATAGAGAACACACAAAATGCAAGGTGGTAGGATTTGATTGTTTTTACCAGACTAGAACTGACCTTGGGATCTCAGTGCCTCAGGCATGATAACCACCTCCCTTACCCAGGATGAGGCTGGTAGCATGCTAGCAGTTTGAGGCAAGGTTTCCCACCACCAGGAGAGATGGGGTTTTTACCATGTAGATTACTGTCACTACAGATCAGGAGTAATCGTGATCAGGTTTCTTGGGCTGAAACTACAAGAAATTTGATACCAAACCCCCCCCTTTGTTGCCCTTGTTGTTTATTATTATTATTATTGTCGTCGATGTTGCATAGGACAGAGAAATAGAGAGAGGAGGGGAGGCAGAGAGGGGGAGAGAAAGATAAACATCTGCAGACCTGCTTTTCACCTCCTGTGAAGCGACTCCCCTGCAGGTAGGAAGCTGGGGGCTCGAACTGGGATCCTTACGCGGGTCCTTGTGCTTTGCACTGCCATGTGCGCTTAACCCGCTGCGCTACCACGACTCCCCGATATTGAATCTTGACTCGGAGATGTGAACTTGGCTCAAATGTGCCCCACAGGTATTTCTGCCCTTCCCAGTCAGAGGCACCGCCGAGTGTGGTTGATGGCGGTGCTAGGGATTGGATTTGGGACCTCAGACTCCGTAGTCTTGCGTACCCAGCACGCTCTCTCTCTAGCCCAGTCTACAGATTTACTTCTGCCCCTTTCATGATGGGCTCGGGGCCTCATGTCTGCACAATCTGACCTCTCCTGGGGGCAGAGGCGGGAGACCACGGCACTTAATTCCCAGGGATGCGATCTCGCCCTCTGTGATGCTGGCGCTCAGACCCAGACCTCACCTGGCAGCACTCCCAGACCCCACGGCAGAGCACTACCTCACTGACTACATGTCTGTCACTGGGGCTTCCTTCTCCAGGCAGGCAGAGCAGAAAGAGAGAGAGAGAAAGGGAGGGCGGGAAAGGTGACACCATAGCTGTCTTGCCAGCCCCTGCTTTGGTTTTCTTTTTTCCAGAACTCTGCTTCATGGTGGTGCAGGAGACTGAACCTGGGACTTGAGAGCCTCAGGCATGAGGGTCTCGGCATAACCATGATGCTGTCTCCCCCCACCCGCTGCTTTTCTCTTTTTTTTTTCTCTACCAGAGCACTGCTCAGCTCTGGCTTATGGTGGTGCAGGGATTGATTCTGGGACTTTGGAGCCTCAGGCATGAGCGTCTCTGCATAACCACGATGCTGTCTCCCCCGCCCCACCCCTGCTTCCCCTCCACTCTTCCTTCCTTTCTTTTTCTTTCTTTTTTTTTTTTGCCTCCAGGGTTATAGGTGGGGCTGCGTGTCCACCACAAGTCCTCTGCTCCTAGAGGCCATTCATTCCCATTTGTGGCCCTTGTTGTTTATCATTGTAGTTACTGTTGTCCGTTGTTGGATAGGACCCAAAGAAATGGAGGAGGAACTCCCCAGAGACTCACCAAGTGCAACTCTGAGTCTCCATTGCTACTACCCTCAGAATCTGGAGCAGCAACAGGGAGGGACACCAGGGTACAGAGATCTAACCGGGAAACTCAGGAGAAGACCTATACCTCGGTGGCATAGCTGAGGGGATGTGAAAGTCTCTTTGCATAACCACTGGATTATCTCTGCCACACCCTGATTTATCTCTTGGTCAGGAGTCAGTGATTAAGCTAAGAAGCCTATTGATAGTTTAAAAGCCCTCAGGCTCCCATAGCCTACAGGGGAAAAAAAAAAAAGGCTTTTACACCACTGAACTCCAACTCAGGGATTGAAAAAACTGTTAACTTATATAAAATGGTTAAAACAACAAGAAAAAATATTGGAGACTCGAACCAGGACAAGAGTCCAGCTAAAAGTCCTCCAGAGGCTGAAGCACAAAATAACGAGTTCAACATCCAAACATTAGCCAAGGAAATAATAACAGGAGTGAGTAAAGAATTTGAAAAAATTGTAATCAGAAATGCAGGAACAACAAATGAGAATATGGAAGAAAATTCTAATAATCTCATGGTTATTAGAGAGCTGAAAGCTGAAATCGCTGAGCTAAGAAGGCAACTAGTTGAACAAGCTAAAACAGTATCAGAGCAGGGCAACAAAATAGATGAACTCCAGAAAGCAGTAGAGGACAGAGAGAATAGAATCAATGAGGCTGAAGACAGAATTAGCAAGATTGAGGATGAATTAGAGACAACTAAAAAAGAAGTAAGAGATCTCAAAAAGAGATTAAGAGATGCTGAAAACAACAACAGAGTCCTATGGGATGACTTCAAAAGAAACAATATACGCATTATTGGCTTACCAGAGGAAGAAAGAGAAGGGGAGGAAGAAAGCATTCTCCGGGCCATAATAGCTGAAAATTTCTCTAGTCTAGACAACACCAAAGACATAAAGATTCAAGAAGCCCAGAGGGTCCCAAACAGAATTAACCCAGACCTAAAGACACCAAGACATGTCATACTTAGATTGGAAAGGAATAAGGATAAAGAAAGGATCCTCAAGGCTGCAAGAGAAAAAACAAAGAGTCACCTACAAAGGAAAACCCATAAGATTAGCAGCAGACTTCTCCATACAAACACTACAGGCCAGAAGAGAATGGCAAGATATCTATCGAGTGCTCAATGAGAAAGGCTTTCAGCCAAGAATACTATATCCTGCTAGACTGTCATTCAGACTAGATGGAAGCATCAAAACCTTCTCAGACAAGCAACAGTTGAAGGAAGCAACCATCACCAAGCCTGCCCTGAAAGAAGTTCTGAAAGGTCTCCTATAAATAGTCAGACCACCACAGATAGGACATATATCAATACACTCTAAAACTCTACAAGAATGGCGTTAAAATATCTTCAATCTTTGATATCAATAAATGTCAATGGCCTGAATTCACCTATTAAAAGACACAGAGTAGGAAGATGGATCAGAAAACACAACCCAACAATATGTTGTCTACAGGAAACTCACCTAACGCAACAAGACAAACACAGACTTAAAGTGAAAGGATGGAAAACTATCATTCAAGCCAATGGCCCACAAAAAAGGGCAGGAACAGCTATTCTCATATCTGACATGATAGACTTTAAAATAGATGAGATTAAAAAAGATAGGAATGGACACTACTTAATGCTCAGAGGATCAGTCAATCAAGAGGACTTCACAATTATTAATATCTATGCACCCAATGAGAAGCCATCTAAATACATCAAACTTCTACTGACAGAGCTACAGCAATATATTAACAGTAACACAATCATAATAGGGGACTTCAACACCCCACTATCTCAACTTGACAGATCATCCAGGAAGAAAATCAGTAAAGACATAAGGGAGCTAAATGAAGAGATAGATAAACTAGAACTATTTACAAAATTAAGTTTATCAAAGTAAATTCCAAGTGGATCAAGGACTTGGATGTTAGACCACAAACTATCAGATACTTAGAGGAAAATATTGGCAGAACTTTTTTCCGCATAAATTTTAAAGACATTTTCAATGAAACGAATCCAATTACAAGGAAGACTAAGGCAAGTATAAACCTATGGGACTACATCAAATTAAAAAGCTTCTTCACAGCAAAAGAAACCACTACCCAAATCAAGAGACTCCTCACAGAATGGGAGAAGATCTTTACATGCCATACATCAGATAAGAGTTTAATAACCAACATATATAAAGATCTTGCCAGACTCAACAACAAGACAACAAATAACCCCATCCAAAAATGGGGGGAGGACTTGGACAGAATATTCACCACAGAAGAGATCCAAAAGGCCGAGAAACACATGAAAAAATGCTCCAAGTCTCTGATTGTCAGAGAAATGCAAATAAAGACAACAATGAGATATCACTTCACTCCTGTGAGAATGTCATACATCAGAAAAGGTAACAGCAGCAAATGCTGGAGAGGGTGTGGGGTCAAAGGAACCCTCCTGCACTGCTGGTGGGAATGTCAATTGGTCCAACCTCTGTGGAGAACAGTCTGGAGAACTCTCAGAAGGCTAGAAATGGACCTACCCTATGACCCTGCAATTCCTCTTCTGGGGATAGATCCTAAGGAACCCAACACACCCATCCAAAAAGATCTGTGTACACATATGTTCTTGGCAGCACAATTTGTAATAGCCAAAACCTGGAAGCAACCCAGGTGTCCAACAACAGATGAGTGGCTGAGCAAGTTGTGGTCTATATACACAATGGAATACTACTCAGCTGTAAAAAATGGTGACTTCACCGTTTTCAGCCGATCTTGGATGGACCTTGAAAAAATCATGTTGAGTGAAATAAGTCAGAAACAGAAGGATGAATATGGGATGATCTCACTCTCAGGCCAAAGTTGAAAAACAAGATCAGAAAAGAAAACACAAGTAGAACCTGAAATGGAATTGGAGTTTTACACCAAAGTAAAAGACTCTGGGGTTAGGTGGGTGGGTGGGGAGAATACAGGTCCATGAAAAATGATGAATGAAATAGTGGGGGTTGTATTGTTAAATGGGAATCTGGGGAATGTTATGCATGTAAAAAAAAAAAAAAGAAATGGAGGAGGGGAAGACAGAGAAGAGGAGAGAAAGACAGACACCTGCAGGTGGGAACCAAGGCTGGATGCCTCCTTCTTTCTTTCTTTCTTCCTTTCTTTCCTTTCTTTCCTTTTGCCTCCAGGGTTATTGCAGGGGCTCTGCCTGCACTATGAATCCACTGCTCCTGGAGGCCATTTTTTCCCTTTTGTTGCCCTTGTTGTTTATCAGTGTTGTTACTATTATTGTTGTCATTGTTGTTGGATAGACAAATCTCGAGAAGAGGGGAAGACGGGGAGAGAAAGACAGACACCTGCAGACCTGCTTCACCGCCTGTGAAGTGACTCCCCTCTGCAGGTGGGGAGCACCAAGCCCCAGGGATAACCCACTTTCCAGGGAAGATGAAGTAACATGAAAGCATAACTTTGCAGAAACACATTCCGGCAGGCCAGAAGGTGGTGCTGTCGGTAAAGCACTGGTCTTACAAGCATGAGGTCCTGGGTTCAATACTGCAGTGCTACTCTGGTTGTATCATTAATAAATAGTCTTTGGGGAATTGGGCAGTAGCAGCGGGTTAAGCGCACATGGCGTGAAGCACAAAGACCGGCGTAAGGATCCCGGTTCGAGCCCCCGGCTCGACACCTGCAGGGGAGTTGATTCACAGGCGGTGAAGCAGGTCTGCAGGTGTCTGTCTTTCTCTCCCCATCTCTGTCTTCCCCTCCTCTCTCCATTTCTCTCTGTCCTATCCAACAACAACGACATCAATAATAACTACAATAACTACAACAATAATAGAACAAGGACAACAGAAGGGAATAAACAAAACATTAAAATAAATAAATAGTCTTTGAATAAATTACTTTTAGGGAGTAGGGTGGTAGTGCAGTGGGTTAAGTGCACGTGGAGCAAAGCGCAAGGACCGGCATAAGGATCCTGGTTCGAGCCCCCTGCTCCCTACCTGCAGGGGAAGTCGCTTCACAGGCGGTGAAGCAGGTCTGCAGGTGTCTGTCTTTCTCTCCCCCTCTCTGTCTTCCCCTCCTCTCTCCATTTCTCTCTGTCCTATCCAACAATGAACGACATCAGTAACAACAATAATAACTACAACAAGGGAAACAAAGGGGAATTCATAAATAAATAAATATTGAAAATAATAATTTTAAAAAGAAATAAAATTATTTTTAAAGAGGTACATACATCCCTTCCATTAAGACAAAAGGTTCAGGGGAGCCGCGGGTGCGGGCGGCGCAGCAGCGGGTCTGGGGGAAAAAAAAAAAGACAAAAGGTCCAGAAAAGTAAGTTTAATGTCTTCAGCATAAGAGGCTAGGCTTTCTCACTGGAAAGCAAGATGACTTGGTTTGCGCTCTCAGTGAGTTCCTGCTTGCTGGGGCGGAAGGGCTGAAAAGACAATGGGAGTGGGTGTGCATGTGAATGCAGTCTTTGCAAATGCTGAGTGCTGTTTAAATGCTTGCCTTCCTGGAGGTGAGCAGACTCAGACTCTTGATCTCCCTTACACCAGATCATTTTATTAGGATTTTTCAAAGTAGGTTATCTCCTATCTGACTTTTTAATAGTTATTCAAAATGAATAACTTTTAAGCTTAAGACACCAAAGAAGATGCTTAGAATCCTGCAAGGACCAGTATAAGGAACCTGGTTCGAGCCCCTGGCTCCCCACCTGCAGGGGAGTCACTTGCTTCACAGGTGATGAAGCAGGTCTGCAGGTGTCTGTCTTTCCCCTCTCTGTCTCCTCCCCCCCCCCCATTTCTCTCTGTCCTATCCAACAAAGATATCAGTCACTACAACAATAAAACAAGGGCAACAAAAGGAAATAAATTTAAAAAAAAAGAAGAAGAAGAAAAAGATACTTAGAATCAAAGCTATACTGGGCAGGGTAGATAACATAATGGTTATGCCTGAGGCAGCAAGTCCCAGGTTCAATCCCCTGCACCACCATAAGCCAGAGCTGAAGAAAGAAAGGAGAGAACAGCATCAGTTGTGGTGCATGTCACACGTGATGCCACTTCATGCTTGAGACGTCAGTACTTCAACACTGCCCCCTCTCCTAAGCTACCACACTTTTTTTTTTAATTTTTATTTTTTTTATTTTTTAGAGAGAGAGACACACACAGAGGAACACCAGAGCACTGCTCAGCTCTGGCTTACGGTGGTGTGGGGGATTGAACCTGGGACTTAGGAGCCTCAGGCATGAGAGTCTGTTTGCATAACCATTATGCTGTCACCGCCACCCAGCTACCACGCTTTAAAAAAAAAAAAATTTGCATTATCTGTATTTATTTATTGGATAGAGACAGCCAGAAATTGAGAGGGGAGGGAGTAATAGAGACAGAGAGACACCTGCAGCCCTGCTTCACCACTTGCAAAGCTTTCCCCCTGCAGGTGGGAACTGGGGGCTCGAACCTGGATCCTTGTGCATTGTAACATGTGCACTCAACCAGGTACGCTACCACCCAGCCCCACTTTTTACTTTTTTAAACCTTTATTTATTTCATAGAAATAGCCAGAAATTGAGAGGGAGGGAGAGAGACAGAGAGACACCTGTAGCCCTGCTTCACCACTTGTGAAGGTGGGAACTAGGGTCTTGAACCCGGGTCCTTGTGCTCTGTAACATGTGCGCTCAACCAGGTGCGCCACCACCCAGCCCCTATTACCAAGCTCTTAAAGTTATTTTTGTCATCCTGAATCTTCCCTTTTGCGTGGTGCTTTCTTGGTGGTTAAGGGATCAAACCCGGGTCCTCGGGCATGGTAAAGTGTGAACTGTTTGCTTAGCAATGACAGACCTTCACAAAGGGTGAAAGAGAGAGACCTAGCAGGGCGGCTTCCCTCCGCGGCATGGGGACCACGCTGAGCAGCGGCCAGCCAGACTTCCAAGTGTTTATCTCCAGTTCTGACTTCCCCCAATAAATCCCAGATTCACCTTTCTGCTGTCCAATTAACATCACCAATCAAATATCTCAAATTTAGGGCTGGGGAGACAGCACAATGGTTATGCAAAGAGCCTTTCCTGCCTGAGGCATCAAAGGTTCCACTTTTTTTTTTTTTTTTTTGTCTTTACCAGAGCACTGCTCAGCTCTGGTTTATGGCAGTGCAGGGGATTGAACCTGGGACTTTCGGGGCCTCAGGCATGAGAGTTCTTTGCATAACCATTATGCAATCTACACCTACCTTTTTCTTTTCTTTATTTTTTTATTTTTAAACTTTTTTTTAAACCTTTCTTAAATTTATTTATTGTGTAAAGACAGGTAGAAATTGAGAGGGAAGGGGGTGATAGAGAGGGAGAGAGACAGAGAGACACCTGCAGCCCTGCTTCACCACTCGTGAAGCTTTTCCCCTGCAGGTGGGGACCAGGGCATCGAACCTTGGTCCTTGCACATCTTAACATGTGCGCTCAACCAGGTGCTCCACCACCCGGCCCCTCTTTCTTTCTTTTTTCAGTGAGAGAGAAATAGAAATGCCAGAACACTGCTCAATTCTGGCTTATGAGAATGAGCCTGAGAACTGGGAGCCTCGGACATGAGGGCTCCATACTCCCCTCCCCTACACCCGTCCCTCAGCAGGTCAAGTCAACACTAACACATTTCCAAAGCGTGGTCTCCTCTTTCTGTTGCCCACAGCCCCATCCTCTCAATTCCTGAGCAACCTGCTGACTTCTCTGGTTCTCTCCTCCACATCGCCTCCCTAGCAGTGAAAGTCATCCCATAATGTGAGTCAGACTGGTTCACACGTGGCTATTAAAAAACATGCTTGATGACTAGAAAATGTGAAGATGAGAATAGCACTGCGGTTAAATGCACGTGGCACAAAGCCCAAGGACAAGCATTAGGATCCTGGTTCGAGCCCCCGGCTCCCCACCTGCAGAGGAGTCACTTCACAGGCGGTGAAACAGGTCTGCAGGTGTCTGTATCTCTCTATATATATCTATATATCTATCTCCCCCTCCTCTTTCATTTCTGTCTTACCCAAAAAAAAAAAAAAAAAGGCCACAGAAGCAGTGGATTTATAGTGCAGGCACCAAGCCCCAGCAATAACCCTGGAGGCAAAAAAAAAAAAAGGAAGAATAAAAAGAAAGAAAAAGGTGGGAGTCAGGCGGTAGCACAGCGGGTTAAGTGCAAGGACCGGCATAAGGATCCTGGTTCGAGCCCCCGGCTCCCTACCTGCAGGGAAGTCACTTCAGGAGCAGTGAAGCAGGTCTGCAGGTGTCTGTCTTTCTCTCCTTCTCTCTGTCTTCCCCTCCTCTCTCCATGTCTCTCTGTCCTATCCAACAACGACGACATCAATAACTACAACACCAATGAAAAACAACAAGGGCAACAAAAGGGAATTCATAAATAAATAAATATTTTTTAAAAAAATTTAAAAAAGTGGTCCGGGAGGTGGCGCAGTGATAAAGCTTTGGACTCTCAAGCATGAGGTCCTAAGTTCGATCCCTGGCAGCACATGTGCCAGAGTGATGTCTGGTTCTTTCTCTCTCCTCCTGTCTTTCTCATAAATAAATAAAATCTTTAAAAATAATAATAAAAAAAAAGAAAGAGAGAGAGAGGCTAGTATCTGATACTGGGACCTGAGTAGGCAAAGCCATAGAAGCAGATTAATGCCTGCTGGAGGTGGGGGTGACTAATTGAATGGGTGTGGGGTTTCCTTTTGAGATGATGGTGGGGGGCACAGCACTGCATGTGTTAAATAGCACTGAGTCATATTAAACAGGTGAGTTCACGTTGTCATTGGCTTCTAGCATAGCGAGTTCACGTTGTCATTGGCTTCTAGCATAGCGAGTTCACGTTGTCATTGGCTTCTAGCATAGCGAGTTCACGTTGTATTGGCTTCTAGCATAGCGCAGTTCTTCCTAGACCCACAAGCTCCTGTCAGCTGTGCCCTACTCCCCCTCTCCTGAAACCCCCTATTTGCCCTTTCCATGCCTGCTCTCCGCAGCCTCCCCAGGCTGCTCCCTCTACCTGGAGTTTGGTTTCCGGTCACAGGGCTGGAGAATCATTCTCTCCACTCCCTGCTGAGAGAGACAGAGAGCAGATCATCATTGCTCTGTTATCTGATGTTCTGTTGTTTGTTGTTGTGTACACACACACACACACACACACACACACACACACACACACACGGAATATCAGATGATGGAGCAGTGATCTGGTCTCTGTCTCTGTCCAGGGCCTCTGGCAGAAATAATTGCATTGGCCATTATGCTGTCTCCCCAGGCCACTGTTACATAATTTTTAAAAAAAAATATTTATTTATTCCCTTTTGTTGCCCTTGTTTTATTGTTGTAGTTATTGTTGTTGTCGTCGTTGTTGGATAGGACAGAGAGAAATGGAGAGAGGAGGGGCAGACAGAGAGGAGGAGAGAAAGACAGACACCTGCAGACCTGCTTCACCGCCTGTGAAGCGACCCCCCTGCAGGTGGGGAGCCGGGGTTCGAACCAGGATCCTTATGCCGATCCTTGTGCTTTGCGCCACCTGCGCTTAACCCGCTGCGCTACAGCCTGACTCCCCCTGTTACATAATTTTTAAAGAGACAGTGAGAAGCAGAGTAGCACTGGTACATGTGATGCTGGGCGCTTGAGAGTCTCAGCTTGATCTGTTGTCCTACTTCCCGGGCTTCTTGTCCTAAGCTTAGTCTGGAAGCTAGGTCCGCTATTGAGAGACCTCCGCTTTTTTTACTTCTTCTTCTTTTTTTTACCAGAGCACTGCTCAGCTCTGGTTTATGGTGGTACCAGGGATTGAACCTGGGACTTTGGAGCCCCAGGCATGAGAGTTTCTGAATTTAAAAAAAAAATTAAATTATCTTTATTTATTCGAGAGAGACAGCCAGAAATTGAGAAGTCAGGGTGATAGAAAGGAACAGAGAGGGCGAGGTAGATAGCATAATGGTTATGCAAACAGACTCTCATGCCTGAAGCTCCAAAGCCCCAGGTTCAGTACTAGCCACCACCATAAGCCAGGGCTGACCAATGCTCTGGTAAAAATAAATAAAAAGGAACAGAGACAGTCAGACACCTCCAGTAATGCTTCACCACTCACAAAGCTTTCCCCCTGCAAGTGGGGACTGAGGGCTTGAACCCTAGTCCTTGCTCATAACAGATGTATAAACATTCTGCTATCTACCCCTGCCTGAGACACCCTCTTTTTTTTTAACAGTTTATTTTTGTATGTTTTATTTTGGATAGAGACAAAGTGCAACTGAGAAGGAAGGGGGCGTGGTCTGGGAGGTGGCGCAGTGGATTAAGCATTGGACTCTCAAGCATGGGGTCCTGAGTTCAATCCTCAGCAGCACACGTACCAGTGATGTCTGGTTCTTTCTCTCCTCCTGTCTTTCTCAAGAATAAATAAATAAAATATTTAAAAAGAGAGAGAGCGAGAGAAAGAAGGAAGCAAGAGGGAGAAGGAACAAGAGATATCTGCACCATCCATCTCTTCAGTACTCATGAAGTTTCTACCCTGCAAGTGGGGATTGGAGGCTTGAACCCATGTCCTTGGGCACTGTAGCATGTGCACCCTACCAGGAGCACCACCATCCGGCGCCTGCGAGTTTTCCAATTAATATCGAGTTGACACTGCCCTTCCAAAAGGGACGGTGCTAGCTTAGGAGAGATTGAAGGGCCTTTCTTTCTGCTCTGTATCCAGATTTCCTGAAAGGGTCAGAGGCAGGGCACTCACTGCCCTTGGAGACCTGGGGGCTGGAAGTCCAGGGCCGGGACAGTCACAAGCGTGAACCCCTCCAGCCTCTCCCTCCTTCCTACCACACATGGGTGCAAACACACTCAGTGCAGTGGAATTTCCAGCTTGGAGGGAGAGAGGAATGTGTAAGCCTGGCCCCGTGCCCAGGCATCCCTGGCGTAGTCCAGATCAGAGTCCACACCCAGCCACTTCTGACCAACCACTCAGCCCCGCTGTTCCTTGATTACTGGGGAACTCTCATGGGGGAGTACCTTGGCCAGACTCTAAGGGCAGGGGGTGAGAGGACACAGAAGAGAGAGCAGGGGAAGAAGGCCCTCTCCCTTCCACCCTGCAGGCTAACCCATAGGACCACAGCATCTCAGCCAAGGTGCTGACCCCACCTCCACCATGGAGAATGGGGAATTCAGACAGTTTTGGAGATGACGTAGTCCTGGGGGCTGGGTGGTGGTGCATTACTTGGAGTGCACACAGGACCATCTTAAGGACCTGGGCTTGAGCTCCCTCTCTGCAGGGTAGATGCCCCCACTGGTGAAGCAGGTCTCCAGGTATATCCCGTTTTTTCTCCTGCTCTGCCCTATTGAACAAACTAGGGAGGGGGAAAACAAAAGGAGAAAATAGCGGCAGGGAGTGGTAGAGTCATTGTGCTGGCTCTAGTCCCAGCCGTGATCCTGGTGTGTGTGGGCTGGGGGATAAAGCGGTTCACCAGCACCCCTGCTATTCCCTACTCCCAGAGATCATGAGGCTTGTCTGTGCCCTCCTTTTGTGTGGTTACGACCATGTCTGTGGCACCCCCTCGACCCTGTCATACATATTGTACTTTCACTCTTTCTCCTATTTATTTATTTATTTATTTATTTATTGCCTCAAGTGTTATCCTGGGACTCAGCCTGCACTATGAATCCACTACTCCTGGAGGCTATTTTTTCCCTTTTGTTGCCCTTGTTGTTTATCGTTGTTGTTATTGCTGTAGTCGGTTGTTGAATAGGACAGAGAAATGGAGAGAGGAGGGGAAGACAGAGAGGAGGAGAGAAAGACAGACACCTGCAGACCTGCTTCACCGCCTGTGAAGCGACTCCCCTGCAGGTGGGGAGCCGGGGGCTCGAACCGGGATCCTTGCGCCGGTCCTTGCGCTCTTGGCGCCACCTGCGCTTAACCTGCTGTGCTACCACCCAGCCCCCCCCTTTTTTAAAAACTTTTATTTATCATTGGATAAAGATAGAGAGACTGAAAGGAGGAGAGAAGGAGAGAGACCGAGAGACCTGCAGCCCTATTTCACCACTCGTGATGCGATGCTTTCCCTGCTAGTGGGGGCCAGGGGGCTTGAACCAGGGTCCTTGTGCACTGTAGTGTGTGTGTGTGTGTGTGTGTGTGTGTGTGTGTGTGTGTGTGTGTGTGTGAGTGTGGGTGGTGTGTGTGTGTGTGTGTGTGGTGTGTGTGTGGTGTGTGGTGTGTGTGTGTGTGTGTGTGTGAGTGTGTGTGTGTGAGTGGTGTGTGTGTGGTGTGTGAGTGAGTGTGTGTGTGTGGTGTGTGTGTGTGTGTGTGTGTGTGAGTGTGTGTGTGAGTGAGTGTGTGTGTGTGGTGTGTGTGTGTGTGTGAGTGTGTGTGTGTGTGTGTGAGTGTGTGTGTGAGTGAGTGTGGGTGGTGTGTGTGAGTGTGTGTGGGTGGTGTGTGTGTGGTGTGAGTGTGTGGTGTGTGTGTGTGTGTGTGTGTGTGAGTGAGTGTGGGTGGTGTGTGTGTGGTGTGTGAGTGAGTGTGTGTGTGTGGTGTGTGTGTGTGAGTGTGTGTGTGTGTGAGTGTGTGTGTGTGTGTGAGTGTGTGTGTGTGGTGTGTGTGTGGTGTGTGAGTGAGTGTGTGTGTGTGGTGTGTGTGTGTGAGTGTGTGTGTGTGTGAGTGTGTGTGTGAGTGTGGGTGGTGTGTGTGAGTGTGTGTGTGTGGTGTGTGTGTGTGGTGTGAGTGTGTGGTGTGTGTGTGTGTGTGTGTGTGAGTGTGTGTGTGAGTGTGTGTGTGTGTGGTGTGTGTGTGGTGCGTGTGTGGTGTGTGAGTGTGTGTGAGTGTGTGTGTGTGTGTGTGAGTGTGTGTGTGTGGTGTGTGAGTGAGTGTGTGTGTGTGTGTGTGAGTGTGTGTGTGAGTGTGTGTGTATGTGTGTGTGTGAGTGTGTGTGAGTGTGTGTGTGTGTGTGTGTGAGTGTGTGTGGTGTGTGTGTGGTGTGTGAGTGAGTGTGTGTGTGTGGTGTGTGTGTGTGAGTGTGTGTGTGTGTGTGTGAGTGTGTGTGTGAGTGTGGGTGGTGTGTGTGAGTGTGTGTGTGTGGTGTGTGAGTGAGTGTGTGTGTGTGTGTGTGAGTGTGTGAGTGTGTGTGTGAGTGTGTGTGTGTGTGAGTGTGTGTGTGAGTGAGTGTGGGTGGTGTGTGTGAGTGTGTGAGTGTGTGTGAGTGTGTGTGTGTGTGTGTGGTGTGAGTGTGTGTGTGGTGTGTGTGCGTGTGTGTGTTTAACCAGGTGCGCCACCACTTGGCCCCTGGCCCCTTTTTTAAAGATTTATTTTCACGTGGTCCGGGAGGTGGCACAGTGATAAAGCATCAGACTCTCAAGCATGAGGTCCTGAGTTCGATCCCCGGCAGCACATGTGCCAGAGTGATGTCTGGTTCTTTCTCTCTCCTATCTTTCTCATTAATAAAAATAAATAAATAAATTATAAATAATAATCAATAAATAAAATCTTTTTTAAAAAAAAGATTTATTTTCACAAGGTTGAATTCAGCATCTCATGCTTGTGAAGCCAGCACTCTTACCACCGCAGACCTACCCAGGCTGCAAGCATATATCCCAACGTTTCTTGCCCACCTGAGCCCCTGAATACAGAGCAGTTAATCTCTGTCTTTTTCAGCAGTCTGCATGCTTGCTCTGATCAGTGCACCGCACTCTCCACCCTGCGCCCCACCTGGCTGCTTCCTTTTGCGGTAACTGTAGCCCCTGCCATTCACATAAAATGAGCCCAGTGATTCCATCTGCTTTTCAGAAACCTATCAGTATAATAGCAGGATGGACATCTAGTCTCACCGCATCTGGCCTTCGTCATCTAAGCCACCTCCTCACACCCCCGCCTTCCCAGTCCCTAGCTCAGGTGGTGGTGCACTCCATTGACTGGACATGTTACCATGTGCACGGGCCTGGGTTCAAGCCCCCACTCCCCACCTGCAGGAAAGGTGAGGACAGAAGCTTCACCAAGCAGTGGAGCAGTGCCATCAGTGTCTCTTTTTCACTCTCCCTCTCTATTTACCCCCTTCTCTCTCAATTTCTCTCCAGCCTATCAAATAAAAGAAAATATACCTGGACTGCAGGTATTTTTTTCTCTCAGAATTTGTTTATGTAACCAGGAGGTGGCCAAGAGCTAGTGTTGGAGTCTCAAGCACGAGGTCCCAAGTTCAATCCCTGGCAGCACAAAGGCCAGAGTGACCCTCTGATTCTCCTCTCAGTTTTTTTTTTATTATTATTTTTTAACCTCACAGCACTGTTCAATTCTGGCTTGTGGTGGTGCTGAGGGTTGAACCTTCGACATTGGTGCCTCAGGTAGGCATGAATGTCTATCTTGCTTTACTATTATGCTATTTCTTCATCCCTAATAAATGAATTATTATTATGTTTAACCCGAGCCTTGCTTAGCAATGGCTTACGGCTGTACAGGGGATTGAACCTGGTAACCTCAGGCATGAATATCTGTTTGCATTCTGTCTCCACCGCCCCTTAATAAGTGAATTTTAAAATATTTCAAAGGAACTGGGCACCAGGTTGAGTGCACACATGACCATGTGCCCGCACCCAAGTTCAAGCCCCACTCCCCAACTGCAGAGGGGAAGCTTTGCAAATGGTGAAGCAGTGCTGCAGATGTCTCTCTCTCTCTCTTCCCTCTCAATTTCTCAACATCCTATCAAATAAAAGGAGAAAAAAAAAAAAAAGGAGGGAGTCAGGCTGTAGCGTAGTGGGTTAAACGCAGGTGGCGCAAAGCACAAGGTCCGGCCTAAGGATCCCGGTTGGAACCTCGGGTCCCCACCTGTAGGGGAGTCGCTTCACAGGCGGTGAAGCAGGTCTGCAGGTGTCTGTCTTTCTCTCCCCCTCTCTGTCTTCCCCTCCTGTCTCCATTTTTCTCTGTCCTATCTAACAACGACGACAACATCAACAACAATAAAACAACAAAGGCAACAAAAAGGACTAAATAAATAAATATTTTTTTTTAATTTTTTAAAAAAAGGAAAAAATAGTTGCCAGGAGCAGTGGATTTGCAATGCAGGTACTAAGCCCCAGCATTAACCCTGGTGGCAGTAAAAGAAAGAAATGATTTATTTGAAGCGGCAAAATAGATAGAGCATTGAACTTTCAGCATCACATGTGCCAAACTGGTAGTCTGGTACTCTCTCATTCGAAAATAAATCGGGAGTCGGTGGTAGCACAGCGGGTTAAGCGCAGGTGGTGCAAAGCGCAAGGACCTGCTTAAGGATCCTGGTTTGAGCCCCCGGCTTCCCACCTGCAAGGGAGTCTTTTCACAAACTGTGAAGCAGGTCTGCAGGTGTCTGTCTTTCTCTCCCTCTCTGTCTTCCCCTCCGCTCCCCATTTCTCTCTGTCCTATCCAACAATGATATTAGTAACAACAATAATAATAACCACAAGAACAATAAAACAACCAGGGCAACAGAAGGGGAAAAAGTAGCCTCCAGGGAGTTGGGCAGTAGCGCAGCAGGTTAAGCGCAAGTGGCGCAAAGAGCAAGGTCTGGCAAGGATCCCGGTTCGAGCCCCCGGCTCCCCACCTGCAGGGGAGTCGCTTCACAGGCGGTGAAGCAGGTCTGCAGGTGTCTGTCTTTCTCTCCCCCTCTCTGTCTTCCCCTCCTCTCTCCATTTCTCTCTGCCCTATCCATAAATAAATATAAATTATTATTATTATCTATTGGCTAAAGACAGTCAGAAATCAAGAGGGAAGAGAGATACAGAGAGGAAAAGATACAGAGACACCTGCAGCCCGGCTTCACCACTCGCAAAGCTTTCCTCCTGCAGGTGGGGGTGGGGGCTGGAACCCAGGTCCTTGCCCACTGTACCATGTGTGCTCAACCAGGGGTGGCACCAATCTCCTAAGTCCTTGATTCTTTAGGAATTTTTCATAATGTTGCAAAAACAGCATTCCTGACCACAGGCCACAAAATGCCAGCTGTGCCCCAAGTCACTGAGACAACCAAAGAGAAACTACCCACACACCTTTCCATGGCATTGCCACCCAGCTGCCAGAATAAAGAGAAACCACAGAGTGTGACACCCCTGACACCCTCTAAGTAGAGGGCAGATCTGCTTCATTCCGGCTCCTTTCCCAGTAACACCTGGAGCATTTCTCTGCCTTTCTAGATACGTCTCTAGCATTCTCCATCCTGAGCTACATGGAAACCACGAAAAGGACTGTGTTTCTGCCTGCTGGTTGAGGAGAGCCCAAGCAAGAAACCAGGGAGAGAAAAAGGTCAGGGTCATTTTATTCCCTCAGCTCTCTGTCTCCAAGCAGCTCTCAGGGTGGCTGCCACTGAAGGATCATTACAAGACTACAGGATTACCTTCTTTCATTTCTCTTTCTAGTTTACTTATTTGTCATTTCTAGGGTCTCACAATTCCAGGTTGAATTTTTCAGTTAGAAAGAAAGAAAGGAGGGAGTCGGGCGGTGGCGCAGCGGGTTAAGCGCACGTGGCGCAAAGCACAGAGACCTGCGGGAGGATCCTGGTTCGAGCCCCCCCCCCCCCCCCCCCCGCTCCCCACCTGCAGGGGAGTCGCTTCACGGGCGGTGAAGCAGGTCTGCAGGTGTCTGTCTTTCTCTCCCCCTCTCTCTGTCTTCCCCTCCTCTCTGCATTTCTCTCTGTCCTATCCAACAACAAAGCAACGTCAACAATGGCAATAATAACTGCAACGAGGCTGCAACAACTAGGGCAACAAAAGGGGGGAAAACCTGGATTGAAGACCCCACCAATGTGTCCTGGAGCTCAGCTTCCCCAGAGCCCCACCCTACTAGGGAAAGAGAGAGGCAGACTGGGAGTATGGACCGACCAGTCAACGCCCATGTTCAGCGAGGAAGCAATTACAGAAGCCAGACCTTCCACCTTCTGCAACCCTCAATGACCCTGGGTCCATGCTCCCAGAGGGATGGAAAATGGGAAAGCTATCGGGGGAGGGGGTGGGATATGGAGATTGGGCGGTGGGAATTGTGTGGAGTTGTACCCCCTCCTACCCTATGGTTTTGTTAATTAATCCTTTCTTAAATAAAAAAATTAAAAAAAATTGTGCTGCCAAAAAAAAAAAAAAGGGGGGGGGGAAATGGCCTCCAGGAGCGGTGGATTCATGGTGCAGGCACCGAGCCCAGCAATAACCCTGGAGGAAAAAAAAAAAAAAAAGAAAGAAAGAAAGGAGAGCTGGGCGGTGACACACCTGTAGAATGCACAAGTTACAATGTGCAAGGACCTGGGTTCAAGTCTATACCTGCAAAGGGAGAGTTTCATGGATGGGGAAGCAGATCTTGGCTAGACCTTGAAAAAGTTCATGTTAAGTGAAAGTGAAAGTGTCTCTTTCTCCCTCTCTACCAACCCCTGCCCCCTTGGTTTCTCTGTGTCTCAACATAATGAATAGTAAAATATTGAGAGAGGAAGAGAGAGAGGGGACGTAGAATGTGCCACCAGTATTTTCAATAAAATAATTTTTTAAAAGGAGGAAAAAAGAAAGAGAAGAAAGACAGAAAGAGAGAGACAGTGATCTGGGAAGTGGTGCAGTAGATAAAGTAAGCACTGGACTCTCGAGCATGAGGTCCTGAATTCAATCCCCAGCAGCACATGTACCAGAGTGATATCTAGTTCATTCTCTCTCCTCCTATCTTTCTCAGTAATAAATAAACAAAATCTTTTTAAAAAGAGAGAAAGAAGTAAAGAAAGAAAGAACAAGACAGAGAGATCACATCGAAGCTACCCCCAGGGCCATAATGTTCCTTTGTTGGGTTGGGGCAGTGGAAAGGATTCAAGGTAGGCCTCCTCCCAAGTGAGACAATCTTCTTTGCACACATCAAGCTTCCAGCTTCTGGGAATTTTTTTTATTTTTTAATTATTTTATTTTATTTTTAAAATTTATTTCTTTATTGGGGAATTAATGTTTTACATTCAACAGTAAATACAATAGTTTGTACATGCATAACATTCCCCAGTTTCCCATATAACAACACAACCCCCACTAGGTCCTCTGTCATCCTTCTTGGATCTGTATTCTCCCCACCCACCCACCCCAGAGTCTTTTACTTTGGTGCGATACGCCAATTCCAGTTCAGGGTCTACTTGTGTTTTTTTTTCGATCTTGTTTTTCAACTTCTGCCTGAGAGTGAGATCATCCCATATTCATCCTTCTGTTTCTGACTTACTTCACTTAACATGAATTTTTCTTTTTTTCTAATTTATTTTTTATTTAAGAAAGGATAAATTAACAATACCATAGGGTAGAAGGGGTATAACTCCACACAATTCCTACCACCCAATCTCCATATCCCATCCCCTCCCCTGATAGCTTTCCCATTCTTTATCCCTCTGGGAGCATGGATCAAGGGTCGTTGTGGGTAACATGAATTTTTCAAGGTCTATCCAAGATCGGCTGAAAATGGTGAAGTCACCATTTTTTACAGCTGAATAGTACTCCGTTGTGTATATAAACCACAACTTGCTCAGCCACTCATCTGTTGTTGGACAGCTGGGTTGCTTCCAGGTTTTGGCTATTACAAATTGTGCTGCCAAGAACATATGTGTACACAGATCTTTTTGGATGGATGTGTTGAGTTCCTTAGGATATATCCCCAGGAGAGGAATTGCAGGGTCATAGGGTAGGTCCATTTCTAGCCTTCTGAGAGTTCTCCAGACTGTTCTCCACAGAGGTTGGACCCATTGACATTCCCACCAGCAGTGCAGGAGGGCTCTTTTAACCCCACACCCTCTCCAGCATTTGCTGCTGTTACCTTTTCTGATGTATGACATTCTCACAGGAGTGAAGTGGTATCTCATTGTTGTCTTGATTTGCATTTCTCTGACAATCAGAGACTTGGAGCATTTTTTCATGTGTTTCTCGGCCTTTTGGATCTCTTCTGTGGTGAATATTCTGTCCAAGTCCTCCCCCCCCCATTTTTGGATGGGGTTATTTGTTGTCTTGTTGTTGAGTCTGGCAAGCTCTTTATATATGTTGGTTATTAAATTCATGTCTGATGTATAGCATGTAAAGATCTTCTCCCATTCTGTGAGGGGTCTCTTGGTTTGGGTAGTGGTTTCTTTTGCTGTGAAGAAGCTTTTTAATTTGATGTAGTCCCATAGGTTTATACTTGCCTTAGTCTTCTTTGTAATTGGATTCGTTTCATTGAAGATGTCTTTAAAATGTATGCGGAAAAGAGTTCTGCCAATATTTTCCTCTAAGTATCTGATAGTTTGTGGTCTAACATCCAAGTCCTTGATCCACTTGGAATTTACTTTTGTATTTGGTGAAATACAGTGGTTCAGTTTCATTCTTCTGCATGTTTCAACCCATTGTTTCCAACACCATTTGTTGAAGAGACTCTGCTTTCCCCATGTAATAGTCTGGGTCCCTTTGTCAAAGATTAGATGTCCATAGGTGTGGGTGGGAATTTTTTTTTTTAATATTTATTCCCTTTTGTTGCCCTTGTTGCTTTATTGTTGTAGTTATTGTTATTGATATCATCATTGTTGGGTAGGACAGAGAGAAATGGAGAGAGAAGGGGAAGACAGAGAAGAGGAGAGAAAGACAGACATCCACAGATCTGCTTCACCGGCTGTGAAGTGATGCCCCTTGCAGGTGGGGAGCCTGGGGCTGGAACCAGGATCCTTATGCTGGTCTTTGAACTTGCCATGTGCACTTAACCCGCTGTGCTGCCTTTGACTCCCTTGGGACTCACTCTTCCTTCCCTGTTCCTTTAGCCCAGGGGAAGTGACAGTTGCACTGTTAGCAGCCCAGGACTGAGGTGTGCTTCTCCTAGCCCTATACTGCACCCACCCTGGAGTGAATAGTCTGTTTGTCCAACTTCCCTGCATTATCCTAATTTGAGTCTGCCATCTGTTTCCTGTTGGAACTTAAGTGCTGTGTTTTTCCGCACCACACCATTCTGCAAATACAGATGGGTCATGTGAAGATGAACTGTAGCGCTTGTGCTCCCACTGACACCTCCACAGGAGGAAGGTCTTCCAACCACTTCAAAGTATCACCTGGATATTTCTGAGTGCCCTGGGGTTACCTACACATGTTCAACAAGCACTCACCAATCTTAGAGGCATCTTCCTTTCTTCCATACTGGCTCCTTGCATGATGCTTGCTGTCTGAGAAGACACAGAGTCTCACTTGCCTGACATGTCTGTCTGGCATGCACAGTCAGGACAATGTCACACAATCACTGACGTGACTCAGATCACTCTGTGATTCTGTTCCTTCCTTGGTTGCAGCCACTTCCGTGGTATGAATCAGAGTTTTACCAGAGAAGCAAACCAGAACCAGTGGGCTGGACACACACACACACTTTTACTGCAAGCAGTTGACTTGAATGAAAATGATGGAGGTTGGCAAGTCTGAAATCTGTGGGGAGAAAGGCAGACAGACACAGTTCTTTTTTTTTTTTTTTTTTTTTTTAAAGAATATATTTATTTATTCATGAGAAATGATAAGAGAGAGAGAAAGAACCAGACATCACTCTGGTACATGTGCTGCCAGGGATTGAACTTAGGACCTCTTGCTTGAGAGTCCAATGCCTTATCCACTGTGCCATCTCCCGGACCACAAAGGGTTTTAATTACATTGTATTTACGTTAGCTTGAGCACATCAGTCACTGCTCATATCTGGTTTAGACACAGTTCTTCCTCCTCAGAAAAACTTCACTTCTAGTATTTTTTTTCTGAAGTCTATCCTTTTTTTACTTTTTTTTTTTTTTTTTTTTAAACCAGAGCACTATTCAGCTCTGGTTTATGGAGGTGCAGGGGATTGAATTTGGGACTTTGGAGCTTCAGGCATGAGAGTCTGTTTGCATAACCATTATGCTATCCACCCTCTGCCCTCTCACATGTATCCATAAGGTCATTCAACTGACTGAATTATACTCACAGAAGCAGAGCAGTTGCAAACCTGGCAGAAGCCATGTCTCCTTGATGTAGATGTATGGAGAGCCGGGTTAAAGACCCTAGTCCCCATCTGAAGGGGGAAGCTCATCAGTGGTAAAACAATGCTGCCAGCCTCTCTCTCTCTTTCTCTCTCTCTCTCTCTCTCTCTCTCTCTCTCCCCCTATCCCTCTCTCCCTCCCTCTCTCCTTCCTCCTCTCAATGTTTATGCTTCTATCCAATAAATAATATATATATTTTAAAAAGACCCAGATTAACAGGATAATTTCCTTTTTCCTTTCTTTCTTTCTTTCTTTCTTTCTTTCTTTCTTTCTTTCTTTTTAAGCACAGCATTGCTCACCTGTGAACCTGGGGCGTTTGGTGCCTAAGGTATGAAAGGCTTTTTGCATAACCATTATGCTATCTCCCCAGCCCATAATAATTTCCTTTACTTAAGAACAATCAATTGAGATGTTAATCACATCACTAAGACTTTCACAGTAGCCCCCAGATTCCTGTTTGGTTGAATGCCTGAGCACTGTGCTTTAGCCAAGCTGATAGGTACACGGGGCTGACCACCCCACACCACACCACCCACTTCGGTGAGAAGCAGGGCACAACTGTCTTGTGTTCTCTGTAGCATCCTCATCGCCCAGAAATTAATTTTAGTTCAAAACTTCAAACAAGGAGTTTTCTCCCTGGATTGCTAGTATCATTGTTTTTTGTTTTTTTTTTTTTAATTTAGATCTATTTATTTAGTAATTTAGGAAGAGAGAAAGAAGCAAAGCATCACTCTGGGACATGCGACTTGGGGCCTCATGCTTGAGAGAACTTTATCCACTGGGTCACCACTGCCTCTCACCCACCATTACCTTTCTTAATATAGGATTCTGTATGTTTTGTTTTAATGAGCAAGAGATACAGAGGGAGGGGAGGAAGGGAGTGAGGGAGGGAGGGAGGGAGAGAGAGAGGAAGGAAGAGAGAGAAAGAAAGAAAGGAAGGAAGAAACCAGAGCACTGCTCAGCACAGCTAGTGCTGGGGGTTGAAGGAAACCTTAGAACCCCAGGCATGAAGGTCTTTTGCATAACCATTGTGAGTCTCCCCAGCTAAGCTATTATCTTTCATAGGAATTCTTTCTTTAGTCTCCTAGTTACTCTGCTTCTTCTAGCATACTGCCATTAGAATGTAAGCCACCTGGGCAGAGGGTAGATAGCATAATGGTTATGCAAACAGACTCTCATGCCTCAGACTCCAATGTTGCAAGTTCAATCCCCCAGAGACCTGAACAGTGTTCTTGTTAAAAAAGAAAGAAAGAAATGTAAGTCACCTTTCATTATTCCTTTGTTCAAAACCCTCCAATGCCCCGCCTCATCTAAGCAAAAGGCAAATAAATTAATCAAAGCAGAAGGATCCCAGTTCGAGCCCCCCGGCTCCCGACCTGCAGGGGAGTCACTTCACAAGTGGTGAAGCAGGGCTGCAGGTGTCTCTATGTCTCTCTCCCTCTCTGTCATTTCCTTCCTTCTAGATTTCTGGCTGTCTCTATCCAGTAAGTAAATAAAGACAAACAAAATTAAAAATCAAAAAAGAAAGAAAGAGAGAGAGAGGGAGCCAGGCGGTAGCGCAGCAGGTTAAGAGCACGTGGCACAAAGCACAAGGACCTGCGAAAGGATCCCCATTCCAGCCCCCGGCTCCCCACCTGCAGGGGAGTCCCTTCACAGGCGGTGAAGGTCTGCAGGTGTCTGTCTTTCTCTCCCCCTCTGTCTTACCCTCCTCTCTCCATTTCTCTCTGCCCTATCCAACAACAACAATAAACATGACAACAATAACAAGCTCAACGACAAGGGCAACAAAATGGGAAAACTGGCCTCTAGGAGCAGTGGGTTCCTAGTGCAGGGACCGAGCCCATTATAACCCTGGAGGCACAAACACACACACAAAAAAAAAAAATTAAAAAAAGAGAGAGGGAGAGAGAGAGACTCTCATGCCTGAGGCTCCAAGGTCAAGATCCCAGGTTCAATGCACTCCTTATGGTAGCCATAGCTGAATAGTGCTCTGGTAAAAAAAAAAAAAAAGGAAAAAAAAAGAAAAAGAAAAAAGGAGCTGGGCAGTAGCACAGCGGGTTAAGCTAATGTGGCGCAAAATGCAAGGACCTACTTAAGGACCCCAGTTCGAGCCCCCGGCTCCCCACCTGGAGGGGAGTCGCTTCACAGGCGGTGAAGCAGGTCTGCAGGTGTCTGTCTTTCTCTCCCCCTCTCTGTCTTCCCCTCCTCCCTCCATTTCTCTCTGTCCTATCCAACAACAACGACAGCAATAATAACTACAACAAACAACAAGTGCTAGAAAAGGGGGAAATTTCGACTTCCGGAGGCGGAGCTACAAGCAGCAGATCGCTTTCTCTCCTCTCTTCTCCTCTCCTGGATCAACTAGGAATACCAAAGGAGACCACCCGGACCGAAACAAGGCAGGACTAGAATGACCGCAGAAACCCAGTAAATCACCCGTGAGTACAAACACGCGTGGCTGGAGACAGAGAGGAGAGAGGGGCCTAAGGAGAGATTAAGTGACTGCTAACAGTTTGACAGTTTGTCAGTGGAGACACCACCTCCAGTCTGCTCCACCAACAAGGGGACAGCTGAAGGGAGGAAAGGACTCCCCAGAGACTCACCAAGTGCAACTCTGAGTCTCCATTGCTACTACCCTCAGAATCTGGAGCAGCAACAGGGAGGGACACCAGGGGACAGAGATCTAACCGGGAAACTCAGGAGAAGACCTATACCTAGGTGGCATAGCTGAGGGGCTGTGAAAGTCTCTTTGCATAACCACTGGATTATCTCTGCCACACCCTGCTTTATCTCTTGGTCAGGAGTCAGTGATTAAGCCAAGAAGCCTATTGATAGTTTAAAAGCCCTCAGGCTCCCATAGCCTACAGGGGAAAAAAAAAAGGCTTTTACACCACTGAACTCCAACTCAGGGATTGAAAAAACTGTTAACTTATATAAAATGGTTAAAACAACAAGAAAAAATAATGGAGACTCGAACCAGGACAGGAGTCCAGCTAAAAGTCCTCCAGAGGGCAAAGCACAAAATAACGAGTTCAACATCCAAACATTAGCTAAGGAAATAATAACAGGAGTGAGTAAAGAATTTGAAAAAATTGTAATCAGAACTGCAGGAACAACAAATGAGAATATGGAAGAAAATTCTAATAATCTCATGGTTATTAGAGAGCTGAAAGCTGAAATTGCTGAGCTAAGAAGGCAACTAGCTGAACAAGCTAAAACAGTATCAGAGCAGGGCAACAAAATAGATGAACTCCAGAAAGCAGTAGAGGGCAGAGAGAATAGAATCAATGAGGCTGAAGACAGAATTAGCAAGATTGAGGATGAATTAGAGACAACTAAAAAAGAAGTAAGAGATCTCAAAAAGAGATTAAGAGATGCTGAAAACAACAACAGAGTCCTATGGGATGACTTCAAAAGAAACAATATACGCATTATTGGCTTACCAGAGGAAGAAAGAGAAGGGGAGGAAGAAAGCGTTCTCCAGGCCATAATAGCTGAAAATTTCTCTAGTCTAGACAACACCAAAGACATAAAGATTCAAGAAGCCCAGAGGGTCCCAAACAGAATTAACCCAGACCTAAAGACACCAAGACATGTCATACTTAGATTGGAAAGGAATAAGGATAAAGAAAGGATCCTCAAGGCTGCAAGAGAAAAAACAAAGAGTCACCTACAAAGGAAAACCCATAAGATTAGCAGCAGACTTCTCCATACAAACACTACAGGCCAGAAGAGAATGGCAAGATATCTATCGAGTGCTCAATGAGAAAGGCTTTCAGCCAAGAATACTATATCCTGCTAGATTGTCATTCAGACTAGATGGAAGCATCAAAACCTTCTCAGACAAGCAACAGTTGAAGGAAGCAACCATCACCAACCCTGACTTGAAAGAAGTTCTGAAAGGTTTCCTATAAACAACCAGACCACCACAAATAGGACATATATCAAAACACTCTAAAACTCTACAAGAATGGCGTTAAAATATCTTCAATCTTTGATATCAATAAATGTGAATGGCCTGAATTCACCTATTAAAAGACACAGAGTAGGAAGATGGATCAGAAAACACAACCCAACAATATGTTGTCTACAGGAAACTCACCTAACGCAACAAGACAAACACAGACTTAAAGTGAAAGGATGGAAAACTATCATTCAAGCCAATGGCCCACAAAAAAGGGCAGGAACAGCTATTCTCATATCTGACATGATAGACTTTAAAATAGATAAGATTAAAAAAGATAGGAATGGACACTACTTAATGCTCAGAGGATCAGTCAATCAAGAGGACTTCACAATTATTAATATCTATGCACCCAATGAGAAGCCATCTAAATACATCAAACTTCTACTGAAAGAGCTACAGCAATATATTAACAGTAACACAATCATAGTAGGGGACTTCAACACCCCACTCTCTCAACTTGACAGATCATCCAGGAAGAAAATCAGTAAAGACATAAGGGAGCTAAATGAAGAGATAGATAAACTAGAACTATTGGACATTTTCAGAGTCATTCATCCCAAGAAACTGGAATACACATTTTACTCAAATCCACATGGATCATTCTCAAGAATAGACCATATGTTAGGCCACAAAGACAGCATCAGCCTATTCAAGAGCACTGAAATCATCCCAAGCATCTTCTCAGACCACAGTGGAATTAAACTAACACTTAACAATCAACAAAAGATTAGTAACAGTACCAAAATGTGGAAGCTCAACAGTACACTTCTTAACAACTTCTGGGTCAAAGAGGAAATCAAGGAAGAAATCAAAATGTTTCGAGAGTTCAATGAAAATGAAGACATAAGCTATCAAAATATTTGGGACACAGCTAAAGCAGTCCTAAGAGGGAAGTTCATAGCTATACAAGCACACATTAGGAAACAAGAAAAGGCACAAATAAACAGCCTGATTGCACATCTTAAAGACCTAGAAGAAGAACAACAAAGGAACCCTAAAGCAACCAGAAGGACAGAAATTACTAAAGTTAGGGCAGAAATAAATAACATTGAGAATAGGAAAACCATACAAAAGATCAATGAAAGTAAATGTTGGTTCTTCGAAAGAGTAAACAAAATCGACAAACCTTTAGCCAGACTCACAAAACAAAAAAGGGAGAAGACCCAAATAAATCGGATAGTAAATGAAAGAGGAGATATCACAACAGACACCGCAGAAATTCAACATATCATGCGAGGCTTCTATGAACAACTATATGCCACCAAGTTAGAGAACCTGGAAGAAATGAATGATTTCCTAGATACCTACCAACTTCCAAAACTAAGTAAAGAGGAAGTGGATAACATGAACAGGCCCATCACAGCTAATGAAATTGAAACAGTTATCAAAAATCTTCCCAAAAATAAAAGTCCTGGACCAGATGGTTTTACAAATGAATTCTACAAAACTTTCAAAGAAGAACTAATACCTCTACTTTTAAAAGTCTTCCAGAAGATTGAAGACACTGGAATACTCCCTGCCAGCTTCTATGAAGCCAACATCACCCTGATACCAAAAGCAGACAGGGACACAACCAAAAAAGAAAACTACAGACCAATATCTCTGATGAACATAGATGCGAAAATATTGAACAAAATTCTAGCCAACCGGATACAGCAGTATATCAAAAAGATTGTTCATCATGACCAAGTGGGGTTTATGCCAGGCATGCAAGGTTGGTTTAATATACGTAAATCAATCAATGTGATCCACCACATCAACAAAAGCAAGACCAAAAACCACATGGTCATATCAATAGATGCAGAGAAAGCCTTTGACAAAATACAACATCCCTTTATGATCAAAACACTACAAAAAATAGGAATAGATGGAAAATTCCTGAAGATAGTGGAGTCTATATATAGCAAACCTACAGCCAACATCATACTCAATGGTGAAAAACTGGAAGCATTTCCCCTCAGATCAGGTACTAGACAGGGCTGCCCACTATCACCATTACTATTCAACATAGTGTTGGAAGTTCTTGCCATAGCAATCAGGCAGGAGCAAGGAATTAAAGGAATACAGATTGGAAGAGAAGAAGTCAAACTCTCCTTATTTGCAGATGACATGATAGTATACATGGAAAAACCTAAGGAATCTAGCAAGAAGCTTTTGGAAATCATCAGGCAATACAGTAATGTGTCAGGCTATAAAATTAACATTCAAAAGTCAGTGGCATTCCTCTATGCAAACACTAAGTTAGAAGAAATTGAAATCCAGAAATCAGTTCCTTTTTCTATAGCAACAAAAACAATAAAATATCTAGGAATAAACCTAACCAAAGAAGTGAAAGACTTGTATACTGAAAATTATGAGTCACTACTCAAAGAAATTGAAAAAGACACAAAGAAGTGGAAAGATATTCCATGTTCATGGGTTGGAAGAATTAACATCATCAAAATGAATATATTACCCACAGCCATCTACAAATTTAATGCTATCCCCATCAAGATCCCAAGCACATTTTTTAGGAGAATAGAAAAAATGCTACAAATGTTTATCTGGAACCAGAAAAGACCTAGAATTGCCAAAACAATCTTGAGAAAAAAGAACAGAACCGGAGGCATCACACTGCCAGATCTCAAACTATATTATAGGGCCATTGTCATCAAAACTGCTTGGTACTGGAACATGAACAGACACACTGACCAGTGGAATAGAATTGAGAGCCCAGAAATGAGGCCCCACACCTATGGACATCTAATCTTTGACAAAGGGGCCCAGACTATTATATGGGGGAAGCAGAGTCTCTTCAACAAATGGTGTTGGAAACAATGGGTTGAAACATGCAGAAGAATGAAGCTGAATCACTGTATTTCACCAAATACAAAAGTAAATTCCAAGTGGATCAAGGACTTGGATGTTAGACCACAAACTATCAGATACTTAGAGGAAAATATTGGAAGAACTTTTTTCCGCATAAATTTTAAAGACATTTTCAATGAAACGAATCCAATTACAAAGAAGACTAAGGCAAGTATAAACCTATGGGACTACATCAAATTAAAAAGCTTCTTCACAGCAAAAGAAACCACTACCCAAATCAAGAGACCCCTCACAGAATGGGAGAAGATCTTTACATGCCATACATCAGATAAGAGTTTAATAACCAACATATATAAAGAGCTTACCAGACTTAACAACAAGACAACAAATAACCCCATCCAAAAGTGGGGGGAGGAATTGGACAGAATATTCACCACAGAAGAGATCCAAAAGGCTGAGAAACACATGAAAAAATGCTCCAAGTCTCTGATTGTCAGAGAAATGCAAATCAAGACAACAATGAGATATCACTTCACTCCTGTGAGAATGTCACACATCAGAAAAGGGAACAGCAGCAAATGCTGGAGAGGTTGTGGGGTCAAAGGAACCCTCCTGCACTGCTGGTGGGAATGTCAATGGGTCCAACCTCTGTGGAGAACAGTCTGGAGAACTCTCAGAAGGCTAGAAATGGACCTGCCCTATGATCCTACAATTCCTCTCCTGGGGATAGATCCTAAGGAACCCAACACATCCATCCAAAAAGATCTGTGTACACATATGTTCTTGGCAGCACAATTTGTAATAGCCAAAACCTGGAAACAACCCAGGTGTCCAACAACAGATGAGTGGCTGAGCAAGTTGTGGTCTATATACACAATGGAATACTACTCAGCTGTAAAAAATGGTGACTTCACCGTTTTCAGCCGATCTTGGATGGACCTTGAAAAAATCATGTTGAGTGAAATAAGTCAGAAACAGAAGGATGAATATGGGATGATCTCACTCTCAGGCCGAAGTTGAAAAACAAGATTAGAAAAGAAAACACAAGTCGAACCTGAAATGGAATTGGAGTATTACACCAAAGTAAAAGACTCTGGGGTGGGTGGGTGGGTGGGGAGAATACAGGTCCATGAAAAATGATGAATGAAATAGTGGGGGTTGTATTGCTAAATGGGAATCTGGGGAATGTTATGCATTTAAAAAAAAAAAAAAAAAAAAGAAGTAGAAACGCAAAGCAGAAATTGCCTGAGTTTGGAGTATGGCACCAAAGTAAGAAAGCAGAAGTATACTAGAGTTTGCAGTGAGTACCTCCCTAATACTTCCTCTCCACTTTTCCAAGCTTTGGGTCCATGATTGCTCAACAATTTGTTTGGCTTTGTATGTTAACTCTCTTTTCAGTCACCAGGTTCCAGGTGTCATCAGGATGCCGACCAGACTTCCCTGGATTGAAGACACCACCAATGTGTCCTGGAGCTCAGCTTCCCCAGAGACCCATCCTACTAGGGAAAGAGAGAGGCAGACTGGGAGTATGGACCGACCAGTCAACGCCCATGTTCAGCGAGGAAGCAATTACAGAAGCCAGACCTTCTACCTTCTGCAACCCTCAATGACCCTGGGTCCATGCTCCCAGAGGGATAGAGAATGGGAAAGCTATCGGGGGAGGGGGTGGGATATGGAGATTGGGCGGTGGGAATTGTGTGGAGTTGTACCCCTCCTACCCTATGGTTTTGTTAATTAATCCTTTCTTAAATAAAAAAAATATATATATATATATATATATATATATACCTGAAAGCAGAAGTACACTAGAGTTTGCAGTGAGTATCCCCCTAACACTTCCTCTCCACTATTCCAAGCTTTGGGTCCATGATTGCTCAACAATTTGTTTGGCTTTGTATGTTAACTCTCTTTTCAGTCACCAGGTTCCAGGTGTCATCAGGATGCCGACCAGACTTCCCTGGATTGAAGACACCACCAATGTGTCCTGGAGCTCAGCTTCCCCAGAGACCCACCCTACTAGGGAAAGAGAGAGGCAGACTGGGAGTATGGACCGACCAGTCAACGCCCATGTTCAGTGAGGAAGCAATTACAGAAGCCAGACCTTCTACCTTCTGCAACCCTCAATGACCCTGGGTCCATGCTCCCAGAGGGATGGAAAATGGGAAAGCTATTAGGGGAGGGGGTGGGATATGGAGATTGGGTGGTGGGAATTGTGTGGAGTTGTACCCCTCCTACCCTATGGTTTTGTTAATTAATCCTTTCTTTAATAAAAAAAAAAGGGGGGGAAAATAAAAATTAAAAAAAGAGAGAGAGAGAAAATGGGAGGGAGAGAGAAATTGAGATACAGGTCTGCAGGTCTATCTTTCTCTCTCCCTCTGTCATGCCCCTGCCCTCTCAATTTTTCTGTGTCATGTACATGGTCTGGAGTTCAAGACAGTCCTCAACTACAGGAAAGAAACTTCACAAGAGGTGGAGCAGTGCTGTAGGGTTCTCTCTTTCTCTCTCACCTCAATTTCTCTCTGTATCAGGAACAAAAGAAAGGGGAAACAAGGGGGGCGGGAATAGATAGCATAATGGTTATGCAAAGAGACTCTCATGTCTGAGGCTTCAAAGTCCTAGGTTCAATCCCCCATACCACCATAAGCCAGAGCTGATCAGTGCTCTGGTAAAATAAATAAATAAAATTTTAAAATAAATAAATAAGTAAAATTAAAAACAAAAAGGCCTTGGGGCCAGGCAGCGGCACACACGGTTAAGCGCTCACATCACAGTGCACAAGGACTGGGGTTCAGCCCCCGGTCTCCACCTGCAGAGGAAGCTTCATGATGGTGAAGCAGGGTTGCAGGTGTCTCTCTATCTCCCTCCTACCCTCTCAATTTCTCTCTGTCTCTATCCCATAATATATATATATATTTTTTTTTTTTTTAAAGGCCTCTGGGAGCAGTGGACTGGTGGTGCAGGCATCAAGCCACAGAAATAGTGCTGGTGCAAAAAAAAGTTCAGATTAACAACTCGTGTAAATTCATTTTCTCCCTCATCACTCACCATTTCCTTTCCCTGTTTATTTTCCTCAGCTGCATCAGTCACCATCTGACATATTCTGCATTTTACATATTTAATTGGTCTGTTCCCTCCCACACACTAGCATGGCAAGTTCCATAGAGGGAACACATTTTTTCTTTGGTGTCTTCACTGCTGTATTTCAATATACTAGCACACTGCACATGCTCAGTGCCAACAACAGGCATTTAATAGGTGCTTCCTGGAGTTAAGCACTGTTCAAATCATTCTCCATGTGTGTATTACCTCCTCTAATCCTTACGCAAGTAAGAATAGTAAGAAAACCTTGTAGGGTAACCCAGGAGGTGGCGCAGTAGATAAGCTATCAGACTCTAAATCATGATATCTTGAATTTGACCCCCAGCATCACATCTCTCTTTTAATAATAAGTCTTTAGGTTTGGGAAGACAGTATAATGATTATGCAAAAGACTCTCCTGACTGAGGCTCCAAAGTCCCAGGTTCAATCCCCAACACCACCTTCAACTAGAGCTGAGCAGTGCTCCAGTTTCTTTCTGTATTTGTATCGCTACCTCTGTCTCTCTCTCTCATTAAATAAAATACATTTATGAATGGAAGACAGAATAATGGTGTGCAGAAAGACTCAAGCCTGAAGCCCTTAGGCTCCAGGTTCAAGCACCATAAGCCAGAGCTGAGCAGTGCTCTGGTTAACATAAAGTAAATAAACAAATGATTTTCAAAATAAAATAAATATCTTTTTAAAAATAACATCTTGAAACACCGAATAAAGAAGCTTCACAATAAGTGAAACAGTGCTTTGGTGTCTCTCCTCTGTGTGTGTGTCTCTCTCTGCTTCTCTTTGAGACTGAAAGGAAAAGGGGGGAAAAAAAGAGTTTGCTTGGAGCAGTAGAAATGTGCAGGCAAGAAGCTCTGATAAAAGCCCAGGTGACAATAAATTAGTAAATACAATAAAATAAATGCCATAAAATGCACAGCAAAGGCTGAAGAACAGTTTTGACCCAAAATCACTCTCATTACTTACTCAGATACACTCTGCTGAAAATTATTGGTGCTGGCAACAAACAGTTCGTTTTTTTTTTTTTTTTTAATTTTCTTTGCATTATCTTTATTTACTTATTGGATAGAGACAGCCAGAAATAGAAAGGGGGAGGGGTGGTAGAGGGGGAAAGTGACAGACAGACGCATGCAGCACTGCTCCACCACTTGCAAAGCTTTCCCCCTACAGGTGGGGACTAGAGTCTTGAACCTGAGTCCTTGAATACTGTAACATATGCTCAATCAACCAGGTCCACCACCACTGACCCCAACAGTTCTTCAAATGTTCTGCTTTCATTATCCTCCTTTTTTGTTGTTTAAAGATTTTATTTATAAAAAAAAAAAAAGATTTTATTTATTCATCAATGAGAAAGGAGGAGTAGAGAAAGAACCAGACATCACTCTGGTACATATGCTGCCAGGGACTGAACTTAGGACCTCATATATATATATATATTTTTTCTATCTTTCTTTTTTTTAAATAATTTATTTCTTTATTGGGGAATTAAAAAAAATAAAAATAACATCTCCACAACAAGGGCAACAAAAGGGAAAATAAATAAATAACATCTCCTAGGATACATGCTATCTGCATTTTAGAAATGAGGAGGAAAAATAAAATAAAATAAAATAAAATAAAAAGAAATGAGGAGGAGGCTGGTGCTCTTGTTCAAAGTTATTTAGTGAGTGGGGAGACAGCATAATGGTTATGCAAAGAGACTGTCATACCTGAGGCTTCAGAGTCCCAGATTCCAATCAATCCCCCTGTACCACCATAAACCAGAGCTGAGCAGTGCTATGGAAAAAAATTAAAATAAAACAAAATAAAAGCGCAATAGCTAATAGTTACACAGGCCAGATTCTACACCCAGAAAGTCTGACCTCAGGGCCTCTGCTCTCAGTCTTTGTGGCAAACTGTGTCTTATAATAAGAAGCAAATATGTACACATTCTGTGTGATGGATATAACCAATAACAGGTCCCACTACAAGATACATGAAGAATAGGAATAAACTCATAAACCGACCTTTATCTAAACATATCAAGTCAACACCCTCAACATTTGGTCAGGGAGACAAACCCAAAGAAATCACAGCATGTAAATTCTTCACTGAAAAAAGACTCACTACTCCTAACAATATGACATTTAAACACAGTATCAAGGCGTTATGTTGAAGCAGGTCTGCAGGTGTCTGTCTTTCTCTCCCCTTCTCTGTCTTCCCCTCCTCTTTCAATTTCTCTCTGTCCTATTCAACAACAGCAATAATAACAACAATAACAATAATTACAAAAAAAAAAAGGAGAAAATGGCCTCCAGGAGCAGGGGATTCATGTCGCAGGCACTAAGCTTCAGTTCTTCTAGCGTTTGCCCTTCTTCCGTAGCCAGTCAACAGCGTCAGATTGAGCCTGATGTAAAGTTTCGCGACCTCCTTTGAATCTGGAGAGGTGGCAGTCGTTGACTATGTGGGTCATAGTCTGTCTGGAGCCGCAGGGGCAGTTCGGGTCGTCTCTGGCTCCCCAGCGATGGGACATAGCGGCGCACCGGCCATGGCCTGTTCGATAGCGATTGAGGAGGGCCCAGTCATAACGTGCTAGGTCAAAGCCGGGTTGACGCTCGCAGGGGTCTGCGATGAGGTGTTTGTTCTTGACCTCAGCTGACTGCCAACTCTGTTTCCAAGAGACTGGAACAGAGAAGTTCAGTGTAGGCGTAGGGGACCAGATTGGGTGCCGAGACGTCAAGCGTTGGACAGGGTGGGCGAAGATATCCGCGTATATTGGCAGGTCCGGTCGAGCGTAGACGTGGGAAATGAACTTAGATGATGCCGCATCCCGACGAATATCTGGCGGGGCGATGTTGCTAAGAACTGGCAGCCATGGAACCGGGGTGGAACGGATGGTTCCAGAAATGATCCTCATGGAGGAATATAATTTGGAATCGACCAAGTGGACATGGGGGCTACGGAACCATCCTGGGGCACAGTATTCTGCAGTGGAATAGCATAATGCCAGAGATGATGATCGTAGTGTGGAAGTGCTCGCGCCCCATGAGGAGCTGGCCAGTCTTGCAATGATGTGATTCCTCACGCCCACCTTTGCTGCAGTTTTTATGAGATGTTCGTGAAATGACAGAGTGCGATCGAGAGTAACGCCAAGATAGACTGGCTGGGCTTCATGCCGGATTCTCGTATCGTCAAGCTGCACATTAAGCTCACGCGAGGCCGAGGCATGGTGTAGATGGAAAACAGATGATACCGTTTTTGCAGTGCTAGGGATTAGTCGCCATTTTTTTACAGTAATCAGATATCAGAGACATGTCTTTCGTGAGTGTTTCCTCGAGGATGTCGAACTTGGATGCCTGAGTTGCACAGCAGATGTCATCGGCGTAGATGAACTTGCTTGAAGAAGTTTCTGGAAGGTCATTGATGTAAATATTAAATAGTGTAGGAGCCAGAGCAGAGCCCTGGGGGAGGCCACTTGAGACAAGTCTCCATCTGCTAGACTTGTCACCCAGCTTCAGTGATAACCCTGAAGGCCAAAAAAAAAAAGTATAAATACTACTCTTTTTTTTTAAGACTTTATTTATTTATTAATAAGAAAGATAGGAGGAGAGAGAAGGAACCAGACATCACTCTGGCACATGTGCTGCCGGGGATTGAACTCTGGACCTCTTGCTTGAAAGTCCAAAGCTTTATCCACTGCACCACCTCCCAGACCACTCTTATTTTTTTAAATTTTCTCTTTTGTTGCCCTTGTTGTTTTGTAAGTACTACTCTTTTTTAATTGGGGATTTATAAAATACAATAGTTTGTACATGCATAATATTTCCCAGTTTTCCATATAACAATACAACCCCTACTAGGTCCTTTGTCATCCTTCTTGGATCTGTCGTCTCCCAACCTACCCACCCCAGAGTCTTTTACTTTGGTGCGATACTCCAATTCCAGTTCAGGTTTACTTGTGTAAGTACTACTCTTTTTTTTTTTTTTAATATATTTATTTATTAATTTGGATAGAAACAGCCAGAAATTGAGAGGGGAGGGGGAGCTACAGAGGGGATCCTTACGCTTTGTGCCATGTGCGCTTAACCAGCTGTGCTACCACCCCACCCCAAACCTGCATGGTTTTCTGGACCCCATCAATAAACCAGAGCACCCCGTCCTCATCCTCCTGCACTTCTGAGAGCTGACCTGGAGGTGGCGCCCCTGCTTTTGTTCTGGCCCAGCTGGCAAGTGGATGAGGCTGTCACCCTGGAGAAGTGGTTGCCCAGAGGACTAGGTGGACCCTTCTCTCAACCCCCGGAAGAGACAGAGGGAGAACAGTCCAAGTCTAAGGGCTCTGCCATGTCTCTGAAGTGCTCCAGACTTAAGCTGAAATCTGTTCGTGGGGTGGGGATAGATAGCATAATAGTTATGCAAAGAGACTCTCATGCCTGAGGCTCCAAAGTCCTAGGTTCAATCCCTGGGGGTGCACCACCATGAGCCAGAGCTGAGTAGTGCTCTGGTTAAAAAAAAAAAAAAAAAATCTGCTTGTGATTCCCATGTTTTCAGACACAGAGCAATATAAACTAAACAGTATACCTCAAGGGCAGGTGGTGGCACACATTATAGTGTGCAAGGACTTAAGCGCACACACATTATAGTGTGCAAGGACTTGGGTTCAAGCCCTCGGTCCCCACCTGCATGGGGAAAGCTTCAAAAGTGATAAAGAGGGAGTCGGGCGGTAGCGCAGCTGGTTAAGCGCAGGTGGCGCAAAGCACAAGGACCGGCATAAGGATCCCGGTTCGAACCCCGGCTCCCCACCTGCAGGGGAGTCGCTTCACAGGCGGTGAAGCAGGTCTGCAGGTGTCTGTCTTTCTCTCCTCCTCTCTGTCTTCCCCTCCTCTCTTCATTTCTCTCTGTCCTATCCAACAACGACAACAACAATAATAACAACAACAATAAAACAACAAGGGCAACAAAAGGGAATAAATAAATAAAATAAATATTAAAAAAAAATTCTAAAAACAAAGTGATAAAGAAGGTTTGTAGGTATCTGTCTGTTTCTCCTTCTTTCTCCCCATTCCCTCTCAATTTTTGACTATCTCTATCCAATAAATAAAGATAATAAAAAACATAAAGAAATAAAAACTGAAAAATGTATCTCATAAATTATACAGTCTAGATTGCTACATAGAAAACTGAGAAATGTTACACATGTACAAACTACTGTATTTTACTGTCAACTATAAACCATTAATTTCAATAAAGAAAAAAATATTGGGCAAAGGGTAGATAGCATAATGGTTATGCAAACAGACTCTGAGGCTCCAACATCCCAGGTTTAATCCCCCGCACCACCATAAGCCAGAACTGAACAGTGTTCTGGTTAATATATATTCCCCCTGCAAAAAATATATGTAGTCTTACTATGAATTCATTCAAAACACAGTCTGGAATTCCTACTAATCATTGAACTGGGGAGGTGACATAGTGGATATGTTTGATCCCTGGTACCACAGGCTTCTGTTTTGGTCTCTCACTTATTCTCTCTCTATCTGAAAAAGCCAGCCCAAAGTAGAGCAACTAGGAAAAAAATAATAATAAAAGAGGGGGCAGGTGGTGGTGTACCTCATTAAGTGCACACACTGCAGGGCACAAGGACGCAGGTTCAAGTCTCTGGTCCTTGCCTGTGGGGGAAAGCTTCACAAATTGTGTAGTAGAGCTACAGGTGTCTTTCTCCCTCTTGATTTTTTTTTCTTCTTTTCTTCGTGGTCATCATTGGGGCTCGGTGCCTACACTAAAAATGCCTCCTGGTGGTCATTTTTAAAGTTTTTTGGGGTGGTAGGACAGAGAGAAATTGAGAGAGGCAGGGAAGACAGAGAGGGAGAGAGAAAGACAGACACCTGCAGACCTGCTTCACCACCTGTGAAGTGTCCCCCCTGCAGGTGGGGAGCCGGGGGGTTCGAACTGGGATCCTTGTGCTTTGTACTATGTGAGCTTAACCCTGTGTGTCACCACCCGGCACCCTCTCTCCCTGTCTCCCCCTCCCTTCTCAATTTTCCTCAGGCTCTGCCCAATAATAAGTAAACAAATATTTAAAAATAAATATAAACAAAATAAATAAAGTGAACCAGGTATTTATTGGGCAAAAATCTACCTCACATCTTTGAGGAAAAGGTTGCAACACAGAGAGACTGAGGAGCCAGTAATACTGTCCTTACTCTTTCCTCGGTAGTGCTCCAGTCCCCTCACTTATCATGATCCCAGGGCCTCCCCACTCAATTTCTCTCCTGTCTCTATCCAATAATAAAAATATATTTTTAAACATTCTTTAATATTTATTTATTTATTCCCTTTTGTTGCCCTTGTGGTTTTATTATTGGAGTTATTGTTGTGGTTATTGATGTCATCATTGTTGGATAGGACAGAGAGAAATGGAGAGAGGAGGGGAAGACAGAGAGGGGGAGAAGCAACTCCCCTGCAGGTGGGGAGTCAGGGGCTCAAACTAGGATCCTTACACAGGTCCTTGCACTTTGTGCCACGTGCGCTTAACCCGCTGCGCTACTGCCCAAATAAAAATATTTTTAAAATAAAAAGAAAGAAAACAAAGATCCAGCAGATTTGGCCATTTCTGGACCATGTGACCTAGTGGTACAGTGGTAATGCATTTCTGGACCACAGCTCAGACCACTGGATTGTCTGTTCCATGTCTTTTTAAAATTTTTTGTTAAACTACTTTTAAATTTTTATTTATTTACTATTATTATATTATCTTTTTTTTTTTTTTTTTTTTTTTACCAGAGCACTGCTCAGCTCTGGCTTATGGTGGTGCAGGGAATTGAACCTGGGACTTCAGAGCCTCAGGCATGAAAGTCTCTTTGCATAACCATTATGCTATCTACCCCTGCCTTCTTTTTTTTTTTTTTAATATTTATTTATTTATTTCCTTTTTGTTGCCCTTGTTGTTTTTATTGTTGTTGTAGTTATTATTGTTGATATCATTGTTGTTGGATAGGACAAAGAGAAATGGAGAGAGGAAGGGAAGACAGAGGGGGAGAGAAAGACAGACCCCTGCAGACTTGCTTCACCACCTGTGAAGCGACTCCCCTGCAGGTGGGGAGCCGCCTGGGGCTTGAATGGGGTCCTTATGCCGGTCTACCCCTGCCTTCTGTTCCGTGGTGTCTTCAGGGCTGCTCTCCACCCCTTGCCTGCATCAACACTTTTGGTTTTCTGAGTATCACAGGACCAACAGAGCAAGGGGCAGAGCTGAGTAGTGACTCTTGGAGACCTTGGTAGCCCTTGCTGCAGACAGACTATGAAATTAGGTCCAGGCTATGGCTCTGTCTGGAGGCAGCTTCTCTCTCTATTTTTTTTTCTTTTTTATTTAAGAAAGGATTAATGAACAAAACCATAGGGTAGGAGGGGTACAACTCCACACAATTCCCACCACCCAATCTCCATATCCTACCCCCTCCCCTGATAGCTTTCCCATTCTCTATCCCTCTGGGAGCATGGACCCAGGGTCATTGTGAGTTGCAGAAGGTCGAAGGTCTGGCTTCTGTAATTGCTTCCCCTCTCTCTCTATTTTTATTTATTTTATAGAGGTAGCAAGAAATTGAGAGGAAAGGGAATATGGAGAGAGAGAGACAGACAGACAGACACACAGACGCCAGCAGCCCTGCTTCACCACTCGTGAAGCTTTACCTCTGTAGGTGGGGACCTGGGGCCGAACCTGGGTTCTTGTGCATTATAACGTGTGTGCTCAACCAGGTGCTCCACCACCCGGCCCGTCTCTCTCTTTCTCTGTGCGTGTGCGTGTGTTTATGTGTGTTCTCACAGGCAGGGTCAGACATCCTTTCTCCCCATTCTCAGTCCATGGAAACACTATCATAGTCAAAGTGGGGAGATGCCCCTCCCTGCCTCTTATTTAATTTATTCCTTCAGCACCAGCTGGCAAATGACTCCCATGTTTCATTTACTGTCTTCTCTTCCCCCCACCAAAAAAAAATTCATTCATTTTATGATCAAGCTAACACACTCTGAGTAAGGCAAATAAATGTTTAATAACATTCAGAATCTCCTAAGACATTGGCTTTATAGCTTCCTGACTGAGAAGAAGCGTTTGTGAGGGCGAGAACATGATGAAATGGCTGAAATTACTCAGAGTAGCTGTAGTTGATCAGGAAATAAAATATTTGGTCCCAATATTGTTCAGTGAAAATGATCAGTTAGAAAGACTAAATGGGGCATGAAGAAACCCCCACACTGGCCCAGGCTGTTGAGGGGGCAGTGGAGGTCAAAGGAAGGAACTTGTGTATTACAGAAACTCCGTTCAGATTAGAAAGAAAAAAAAAAAAGAGTATGTGTAACTTTCCCCCTGGAAATGAGATTTTTTTCCCCTGGCCTGGCCAGGCAGGGGTGTGAATTCTTGAGTAGAATATCTGTGATGGGGAGGCTTAGAGGCCATTCTGTCCGGCTACTCTTACAAGCTGAGAAAAATGGCACCAGGTGTGGTTGAAGGCTGGCATATAGCAGGTTCTTGGGGGGAAGGGGTGTTCTCAACGGCTTCTTCATCCATGAAGGCATGATGTCTTTTTTTTTTATTATTATTTTTTTTAAAGAAAGCATTTATTTATTTATTCTCTTTTGTTGCCCTTGTTGTAGTTATTGTTGTCGTTGTCCTTGGATAGGACAGAGAGAAATGGAGAGAGGAGGGGGAGACAGAGAGACGGAGGGAAAGACAGACACCTGCAGACCTGCTTCACTGCCTGTGAAGCGACTCCCCTGCAGGTGGGGAGCCAGGGGCTCGAACCGGGATCCTTACACCAGTCCTTGTGCTTTGTGCCACGTGCACTTAACCCGCTGTGCTACCGCCTGACTCCCGAAGGCATGATGTTTTTATTCTCAGGAGAAGGAATGCTAGCTTGAAATGGATGTCTCTTCCCAGTTTGCTTTGTTCTTCTTTTTTTTTTTTTTGCTTTGTTCTTTCCACATTGATTATTATTATTTGTAATATTTTCAATTTTCATTTTACTCTGAATAAGGTGAGTAGTTGATTTCCTTACCAAGATGCAGGTGATACATTTTTTTTTTCTTTACAGCTTTCAGGGGCGCTGCAAATCCACAACCATTGTCTGGCAGACAAAGATCTCAGTCCGCTGCAATCATTTTTATCATCAGGTAAGCCAGACGGCATGTGTTTTTCAAATTGTATTCACGAGTGCTATCTTTTACTGGCCAAGTAAGTGATAACATTATTTACTCTGGGATTGAATTATCAATATATATATGTATATATAAAACAATATTTAACAATGATTTTTTTTTAAAAAAAAAAGCTTGTTAGATCATTTTTGTAGAGATGAATTGGTTCCCAAAGACTTGATTTAAAAAAAAAAAAAAGAAAGATCTGGAGTTGGGGGGTAGAGTACTGGGTGAAGCGTGTGGGGCGCGTATCGCAAAGTGCAAAGACCAGTGTAAGACCAAATACAGAAAAAAAAACAACTAATGGGGGGCCCAGGTGGTGGCACATCTGGTTAAGCACACACTACAGAGCACAAGGACCCGGGTTCAAGCCCCTGGTCCCCCCCTGTAGGCAGAAAGCTTCATGAGTGGTGAAGCAGGGCTGCAGGTGTCTCTCTGTCTCTCCCTCCACTCTCAATTTCTCTCTAATAAATAAGTAAATAAGAAATAAAATATTCAAAAGTATTAGAGAAAACCATGTGTATACTTTGGCTGTGTCCCCAGGTCTCTGTAACCTATAGGTTTTTTAATTTAATTTTATTTATTTTCCTTTTTGTTGCCTTTGTTTTTTTTAATTTTTTTTATTTACTTATTCCCTTTTGTTGCCCTTGTTTTATTATTGTAGTTATTATTGTTGACGTCATTGTTGGCTAGGACAGAGAGAAATGGAGAGAGGAGGGGAAGACAGAGAGGGGGAGAGAAAGACAGACCCCTGCAGACCTGCTTCACCGCCTGTGAAGGGACTCCCCTGCAGGTGGGGGGGAGGGGGCTCGAACCCAGATCCTTACACAGGTCCTCGCTTTGCGCCACGTGCGTGCGCTTAACCCGCTGCGCTACCGCCCGACTCCTCCTTGTTGGTTTTTTTAATCATTGTTTTGGTTATTATTGTTGCTGCTATTGATGTCGTTGTTGCCGGATAGGGCAGAGAGAAGTGGAGAGAGGAGGGAAAGACAGGGAGCGGAAGAGAAAGACAGACACCTGCAGACCTGCTTCACCGCTTGTGAAGGGACCTCCCTGCTGCTGGGGAGCCGGGGGCTCGAACAGGAATCCTGGCACTTGTGCCATGTGCGCTTAACCCGCTGTGCTACCGCCAGCCCCCCCAACCTGTAGGTTTTAATGCAGCCACATTCAGGGCTGGGCAGTGGCACACCAGGTTAAGGGTTAAGTACACGTGGTAAATGAAGCCACATTCATTTTGTACCCAAATTTCACTTCCTCATTACCTTGGCCTGCTCCTGCAAACATCTGTAAAGGCTGTGTGCTCTAGGAAGTGGTGAGAGCATGGTTGAACAAACACCTCAGCCTTCCCCTTCCCCTGTACTCACAAAAACAATGCCCGCACTTGTTAGATGCGACCTCTCGTTTTCTTTTTTAAAATTTTTAAATATTTATTTATTTTTCCTTTTTGCTGCCCTTTTTTTTTTTTTTAATTGTTGTAGTAGTTATTATTGCTGTTGTTATTGATGTCACTTTTCCTTTTTAAAAAAATTTGGGGGGGGCAGTGTAGTGGCTTACCAAGTTAAGTGCACATAGTACTAAGCACAACTACTTGCCCAAGGATCCGGGTTCGAGCCTCCAGGTCCCCACCTGCAGGTGGGTCACCTCACAAGCAGTGAAGCAGGTCTGTCTTTCTCTCCTCTTCTCTATCTGCCCCTCATCTATCATTTTTTTCTCTGTCCTATCCAATAAAAAAGGAAAGAAATAGGAGTTGGCCAATAATGCAGCGGGTTAAGCGCAGGTGGCCCAAATCGCAAGACCGGTGGAAGGATCCCCACCTGCAGGGGAGTCGCTTCACAGGTGGTGAAGCAGGTCTGCAGGTGTCTATCTTCCCCTCCTCTCTCCATTTCTCTCTGTCCTACCCAACAACAACATCAATAACAACAGTAAAAACAAACAAACAAACAAAACAAGGGCAACAAAATAAATATTAAAAAGTTGAAATTAAATCAAAAAAGGAAAAAAATTATTTATGTACTGGATAGAGAAAACCAGAAATTGAGTGGGAAGAGGGGGGAGATAGAGGAGAGAGAGTTGCAGCCTTGATTCACCACTTATGAAGCGTTCCCCTTGCATGTGGGGACTTAGGGCTTGAACTAGTGTCCTTGAGCATTGCAAAATGTGCACTCAATCAGGTGTGCTACCCCCTGGCCCCCATAATCTTTGCCTTATTTGGGTTGACCACGATCACAGTGACTGAAGGCTTCCAGCAGTCAGTTTGGTCTGGGGCCACCTAAAATTTCATGACCACAATTTGCTCCCTGGATTAAACCAACACCTGGTGACTTATTTTGGAAAATATTTTTATTTACTATTGGATAGAAACAGAAATTGAGGGGGGAGAAAGAGAGACACAGAGATACCTGCAGCCCTGCTTCACCACTCATGAAGCTTTCTCCCTGCAGATGGAGACTAGGGGCTTGAACCTGAGTCCTTGCACACTGTAATGTGTGCGTCTAAGCAGGTGTACTACACCTCCTGGCCCCAACACCTGGTGACTTTTCAGGTAAAGAAATTATGGACTTATTTCCTGATTAGCCTGCCTGTTCTCGCAACATTTTTCCACCCAGGGCACGGCTCAGCTCTGGTTTATGGTGGTGCTGGGGACTGAACCTGGCACTTTGGAGCTTCAAGCTTCATCACCATTATACAGTCTATCCCTGCTTCCCCAACATTTTGCGGTAAATAACCCCTCCTACATCTAACAAGAAATTGGCAAGTTCTGGAGGACCGGGGTAGGGGTGTGTGCGGGGAGGTGATGTTAGACTGTTTCATGGAAAAGTGAGAAATGTTACACATGTACCAACTACTGTACTTTTTTTTTTTTTTTAATCACAGCACTGTTCAGCTCTGGTTTATGGTGGTGTAGGGGATTGAACCATAACCATGATGCTATCTACCCCTCTGCCTCCAACTACTGTACTTTAATGCCAACTACAAACCATTAATCCCAATAAAGAAAAAAAAATCTTTATATTGCCTGACAATCATCACACCTAAAAATGCAATACCCTACCTAGCATCTAATCCACTTAATTTTTCCTCTAATGAATCCTTAGTCTATTGATGTTCAAACTGTCTCAAATTGGGTGTGTGATAGCATCTTAAATCTGGCTTCTATAGACACTACTCCATGAGTCTTGCACTGCTCAGCTCTGGTTTATGGTGGTGTGGGGGCCTGAACCTGGGACTTGGGAGCCTCAGGCATGAGAGTCTCGTTGCATAACCATCATGCTATTTAACCCCACCCAAGATTGCATTTATTTATTCATGAGAACTCTAGGAGGAGAGAGAAAGAACCAAACATCACTCTGGTACATGTGCTGCCGGGGATTGAACTCAGGACCTCATGCTTGAGGGTCCAGTGCCTTATCCACTGTGCCACCTCCCAAACCACTCCATGAATCATTTTATTTTATTTATTTATTATTGGATAGAGACAAGAGAAATTGAGAGGGGAGGGAGAGATAGAGAGGGAGAGAGACAGAGAGACACCTGCAGACTTGCTTCACCTCTTATGAAGCTTTTCCCCTGCAGGTGGGAACCAGGGGCTTGAACCCAGGTCCTTGTGCCCTGTAATATGTGCACGTAACCAGGTGCGCCACCGCCTGGCCCCGCCATGAATCATTTTTAAAAAACCTTGAAACTATATTTTTATTTATGTACTTCAGTTTTAACCTTGTTGCTGGCTTTGAAAGTGACTGGGATCCATGTGGATTCAGTCGGCTAGGAAGGATCGTCAGTTTCCCCAATGAATGGGTCCTCACGGGATGCACCACGGGATGGTCGATCCAACCATCCGTTCCACCCCGGTTCCATGGCTGCCAGTTCTTAGCAACATCGCCCCGCCAGATATTCGTCGGGATGCGGCATCATCTAAGTTCATTTCCCATATCTACGCTCGACCGGACCTGCCAATATACGCGGATATCTTCGCCCACCCTGTCCAATGCTTGACGTCTCGTCACCCAATCTGGTCCCCTACGCCTACACTGAACTTCTCTGTTCCAGTCTCTTGGAAACAGAGTTGGCAGTCAGCTGAGGTCAAGAACAAACACCTCATCACAGACCCCTGCAAGCGTCAACCCGGCTTTGACCTGGCACAACCCGGCTTTGACCTGGCACGTTATGATCGGGCCCTCCTCCATCGCTATCGAACAGGCCATGGCCGGTGCGCCGCTATGTTCCACCGCTGGGGAGCCAGAGACGACCCGAACTGCCCCTGCGGCTCCAGACAGACTGTGACCCACATAGTCAACGACTGCCACCTCTCCAGATTCAAAGGAGGTCTGGAAACTTGACATCAGGCTCAACCTGACGCTGTTGACTGGCTACGGAAGAAGGGCAAACGCTAGAAGAAGAAGAAGTTTTAATCTAGGGGAAAAAAAAAGGGAATTTGAGAGAGGAGAATAACAAAAACAAAAAAGAAAAAGTGGGGGGGAGTCGGATGGTGGTGTAAGGACCTGGGTTCAAGCCCCGGGTCCCCACCCCACCTGCAGGGGGAAAGCTTCAGGAGCGGTGAAGCAGGGCTGCAGGTGTCTCCCCTCCTTGCCCTCAATTTCTGGCTGCCTTTATGCACTAAATAAATAGAAAAGAAAGAAAGATGGGCAAGTTCTGTCTGCGGTGGCCCAGACCCTAGCTGGTGACAGGGCGTTTAGGGTGGAGCGGGTATGCAGAGTCTGAGCGCCACACTCCCTGGGGTCGGGCAGCCCAGGGCGCGGTGCTCCCGGGAGCCTTCGCAGAGGCTGGGGGTCCGGCCCCCCAGCAGCCCAGCCCGCAGGCTCGGTCCCCGGGTCTGTCCGGGCCCCCAGCAGCCCGCAGGTTCGGTCCCCGGGTTTCTCCACCCCAGCAGCCGGCAGGCTCGGTCCCCGGGTCTGTCCCCCCCAGCAGCCCGCAGGGTCGGTCCCCGGGTCTGTCCCCCCCCACAGCAGCCCGCAGGCTCGGTCCCCGGGTCTGTCCCCCGCCCCAGCAGCCCGCAGGCTCGGCCCCCGGGTTCCCTCCCCCCCCCAGCAGCCTGCAGGCTCGGTCCCCGGGTCTGTCCCCCCACCCCCAGCAGCCCGCAGGCTCGGCCCCCGGGTTCCCTCCCCCCCCCCCAGCAGCCCGCAGGCTCGGTCCCCGGGTCTGTCCCACCCCCAGCAGTCTGCAGGCTCGGTCCCCGGGTCTGTCCCCCCCCCCAGCAGCCTGCAGGCTCGGTCCCCGGGTCTGTCCCACCCCCAGCAGCCCGCAGGCTCGCTCCCGGGTCCCCCCCCCCCCCAGCAGCCCGCAGGCTCGGTCCCCGGGTCTGCCCCCCCCCCAGCAGCCCGCAGGCTCGGTCCCCGGGTCTGTCCCCGCCCCCAGCAGCCCGCAGGCTCGCTCCCGGGTCCCCCCCCCCCCAGCAGCCCGCAGGCTCGGTCCCCGGGTTCCCCCCCCCCCCAGCAGCCCGCAGGCTCGGTCCCCGGGTCTGCCCCCCCCCCAGCAGCCTGCAGGCTCGGTCCCCGGGTCTGTCCCCGCCCCCAGCAGCCCGCAACCTCGGTCCCCAGCCGGTCCCCCGGAACAGGTGCATCCCCGCCCGCGGGGCCGGAGCGTCAGTGTCCCCGCGTGGGGGCGAGGGGTCGGCGCCTTTGGGGGCTCCCGCTCCGTTGCCTCCGCGCGGAGACTCGAGCCCTGCCGAGTCCGGGCTCTGCCGGGGCCCAGCAGCTGCCTCCCCGCGGGGGTCGGCGGCGGCGGCGGTGGGGGGGTGGGGGGCGCCCACTGCGCGGCTCCGCGCCCCGCCCGCCCGCTCGCGCCCCCTGGCGGCCCCACCCCGTCCGCCAGCCCCGCCCCCTGGCGGCCCCGCCCCGCCCCCTGGCGGCCCCGCCCCGCCCCCTAGCGGCCCCGCCCCGCCCGCCCGCCCGCTCGCGCCCCCTGGCGGCCCCGCGCCGCCTCGCCCCGTCCCGGCTCGTCGGCCGCGCAGCTCACGTGACCGCGCGCAGGGCCTGCGGCGGCGGCGACTCCCCCAGTCACCGAGCGAGAGGGAAGAAACAAGATGGCGGCCGCAGGCGATCCGGAGAGGGGCCCCCGCGAGTCGGCTTGAGCCCGCTCCCCGCCGCCGCCGCCGCCGCCCGCCCGGCCCCGCCCGCCGGCCCCCGCGGGCCTCGCCCCCGGCCCGGCGCCCCCCCCGCCCCGCCCCCGCCCTCGCCCTCGCCCTCGCCCTCCCCGCCGCCGCTCCGACATGAGGGGCCGGCGGGGCAGGCCGCCCAAGCAGCCCGCGGCCCCCGCCGCCGAGCGCGGCGCCCCGGCCCCGGCCCCGCCGCCCCCGCCCCCGCCGCCGCCGCCGCCGCCGCCGCCGCCGCCCGCCGCCTCGGGCCCCATCGGCGGCCTCCGCTCGCGCCACCGCGGCAGCAGCCGGGGCCGCTGGGCCGCCGCCCAGGTTGAGGCGGCGCCCCGGACGCGGCTCGGCTCCTGCAGGGGGGGCGGCGGCCGCAGGAAGCCCCCCGCGCACGGCGGAGGCGGCGGAGGCGGCGGCGGAGGCGGCGGCGGAGGCGGCGGCGGCCCGGGCCGGGGCGGGCGCGGCGGCGGCGGCGGCGGCGGCGGCCGGGCGGGCGGCGGCGCGGGCGGCGGCGGGGGTCCCCCCGCGCGGCCCGGCGCGGCCCGCAGGCCGGTGAGCAAGGTGGTGTACGACGACCACGAGAGCGACGAGGACGAGGACGACGACGACGAGGACGACGACGAGGACATGGTGTCGGACGACGACGACGACGACGAGGGCGACGAGGGCGACGCGGACGGGCCGCGGGACTCGGAGGCCGAGGCGGACGACGCCCTGGAGGAGGAGGAGGAGGAGGAGGAGGACGACGACGACGACGAGGACTCGGACTACCCCGACGCCATGGACGACGACGACGACGACGCGAGCTACTGCACGGAGAGCAGCTTCCGCAGCCACAGCACCTACAGCAGCACCCCAGGTGCGCCCCGGGTTCGCGCCCCGCGCCCCGCGCCCCGGCAAGTGCATGGAGCCGGAGCCGGAGCCCGAGCCGGAGCCCGAGCCGGAGCCCGAGCCCGAGCCGGAGCCGGAGCCGGAGCCCGAGCCCGAGCCCGGGCGGCCGCATTGTTCAAGATGGAGATGGCGGGGCTGCACTTGGCAGGCCACGCACTCCTCCTTCCCCCCTCTCTCCCTCTCCCTCTCTCTCTCTCTCTCCCTCTCTCCCCCCTGCAATCCCTTCTTTACGGCCGTCGTCCGCGTGACTCGCTCTCTCCCTCTCCTAACGTGTGCGCCGCGCCGTGTCCCCCTCCGCCCGGCCGGGGTGGAAACTTTGGCCACTCGTCCGTCCGTCCGTCCGTCCGTCGCCCCCTTCTTTTTTTCCCTCTTTCTTTCTTTCTTTCTTTTTTTCCTCTTTTTTCTTTCTTTTTTTTTTTTTTTTTTTGTCCCCTCCCGGGGACGGGGGGAGGAGGGTGAAAGAAGACTTCCAGCCGGGGGGCGGGGGTGGGGGGGACGACTTGGTGGCGTTTCTGCCGCGCTGTCCGTCGCCCTCCGTCCGCGGGGGGGTGGGGGGGGGTACCCGCTCGCGAGGCGGGGCGCGCAGGTGCGGGGAGGGAGGCAGGAGGCGCGGGGCGCCGGCCCCGGGTGCGGTGGGAGCGGGGAAGGGCCCGCGGGGTGGCCCGCGCCGGGCGGGAGGCACCTGTTGCCCGCGGTCGTGCGGTGCGGTGCGGTGCGGCGCGGTGCGGTCGTGCGGTGCAGTGCGGCGAGGGCGGCGCTGCTGACCCACGCGGCCCACGCGGCGAAATGGCCTTTTGGTTTTTCTTTTTCCCCCTCCGGACGCCGAGAGTGACAATGCCGGGTCTGCAGCGGATGTGTCTGCCGCCTGCTGAGTCCCCCAGGCCCGTCGAGAGAGAGCTTTCGCTTCAGCGGGAAAAAGCCGCGTCTGTGTCCAACGCGCAGTTGCTCTTGATGAAAAGGAAAGGCCAAAAAAAGAAAAAGAAAAAAAAAAAAAAAAAGCTGGCTCGTAGTATCTGCCTATAAAATGTTTTCCGTTTCTATTTTTGTTGATCGGGACTGACTGGATTAAATCTGATTTTTTTTTTTTTTTAAGAGCATTTACAAAGTAAAGTTTACTTATTTAAAATTTTTTATTGATACTTGTTTTTCCCTTCTGTTGCCCTTGTTTTTCATCGTTGTTGGATAGGTCAGAGAGAAATGGAGAGAGGAGGGGAAGACAGAGACGGGGAGAGAAAGACAGACACCTGCAGACCTGCTGCACCGCCTGTGAAGCGACTCCCCTGCAGGTGGGGAGCCGGGGGCTCGAACCGGGATCCTTATGCGGGTCCCTGAGCTTTGCGCCTATCCCGCTGTGCTACCGCCCGGCTCTTGACAGAGGATCTTAAAAAGTGATTTAAGGTGTCTCACTTGTTTTGAGATGAGCCTAGAGTAATGGAAGTGGTTACGTTTTAATCACCCCCCCCCCTTTCTTGGGAAATCTGTAGATACTTATTGAAGGAATACAGATTCCAGCTGGATACAGTCCTCTTTCGATGGTCTTAACAAGACAGGAGACTGGTCATGTCTTTTTCCTGACAGTAAGGAAGTCTGTCTGTCTGTCTGTCTATCGGGGAGACTGGCAGGAAAATCAAGGGAGCGAGTTGTGTCAAGTCTTGCTTCCCGGTATGGAGGAAGGGCTGCAGACCACTCTTCACTTTAGTCTGCCCTGTACTGCCGTGGCTTTTCTTGTAAGAACACAGGTTGGCTCTCTATTTCGAGCACAGGACTGAAAGACCTATGGAGAGGGATGGAATTATGGTGTTGGAGGAGATTTTTTTCAGGGTAGATGGCCAGGCATAGGGCCGGTCAATCAACCTTAACTTCTCTTTGAAACAGTTACATTTAGGATTGAAAGACATGCATAGACTGAATCAACTTTTAAAAATGCTTGTGCTTATTTATGAGTGAGAGAGAAGAGAGAAGCAGAGCGTTACTTTGGCACATGTGATGCAGAGACTGGAACTCAGGACCTCGTGTTAGAGTTCACTGCTTTGTCCCCCATGCCACCTGCTGGGCATCTTATTTTTATGTTTTTCGCCACCAGGATTATCGTTCATACTACAACTCTACTGTTCCCAGCAGCCAGATTTTCCTTTTTTCTATTTTACTTGACAGGACAGAGAAATTGAAAGGGGAAGGGGTGATAGGGAGAGAGACAGACAGACAGACAGACAGACAGCTGTAGACCTGTGCCCCTCTGCAGGTAGGGAGCAGAGGCTTGAGCCTGGTCCTTGGGCAAGGGGATATGTGCAGTTAGCGGGGTGCACCACTGCCTGGCCCCTTTTATTTTTTTTAATAACACTGGTAGTCTGCCTTGGGTGTGCTTTTCTTAATGAAAATGAGAAATCCTGTTCCCTAAAGTGATCTTCTGTCCCTTGCAGTTCCTGGCAGTGTCTTCAGATAGCTGTTTGCTTATAAGGGTTAGTTGGATAGGTGTTTGTTACTAGATGAGAGTTTAACGAAGTCCTCATACTTCTACCCTAGTTGCTGGAACTCCTAAATGTTTGTGTTGGAAGTTGACATTGATCTATCTGATCAGATTCCACTAGACTGCTTGATGGATGAATGCTTGTAGGAGGGGAGTTGGCGTTTTGAACCTCCTGTTCCTTGCTGCCAGTGGTAGTAACTGGCCGATTGTTTGACTTTGTGAAACAGTTTATTTCTCCAGATTAGGGTAAGAAGTACACATTTGTGTGTGTGCTTTTGCTACATGTTTTCAATTTTTCTTACACTTGATAGGACAAAGAGAAATTGAGAGGGGAAGAGGAGATAGAGAGGGGAGGAAGGACTTCCCCGGGGCCTTCAACTTGGGTCCTTGTGTATTGGTGACATGTACTCAACCAAGTGTGTCACCGCCCAGCCCCACATTCTGTGCTTTAGACTTTTAGACTATGTCCACCTGCTTAGAATGAGTAAGAGTACACGGCAACGAGTTACGCTAAACATTGGTTTAATCTCTTCTTCCAAGTCAGTGTTTGTGTGTCTGTGCTTTGGAGGAAAGTTTGAGGGCTGGTTTCAGATAGCTCAGTAACCTAGGAAGAAAATAAGTTTGATGGATTTAAATCCTGCTGTACTGCCAAGGCTATTTAGAGGAATGATCATCTCCTTATTATTGGACAGAGACAGAGAAATTGAGAGGGTTGGGGGAAATAAGAGAGTGAAAGAGACAGAGACACCCGCAGCCCTGCTTTACTACTCAGGAAGCTTCCCCCTTGCAACTGGGGACCAGGAGCTTGAACCTAGATTCTTGCACACTGTAGTGTGTGTGTGCTTAACTGCCTGGCCCCGGGAATATTCTTTATTGGTAATCTAGAACAGAATCATTCCTTTTTTTTTTTTTTTAACCAGAGCACTGATCAGCTCTGGCTTATGGTCGTGTGGCGGGTTGAACCTGGGACTTGGGAGTCTCATGTATGAGAGTCTTTGTGCATAACCATTATGCTGTCTGTTTCACCACTTGTGAAACTGTCCCCTGCAGGTGGGGACCAGGGGCTCAATCCTGTGTCCTTTTGCACTGTAAAGTGAGCGTTTAACCAGGGATGACACTGCCTGCATTTATTTATTTTTTTTCTAAAGATTTTATTTATTTATTCAAGAAGATAGAAGGGAGAGAGAGAGAGAAAGAACCAGACATCACTCTGGTCCATGTGCTGCTGGGGATTGAACTCAGGACCTCGTGCTCGAGAGTCCAGTGCTTTATCCACGGCGTCACCTCCCGGACCACAATATACCTTTATTTAATGAAAGTGGTTTATTTATTTATTAATGAGAGAGCGAGAGAGAGAATATGCACACGGGCACCAGAGCATCACCCTGTCGTATTCACTGCCAGGACTTGAACCAGGGATCTTATGTGTGAGAGTCCAGTGTTTTCTCCACCGCACTACCTCCCATGCTGCAAACTCTTTGTTTTTGTTCTTAATTTGATTTGATTTTTGCTTCCAGGATTATCGCTGGGGCTGGATGCCTGCGCTACAGTCCACTGCTCCTGGTGGCCATCTTTTTCCCATTGTTGTTGTTGCCTTTATTGTTGTTGTTGTTGTTGTTGTTGTTGGACAGGACAGAGAGAAATGGAGAGAGGAGAGGAAGACGGGGAGAGAAAAATAGACACAGAGCTGCTTCACCGCCTGTGAAGCGACTTCCCTGCTGGGGACTTGAACTTGGATCCTTGTGCCAGTTCTTGCTCTTTGCACTATGTGCATTAACCCAGTGCACTACCACCTGGCACCAAATTCTTTTATTGTTAAATTTCAGTTGTCTCTTAAAAAAAAAAGTTTCAGTGATTTCTGCAGGTAGAGAAATAGTTCCACCGGTCTAATATCAGACTTGTGCCTGAGGTATCTGGTGTGACCCTGGATACACCAGAATGATGGACACACGCTTTGTCTTTCTTTTTCTTTTCTTAACATTTCTTTTGTTTATTTGTTATTTTCCCTTTTGTTGCCCTTGTTTATTATTATTGTTGTTATTGATGTCGTTGTTGTTAGATAGGACGGAGAGAGGAGGGGAAGACAGAGAGGGACAGAGAAAGATAGACACCTGCAGACCTGCTTCACCGCCTGGGAAGCGACTCCCCTGCAGGTGGGGTGCTGGGATCCTTACACTTTGGGCCATATGCGCTTAACCCCCCTGCAGGTGGGGAGCCGGGGGCTCGAACCGGGATCCTTACTCTGATCCATTCGCTTCGCGCCAAGTGCGCTTAACCCGCTGCTCTACCGCCCAACTCCTGTCTTTCTTTTTCTTTCTGTCTTTCATGTGTAATAAATGAAATAACACTTCAAAAACATCTTTAGCAGCCTGGGAGGTGGAACAGTGGATGGAGTGTTGGGTTCTTAAGTGTGAGGTCCTAAGTTTGAGCTCCAAGTTACATGTGCCATTGATGCTCTGATTCTCTCATCTCTCATGAGTAAATAAATAAATCCTAAAACATGAGACCAAGCCTTTAGCCTATGTGCTTTACTCTGTTTTTATTTTATATATATGTATATGTATATGTTTCATTTTATTTTCTGAACAGGGACGGAGAAATTGGGAGGTTAGGAGGAGATCGGGAGGGAAGAGACGAATAGATTCCTGCGGCCCTGCTTCTCCACTTGTGGAGCTTTTCTTTTCTTTTCTACCAGAACACTGCTCAGTTCTGGCTTGTGGTGGTGGTGGGGGGAGGGGGGGTTGAACCTGGGACTTTGGAGCCTCAGCGTGAGAGTCTCTTGGCAGAATCACCGTGCTGTCTATCCCTGCCCCTCGTGAAGCTTTTCTACTGCAAGCGGGCACCAGGGACTTGAACCTGGGAACTGTACTGTACTGTGCATGTGCGCTCAACCAGGTGTACCACCACCCAGTCCTAGTAGTTTTTTTTTTTTTTAAATTTTTTTTTATATTTATTTAATTTTATTCCCTTTTGTTGCCCTTGTTGTTTTATTGTTGTAGTTATTATTGTTGTTGTCGTTGGATAGGACAGAGAGAAATGGAGAGAGGAGGGGAAGACAGAGAGGAGGAGAGAAAGACAGACACCTGCAGACCTGCTTCACCGCCTGTGAAGCGACTCCCCTGCAGGTGGGGAGCCGGGGTTCGAACCGGGATCCTTATGCCGGTCCTTGTGCTTTGCGCCACCTGCGCTTAACCCGCTGCGCTACAGCCCGACTCCCCCTAGTAGTTATTTTTTGACCAGAGCATTGTTTAGCTCTGGCTTATGGTTTACCAGGGATTGACTGTGGGACCTAGGACCTTCAGGCCTAAAAGTCTTGCATAATTATTATGCTGTCTCCGCAGCCCTCAGCCTATATGTTTTATGTCATATTTTGCTAATATATTGGGAAGGGTTGTCTTTGCATCTGGAAAGTTGTTGGCAACTCTTGAAATTAAGCATTTTCTCATTCAAAAAAAAAAAAAAAAAAAAACAACCACCATCTGGTTCTTGCAGTTAACTAGTGTGAGACTTCTGAGAATATATGTAATTGAAATTTTGGACTGAGGACTGCAGTGAGCGGGGACTAGTGCTGGCCTGGGAGAGCCAGTGGTCAGTGTTCTGCAGGGAGCGTGGCAGTGAGCTCAGTGGCGGAGGCGCCATGAACAGACTGGAGGTTGGTCTGAAGCGGTTTGTTCCTCATTTGACGATGTTCACTCCCACCAGCGTCAGCCTGCTGCACCCCGTGTGTGTGTGTGTGTGTGTGTGTGTGTGTGTGTGTGTGTGTGTGTGTGTGTGTGTGTGTTGTGTGTAATTCTGGATTGCCACAGTGAAGTACAAAGTGCGTTGGAGAGTTAAAGGTGCAGAAGATTGCTTGTTGCTTATTTTAGCCAGAGTCAGAGAGCGACCACGACATGGACGCTTCCTTCAACGGGGTGGGGATTGGCTTGAACCTGTGAACACATGGCAGAATAGCACGCTGTCCGAGTGAGCGCCTTTGACAGCCCCATAACACTCATTTTCTTTTTTGTATTTCTTTCTTTCTTTCTTTATTCATTCCCTTTTGTTGCCCTTTTTTTTATTGTTGTCGTTATTGTTGTCGTTATTGATGTCGTCGTTGGATAGGACAGAGAGAAATGGAGAGCGGAGGGGAAGACAGAGGGGGAGAGAAAGACAGACACCTGCAGACCTGCTTCACCGCCTGTGAAGCGACTCCCCTGCAGGTGGGGACCTGGGGGCTCGAACTGGGATCCTTATGTCGGTCCTTGCGCTTTGCGCCCCATGCGCTTAACCCGCTGCGCTACCACCTGACTCCCTATAAGATTAATTTTTTACTAGAGGGAATTGGTGTGGGTTTATGCTTCCTGGATGGACATGTGTGTATGTATGTGGACAGGGAGAATGGGCGTGCAGAGAGAGCAAGTGTGTGTGTGTATGGTTGTTGGGTAAGTTATAATGCATTCTGACAACTCCGTAGTATGAATTAAGTCACTGATGATAAAGTGTAAGTAGTTACCCAGATTAGCAAGAGTCTTAGTGTGTCAGAGGCCCACGGTGGGCAATACCTAGAGAGCAAGATATAATAGTTGTACTTTTTTTTTTTTTTTTAATTATCCTTTTATTTATTGGATAGAAACAGTCAAAAATTGAGGGAGGGGTAGAGAAGGAAAGAGACAGAGAGACACTTGCAGCACTGCTTCACCACTCAAAAAGCTTCCCCCTGCAGGTGGGGACTGGGGGCTTGGGTCCTTGTGTGTTGTAATATGAGTGCTCAACCAGGTGTGCCACCACCCGGCCCCTGTAGTTGCACTTTCCCTCTTCTGCCTGTAGAATAGGTTTGGGCTTGATCAGTAATCCTCTGACAGTTTTCACTCCCAGAATACCCAAGAGATAAGCTGTATTCCCGTCAGCGTCAGGCAGAAGCATGAAGCCACAGCAAACCAGACCATGGAGATACTGTTTAAAGCACCAATATGATCTTTTCCCTCCAAGTTGGGAGCATTACCGGAGGAGGTGGTTTTGATGTCCATCCCCAAACCTATATTAGATCCATTCTGTCTGTGAATATTGGGGATCAGTCAGATCCTGCAAACAAACCTCTGTGACAGGGTCTCATTGAAGGTTAGGAAATGTGGTGTAGTTTGTGTTCTGCAGAGTGGATTGGAAGAGGATGAATTAGCCGGTGGGAAACTGAATGGGGTTTTGGCCTTGGAGCTGGAACAGCAGCTCTAGAGGGACTTCAGTTATCTCCAGGTCTTGACAGCAACCAAACCACGTGGACGGACAGACATATATATATATATATATGCCCTAAGTGTGTCTCTGTGAGAAAGATGGCGCTCTCAGTAGCACTAGGAATTCAGGGCTCCAAGGGAAATGAATGAGCTCTGTTTCTAGTTTGTTGGGTAGAGACAGCCAGAAAGCATGAAGGTGGGGGAGATAGAGAAGGAGAGAGACAGAGATACCTGCATCCCTGCTTCTCCAGTCACAGAGCTTTCCCCCTTGCAGTTGGGGGTTCGAACTCAGGCCCTTGTGCATCGTAACATGTGCGCCCAAGCAGGTGCTGCCTGCCGCCTACTTGTTTTCTCTGTTGCTTTGTGTCTGCAGGACATTTCATGTGAATGAAGTCGTCGAATGCATGCCGGCTTTCCCACAGCACAGTATTTTCAGCATCCGCGTAGCGGTCAGTCCTACAAGTCGTGTACCATTATATGAGGTTCCATGGAGCTGTGCATGTACATTTGAATTGTTTCTACTTTCGGTGACTGTGAACAATGCTGTCGCTCTATGAGAGGGTAAGGAGGGACACCTGGAGCGTCACGCTGTCACTGGGCCTTTGTGCCTGCGCTGTCCACTGCTCCTGGTAACTCTTTGTTGTTAGAGAATGAGAGGGAGAGAGACTGCCGCGCTGCCCACTGCTTGCGATGGTTTCCCTTGCATGAGGCCTCAAACTCAGGTCCTCGTGTGTGAGGAAGTGTGTGCTCTCTAAGGTGAACTCGATCTTGACCCCTAATATGTCACCTAGTATCCTGGTTTTTTTCCCCCCTGAACTGAGCATGGAGATTTTCTGAAGGCATAGACTAACTATGTGGAAGTAGTTTTAAATTCATTTTTGAAGTTGATTTATTATTATTTATTTACTTTTACCAGCTCTGGTTTATGGTGGCATGGTGGATTGAACCTGGGACTTTGGAGTTGCAGGCATGAGAACTTCTTTGCATAACCATTATGCTGTCTCTCCACCTCCTTAATTTCTTATTTTAAGATAGAGACAGATGCAAAAGTAGAGAGACTGAAAGAGACAGTAGCACCGAAGCTTTCTTCAGTGGGGTGGGGGCTGGACCTGAACCTGGGCGGTGCACATGGCAAAGCAGTGTGCTATCCTAGTGAGTTATTTTACTGGCCTGGTAGTATTTTACTTTATTTTATTGAAAGCTTTCAGCTGATTCACAGTGGCATAGAAATACTTTGAGGATGACATTAAAGAAAAAAAGACAAATCTTTAAATAGTAAGTCAACATTTAAGTCTCATTAAAATAAATTCAAGTGTTGACTTACCATTTAATTTTTCAGTATATTCAGCATCTGGTTTATGCCAGAACTGTCCAGTAAATCACACCTTTACTCCTGACTTACACCATTCAGTGAGAGAGAGCTGTCCATCCCTCTGGCTGTTCCTGAACAGAACACCAGCTCTCCAGGTTTTCATATCAGCCTGTGGTCTTCTGACTCCCTCTTCCCCTGAGATCTTTTATCCATTACAACTTGTTTTTAAAGATTACGATAAAAATTACAAAAATAGTACACATTTATTCTTTTGGGAAAATAATACAGAGGTGAGACTCACCTATAACCTCACCATCTAAAGATAACCATTGGGAATGTTTATTTTTCTTTTTTTCCATCAAGAATGTTTTCATGCTTTTTTTTTTTTTTTTTAAATCTATTAATGAGAAAGGAGGAGAGAGAGAGAGAGAAAGAACCAGACATCACTCTGGTACATGTGCTGCCGGGGATTGAACTCGGGACTTCATGCTTAAGAGTCCAATCAATGCTTTACCACTGTGCCACCTCGCGAACCACTTATTTTATTTATTTAATTTTATTTGTATTTATTTATGTATTTATTTTCCCTTTTGTTGCCCTTGTTTTTCATTGTTGTTGTAGTTATTATTGTTGTCATTGTTGTTGGATAGGACAGAGAGAAATGGAGAGAGGGGAAGACAGAGAGGGGGAGAGAAAGACAGACACCTGCAGACCTGCTTCACCACTTGTGAAGCAACTCCCCTGCAGGTGGGGAGCTGGGGGCTCGAACCGGGATCCTTACGCCGGTCCTTGTGCTTTGTGCCACGTGCGCTTAACCCGCTGCGCTACTGCCCAACTCCCATGCTTATTTTTTTATTCCCTTTTGTTGCCCTTGTTGTTTTATTGTTGTAGTTATTGTTGTTGTTATTGATGTCACTTTTGTTGGATAGGTCAGAGAGAAATCTGCACCTGCAGACCTGCTTCACCACCTGTGAAGTGACTCTCCTGCAGGTGGGGAGCCGGGGGCTCCAACTGGGATCCTTACGCCGAACCTTAAGCGCCACCTGCGCTTAACCCGCTGTGCTACCCGCCCGACTCCCCATGCTTATTTCTTAATTCCATTTTCTAGAGCATGTTTTTATTTACAGATTCTTTAAAGGTTAATTAGGATTTTATTAAACTGATAGTTTTTTTTTTTTTTTTTTGACATATAGCAAGGTTTTTTTCTATCATTCTAGTAGAGTTGTACCATGAATGTGGGCGAGATACATTAAAATGGCATTACAGCTTCATAGTGAATAGAAGCAGTGCAGTTCCCCAGTACCCGTTTTTCTGCCCTGGACTTTCTCCAGAGACAGTGGGTTTCTTTTCTTTCTTTTTTAAGATTTTATTTATTTATTAACGAGAAAGATAGGAAGAGAGAGAGAACCAGATATCACTCTGGTACATGTGCTGCCAGGGATTGAACATCAGGACCTCATGCTTGAGAGTCCAATACTTTATTCACTGTGCCACCTCCCGGACCACAACAGTGGGTTTCAGTTCTCGGAGTGGTTTTATTCCCCTCTCCCCCTTTTTCCCCTCCAGGGTTGTCACTGGGGCTTGGTGTCTGCACTATGAAATCACTGCTCCTGGAGGCTTTTCCCCCCTTTTTGTTGCCCTTTTGTTGATCCTTGTCATTATTATTGTTGTTATTGCTGCTGCTGTTGTTGGATAGGACTGAGAGAAATTGAGAGAGGAGGGGAAGACAAGGAAAGACCTGCTTCACTGCTTGTGAAGGACCCTCTCTGCAGGTGGGGGCTGGAACCGGGATTGTTTTGTTTGTTTTTAACCACAGTATTTTAAAACTGTATGCTTTTCTTTATCAATTTAGAATGATTTTGTAGATGGCACTTGAGGCCTTATTTGTATATGACCCCACCTCTCCTAGACTGCTCTTTTTTTATATATAATTTTTGTCTATTTCTTAAATTTTACTAGTGATTTACTAATGATTGACAAGACTGAGATAAGAGGGCTACAATCCCACACAGTTCCCACCACCAGAGTTCTGTATCCCATCCCCTCCATTGGAAGCTTCTCTATTCTTTATCCTTCTGGGAGGATGGACCAGAGATCTTTATGGGGTGCAGAAGGTGGAAAGTTTGGCTCCTGTAATTGCTTCTCTGCTGGACACGGGCATTGACATGTGTGTCCATTCTCCCCAGCACTTTGTCTATTTTCTGCAACCTCTTCACATTTTATGACAGAAAGTTTCAGCAATCCGTTTCTTTTTTTCTTGTTTTAAAATTTTTTATTTATTTACTTTTCCTTTTGTTGCCCTTGTTGTTTTTATTGTAGTTATTGTTGTCGTTGTTGGATAAAACAGAGAGAAATGGAGAGAGGAGGGGAAGACAGAGAGGGGGAGAGAAAGACAGACACCTGCAGACCTGCTTCACCGCCTGTGAAATGACTCCCCTGCAGGTGGGGAGCCGGGGGCTCGAACCAGAATCCTTATGCTGGTCCTTGCTCTTCGCGTCAAGTGTGCTTAACCCACTGTGCTACCGCCCGGCTCCCTCACCAGCCTGTTTCTAATGGCCATCACCTGGATCAGTGATGCCCGGTGTGCAGATTCTGTAGGTTTTTTTTTTTTTTAACCAGAGCACTGCTCAGCTTTGGCGTATGGTGGTACAGGGGATTGAACCTGGGACTTTGGAGCCTCAGACACAAGTCTCTTTGCATAAGCATTATGCTATCTACCCGCCTACTCTGTAGTATTTTTCATGTGCTGTGCCCGGTTCTGCATTATTGCCACTCTAGTGATGCACACGAGTTCTAGCCAACATGGCATAGTGCTGATTTCTTTCTTTTTTTTTTTTTTTTTAAATTTTTATTTATTCCCTTTTGTTGCCCTTGTTTTATTGTTGTAGTTATTATTATTATTTTTATGAATGAGGCAATTTATTAACCCAGCTTAATTTGTTCTAATGCTTCTTGCTGGCAGCTGCCACCTGTCCGGCGATTCTGTCCAGATCTCTCTGTCCCTGAGGTGTCAGTTTGCGGCCCCCATCTTGGTCCTTTCCACCATTGTCAGCCCTTCTAGGGCCACACTCTTGGAGCCTCTGCTGAAGTGGCTGGGCATGACGCCGTTTCTCTGCCGTCCTCCGTAAATCTTGGTCATGGAGCCAACCCCAGCAGCACCCCGAAGGCACAGGTGCCGTGCTGTGAAGCAGTCCGTGTAGAGCCAGTTCTCCTCGTAGGGAGCGAGCTCCTTATCTTAGCCGGCTTGACCGTGTGCACCCATTCTGGGACCTTCAGCTTTCCGGACTTTTTGAGGAAGGCTGCCAGAGCTGGGACGAACTCCTGCTGGTTCACGGCTTTCACAGTAACTCCAGGCATTGTGCGGCCTCCGCGCTGCCAGCCAGGGGGAAGGGGAGTAGTTATTGTTGTTGTTACTGCTGTCGTTGTTGTTGGATAGGACAGAGAGAAATGGAGAGAGGAGGGGAAGACAGAGGGGGAGAGAAAGACACCTGCCTGTGAAACGACTCCCCTGCAGGTGGGGAGCCGGGGACTCGAACCAGGATCCTTACGTGGTCCTTGCTTTGTACCACGTGCGCTTAACCCGCTGCCGCCCGACCCCCCAGTTTCTGATTTCTAAAAGGCTGGACAGTTATTGGCTAGCATGACCAGTTTTCCTTTGCCTTGTCTGATCATTTTCTGAGTCTGCTTGTATCCCCCCCCAAGATTTATTTGAGATAGGGAGAGAGATTAATTGATAACACTCTGGCCCATGCAATATTGAAGGTCGAATGCAGGACCTCATGGCCCCAAGTCCAATGTGTTAGCCACTGTGTCACCTCCTAGGCCACACCGCTTTTTCCTAACAAGTTGGAACTTGTTGACCCACTGTAGCCCGCCGGTCCTTCCACCCGCCCCTCCCCTCCCCTCCCCTCCCCTCCCCTCCCCTCCCCTCCCCTCCCCTCCCCTCCCCTCCCCTCCCCTCCCCTCCCCTCCCCATCCCCCACCCCCCACCCCCCACCCCCCACCCCCCATCCCCCATCCCCCATCCCCCATCCCCATCCCATCTACCTGTCTACCTACCAACCTACCAAATAACTGCTCGTCTCTGGGGATTGAACCTGAGTCCCCAGAGGTTTAGGCATGGAAGTCTTTTGTATAACCCTTATGCTTGAGAGTAATGCTTTATCCACTGAGCTGCCTCCCAGATTTGTATAACCGTTAGGCTGTCTCTCCACCCTCCTGCCGTATTTTCATCTTTTCATCCACTGTCTTCCTGTCTTAGGTGCAGGATAGACATCCAGCCTAGATGTGTTGGAGATAGGACAGGAAGTTTAGGCTTAAAAGCTCCAAACAGAAACCTAGACCATCTCATTCTTTTTATTTGAGAAGGGAGAGAGGGAGGGAAGGAGGGAGGGAGAGAGAGAGAGAGAGACAGACAGACAGACAGACAGACATCCCAACACCACTCCACCACCGGTGGAGCTTTTCCTTCACAGTGTTGCTCATGTGTGGTGTTTATGCTCACAGCTGGGTCTCGTGCCTCTAAGCCTTGTGCTCTGTTAGATAAGTTATTTTCCAGCTCTGATGTATCAATTTCAGATGTTTTTCCTGATTTTTCTTTAGTAGTTGAAGATTTGACCTTAATATCACACAACAGCTTTTTGTGTAAATGAGGAGGGATTCGTATGGGATATACTGTGTGTGTGTGTGTGTCTTTGTTGTTGTTGATGAGGCTTTCTTTTCTGATGCTCTCAGTATTTGAGTTAGGTATAGGATCTGAAATCAGTATAAGTATCTTTTATAATAAAAAAAAGAAGAAAAATAAGTATTCCTAGTAGTTATCTTTAGATGGTGAGGAGGGGAGCTAGAGAGCTGGATTCCTGCAGCAGACCTGCCTCGCCGTTCATACAGACCCAGGTCTCTGCACATGGCGATACGTGTGCTTACCGGGTGCACCCTGCCCTACACCCACAAGCTTTCGTATAGGCAGTCTTACTAGGTCTTTTCTTTTTTTTAGTTATTTACTGGATAGAGATGAGAGAAATTGAGAGGGAAGTGGGCAAGACCTTAGGCAAGTTCTATCTGCTGAGCTCCTCCACCCTCTCATGCAGAGTTCTCTCTCTCTGCCTCCCCGTTAAAAAGCATTTAAAATAATAAGAATAAATAAATGAAAGTTTAACAATTGTGTTTGAACAAAACTATGAACTACTATTGTGTTCTGGTCTGTTTCTTCTGTTAAACCCTTTTTATTTATTTACTTATTTATTATTGGACAGAGACAGAGAGAAACTGAGAGAGGAGGGAGGAGAGGGAGAGAGGTAGACCCCTGCAACCCTGCTTCACCACTTGTGAAGCTCCCCCTGCAGGTGGGGACCAGAGGCTCGGACCTGGGTCCCTGTGCGTTATAACATGTGTGCTCAACCAGGTGCACCACTGTCTGGCCGCCAGAAACCTTTTTTAAAGGAATCTTAAGCCAGATTACTCACTCAATGTTTTAGAGGGAAAAGATGGCACTCCTTGAGTGGAATTCCTGTGTTAATTGAGCAGTAGTGACTTGCTGTTCATAGAACCTCTGGAGGTTTGCTGAGGAGGTGCGCAGACCCTCTAACCCTAGAGCTCACACTTGGCAGACAGGAAGTCCAGCGATTGATACTGGGGGCAGCACTCTGTGGGTGCGACTTGTGTGTCTCACTGGCGTGGCTTCCTATTGATGTCAGTGTGTGAGCATTGCCTCCTGTGAAGTCTGTCTGCTTATAGCGTATCCTATTTATGGAACTTGAAAAAGCATTTCAGAAGTGCACATATTAATTTGTGTGGTATTTCTCTTGTCCTTTTTCCTTCTAATGCTTGCATAGCTATAGAAAGACTTGTCTGAAGAAATAGCCCGATATTTACAGTAGCTAATCAGCACGACGGGGCATGACTCAGCAGTGGAATACAGACAGGACTTGGCTGCAGGACATCCAGGTTTGATCTCTGGAACTGCTCATGCCAGTGGTGTTCTGGTTTCTCTTTCTTTCTGTCTTGTAAAATAAATTAAAAATAAATTAGGTAACTAGTAAAATTTTAGCCCCTCCTGTTTAGTAGAGTTTCTCCAGTTCTAGATATTGAAATGACTTCATAGACTTCTTTGAAGTCTCAGTCAGTAAAAATTTATTCTTTTTGCCAATTTATGATCATATTCTATGTACTGTAGAGCTCGAGAGAAACACCCATTACAGAAAGAACGCAACTGCTGTGGTAATGCTCCTTTCGGTACTATGAATACTGTGGGCCATAGTAGCATCTGAGTATGAGTCTTAGCACGACTTCCCGCTGGACCCTCTCATCCTTTGTGAGTGGCTGTACTTAATGTGTGTTATTAGTTAAGTGATTGCTATTTAGTAACCACAGTTGGGCCCAGGTTTGAGCCTGGCCCCCCTGGCATTGAAGGAAGCTTTGGTGCTGTATCCTCTTTCTCTGCTTCTTTGCCTTCTGTTTCTATCTTAAAAAAAAATATATCAGGGGAGTCGGGCTGTAGTACAGCGGGCTAAGCGCAGGTGGCGCAAAGCGCAAGGACCGGCATAAGGATCCCGGTTCGAACCGGCTCCCCACCTGCAGGGGAGTCGCTTCACAGGCGGTGAAGCAGGTCTGCAGGTGTCTGTCTTTCTCTCCTCCTGTCTTCCCCTCCCTCTCTCCATTTCTCTCTGTCCTATCCAACAACAACAATAACTACAACAATAAAACAACAAGGGCAACAAGAGATAAAATAAAAAATCAGTAGTGACTGCAATTGGCAAGACATGGTCTGTGTTTCAAAAAGTTGCTAAGGTGGGGTTGGGGGAGAGTGGCACATGCTTATATGAATGTGCTCTTGCTATAATGGAGAGCTTTAAAAAATATATATATATTTTAATATTTATTCCCTTTTGTTGCCCTTGTTTTATTGTTGTAGTTATTGTTGTTGTTATTGATGTCATTGTTATTTTGATGTCGTTGTTGGCTAGGACAGAGAGAAATGGAGAGAGGAGGGGAAGACAGAGAGGGGGCGAGAAAGATAGACACCTGCAGACCTGCTTCACCGCCTGAACCGGGATCCTTACATCTTTGCGCCATGTGCGCTTAACCCGCTGCGCTACCGCCCGACTCTCCTAAATATTTTTTTAATATTTATTTATTCCCATTTGCTGCCCTTGTTTTATTATTGTAGTTATTGACGTTGTTGGATAGGACAGAGAGAAATGGAGAGAGGAGGGGAAGACAGAAGTGGAGAGAAAGACAGACACCTGCAGACCTGCTTCACTGCCTGTGAAGCGACTCCCTGCAGGTGGGGAGCTGGGATCCTTACACTTTGGGCCATATGCGCTTAACCCGCTGTGCTACCACCCATTTCCCTCTTCTTTTTCCTTTGTGGAGAGGTACAGAAAGACACCTGGAGCCCTGTTTCACCTCTTGTGGGAGCTTGCAAACTAAGTCTAAGTCCTTGGGTACTTTAATGCATCTGGTCTGCCAGTTGTGCCATCCAGTCCCTTCTGCTTTTCTTTTCTTTTTTTTTTAAAAACTATAGTTTTTTAAAATTTATTTTTATTTATTTATTTCCCCTTTTATTTATTTATTTCCCCTTGTTTTTTTAACATTGTTGTGGTTATTGATGTCGTTGTTGTTGGTTAGGACAGAGAGAAATGGAGAGAGGAGGGGAAGACAGAGACAGAAAGACAGACACCTGCAGACTTGCTTCACCGCAGGTGGGGAGCCGGGGGCTCGAACGGGGATCCTTATGCTGGTCCTTGTGCTTTGCGCCACCTGCACTTTCCCTACTTTTATTTTCACCAGGATTATCACTGGGCTTTGTTTAGTGCTTGCTCTAAGTTCTGCTGCTCCTGGCAGCCATTTTCCCTTTATTGGGGATTAATGGTTTACAGTCAGTAGTAAAATACAGTTGTTGGTGCATGTGTGACATTTCTCAGTTTTCTTTTCTTTTTATTTATTTATTTAAAAAAATTTTTTTTTTTCTTTTTAAAGATTTTATTTATTGATTGATTAGAAAGATGGGGAGGAATGAGGATGAGCGAACACACACCAGACATCACTCTGGTACATGTGCTGCCGAGGATTGAACTCAGGACGTCATGCACCACTGCACCACCTCCCAGACCACACGTTTCTCAGTTTTCCACCTAACAACTCAACCCCACCTAGATCCTCCTCTGCCATCATGTTTCTGAACCCGAACCTCCCATCTTTAAAAATTTTTTTTTTATTATCTTTATTTTTATTGGATAGAGACAGCCAGAAATTGAGAGGAATGGTGAGATAGGGAGAGAAACAGAGAGACACCTGCAGCCCTGCGTCACCGCTCATGAAGCTTTCCCTCTGCATGTGGGACCTGGGGACTTGAACCCAGGACCTGGCGCACCGTAACCGGGACGTAACCACCCCTAGAAGGCAGATTCTTAAGTTCACTTAAGCATCACAGATATCAATAACATTTTGGGTAGCAAAGTTTAAAGGCAGTTACTTTTTTTTTCTGGAATTAGTGAATTTAATCTGATGTATATTAGTTTTTAATTATTTGAATTTCAAAGATAATTTTTTCCCGCCCCTACCTAGGGTTATCGCCGGTGCTTGGTACCTGAACCATGAGTCCACTGCTCCTGGTGTCCATTTTATTTATTTATTTATTTATTTACTTATTTGATTTGATAGGAAACAGAGAAAACAGTGAAATGCAATAGCTTGTACATGCATAACATTTCCATATAACAATACAAACCCCATTAGGTCCTCCGCTGCCATCATGTTCCAGGATGAAAACATTTCTAACATCTACAAGATAACTTTTCTTTTTAAGAAATTGAAAGCCTTGGATTCATAGAGTGAGAATGTGTGTGTGGGAGAGAAAATCTTGCTATATGCTAGCCATAACGACATGTAAATATTTTATTTACTTGCTGGATAGAAACGAATCAAGAGGGAAGGAGGAAATAGATGTCTGCTCAACCAGCCGCACACCTCCTGACCCTCTCAGAATAATCCTTAAAAACTTGTCATTAGTGATTTTGTACGACTATAATACCACAAGGGTATATAGTTTCACACTGCACCCACCACTGGAGTTCTGTGCTCCACCCCAAAGATAGCCAACACAGTTCTGATAATTGAATTTATTTAATGGATAAAGACAGAAATTGAGAGGGAATGGGGAAGAGTTAAGTGCACATGGCGGATGCACGAGGACCTGCGTAAAGATCCTGATTCGAGCCCTGGCTCCCCACCTGCAGAGGGAAAGCTTCACGTGGTGAAGTAGGGCTACAGCTGCCTCTGTCTTCTGCCTTCAGGGCTCTCACGGGCTCAGTGCCTGCACTACCAACCCACTGCTCCTGGCAGCCATTTTCCCCACTGTACTGGATAGGACAGAGAGAAATTGAGAGAGGAGGGGGAGACAGAGAGGGACTAAGACAGACAGACAGACAGGCAGGCAGGCAGGCAGGCAGGCACCTGCAGACCTCCTTCACCACTTGGGAAGCTTTTCCCCCTGCAGGTGGGGAGCTGGGGGGCTCGAATCCAGATCCTTGTGTAGGTCCTTGCACATTGTACTGTGTGCGCTTAACTGGCTGTGCCACTGCCTGGCCCCCCTCCCTCCCTCTCTCCCTCCCTCTCCCCCCTCCCTCTCCCCCTCTCAACTTCTCTGTCTCTACCCAATTATATATATAAAAGAATGGGGAAGAGTCGCACGGTTGTAGCACTGTTTCACCACTCCTGAAGCCTTTTCTCCGCAAGTGGGGACTGGACAGTAACCTGGGTCCTTGTGCTTTGTTTTGTGTGCGCTCAGGTGAATTAACGCACCACTAGGCAACACCCAGAATAAAGTTTTGGAGGAAATGGTTCCAGAGCTAAATGTTTAAGTATTTGTTTATTTATTCCCTTTTGTTGCCCTTGTTGTTTATTATTGTAGTGATTGTTGTTGTTGCATAGGACAGAGAGAAATTGAGAGGGGAGGGAAGACAGAGGGGGAGAGAAAGACAGACACCTGCGGACCTGCTTCACCGCCTGTGAAGCGACTCCCCTGCAGGTGGGGAGCCAGGGGCTCAAACGGGGATCCTTATGCCGGTCCTTGCGCTTTGCACCACCTGCGCTGAAACCGCCGCGCTACCGCCCGACTCCCCCAGAGTTAAATCTTAAAACTTTGACCACACCAGTTGATTTCTTTCTCCATAGTTTGTTTCCATCTTTTTCCTACTTTGGTGACTGGACTCTGAGTCTTTATCTCAGGGCAGTTTGTGTTACAGCCTGCTGGTAGAGCACTCTGCGTGCAGCTGTCCCTCATGCACCTGCCCTTCCCAGGTAAACCCTAAACCTAGCCTGGAAGGAACGTCTGTGTTCTGTCCCTAGAGCTGGCTTTTCAGCCTTTCCTGACATATTCATTTACTGGTACTTTCTTTGACGTGTTTTATCTTGTGTTTCTTTTGCTTTCAAGGCTTTTCTTCTAGGTTCAACCTTCCTCTTCTGCTCTCTCACTTATTTTTAGTGATCTCTTTATTACTCTGCTCTCATTTATGTGTCCTGCTGAGGGGAAGAGTCCTACATACTTTCCAGGAGACATTGGGATGGACAGGGTCACCCATACATGATGCTTCTTCAATAGTGATCTTGTGATTGGAGTTCCTGAAAACGCTTCTGTATAGATGGTGTCAGTTTGTGAGGTTTGTGTGCACACACGAGACTTCTTTAGTCTGTATGCTTCCCAGCCTTATCGGGCCTAGAGTGATTCCTGGGAACTTTTCTACAGAAAGCAAGGGGGTTCTTCTTCTTCCTCCTCTTCTATTTTTTCTCCTTTCCCCTCCCTCCCTCCCTCCCTCCCTCTCTCCTTTCCTTCCTTCCCAGCCATCACCCTCTGCTTCACTGTGGAAGTCCCGCTACAGAGCTCTCAGGAAGCCGTCCTTCAGGCAGAGGGAGAAGAGCCCTGCACCTTCCAGAGAGCTTCCTGCCTGCTTACTGGGATGCATGGAAGTTGCTAGCCTATAATGAAGATTTTTTTCCTCACTTACATTTTTTTGGGTATTATCTTTATTTATCAGGCAGAGAAATTGAGAGGCAAGGAGGAGAGAGAGGGAGAGAGACAGAGAGACAGCTGCAGCCCTGCTTCACCACTTGCAAAGCTTTTCCCTGCAGGTGGGGGTTGGGGCCTCAAACCTGGTCCTTTTGCGTTGTAACATGCTCTCAACCAGGTGTGCCACCACCCACTCCCCCTCCCCTTTCAGTTTAGAGAGACAGGAGGAGAGAAAGAAAGAAATAGAGCGTCACTCTGGCACATGTGCGGCCAGGGATCGAAGTCGGGACCTCATGTTTGGAAGTCCAGTGCTTTACCTACTGCGCCACCTCCCAGACCACCTCATTGACGTTTTTATCACATCTCTTATCAGGATTACCTGTTAAACAGTTAATCCATAATTGAGAGCTGATTGTAAATTTAAATTTATTTCATATTTGATAGTTTCACTCGAAGGCGGGGTGGGGGGGAGGAGCCAGGGCATCATTATGGTACATGTGATGCTGGAGCTTGAGCTAGGAGACTTAGTCATGCAAGTCCCAAGCTCTACCAGTTGAAGTTTCTGAGCTGTTAAATCATGGTCTCTTAACGTAACTTGATAATTACTAAATAAATAGAAGTGTGCTTACCTATTTTTGAGGTATGTCCAAATAAGGAGGGCTGGAGAGCCTTAGTTTCTGTAAATGATGTAGTATATTGAATATAACTTTATTGTTTGTTTGTTTATAGGTAGGCGAAAAGCAAGAGTGCATCGACCTCGTTCTCCAATACTGGAAGAAAAAGATATCCCTCCCATTGAGTTTCCCAAGTCCTCTGAGGACCTGATGGTGCCCAGTGAGCATGTAATGAACGTCATTGCCATTTACGAGGTGCTCCTGAACTTTGGCTCTGTTTTGAGGTTATCTCCTTTTCGCTTTGAGGATTTCTGTGCAGCTTTGGTGAGCCAGGAACAGTGCACACTTATGGCGGAGATGCATGTTGTACTTCTGAAAGCAGTTTTACGTGAAGAAGACACTTCCAATACTACCTTTGGACCCGCTGATCTGAAAGACAGTGTCAATTCCACACTGTATTTCATAGACGGCATGACTTGGCCGGAGGTGCTGCGAGTGTACTGTGAGAGTGACAAGGAGTACCACCACGTACTTCCTTTCCAGGAAGCAGAGGACTATCCTTATGGACCAGTAGAGAACAAAATCAAGGTTCTCCAGTTCTTAGTGGATCAGTTTCTTACCACAAACATTGCTCGGGAGGAACTAATGTCGGAAGGGGTCATCCAGTATGACGACCACTGTAGGGTTTGTCACAAACTTGGGGATTTGCTTTGCTGTGAGACGTGCTCGGCCGTGTACCATTTGGAATGCGTGAAGCCGCCTCTTGAGGAGGTACCGGAAGACGAATGGCAGTGTGAGGTCTGTGTAGCACATAAGGTGCCTGGTGTGACTGACTGTGTTGCTGAAATCCAAAAAAACAAACCGTATATTCGACATGAACCTATTGGATATGACAGAAGTCGAAGGAAATACTGGTTCTTGAACCGACGACTTATAATGTAAGTAAATCTGGTCTTGTTATCTGTCTGTGTTTAAAATCAAACCTTCACAGATGCAGTTAGCATGACTGTTCTTGCTGATGTAATATAAACATTTCTGTTTTAGAGGCTAGGTGGTGGTCTACGTGGTCGATTGCATGTATCATGTGTGAGGGCCTGGCTTCAAGCCCCCAGCCTCCACTTGCAGGACGGAAGACTCACAAGCTGTGAAGTAGGGCTGCAGATCAACCCCCCTTCTATCTCTCTCTGTTTCTCTGTCTCTTTTTTTCTTTTTCTTTTTTTTTTAAATATTTATTTTATTTATTCCCTTTTGTTGCCCTTGTTGTTTTATTGTTGTAGTTATTATTATTGTATTATACGTTGCTTTGTTGTTGGATAGGACAGAGAGAAATGGAGAGAGGAGGGGAAGACAGAGAGGAGGAGAGAAAGACAGACACCTGCAGACCTGCTTCACCGCCTGTGAAGTGACTCCCCTGCAGGTGGGGAGCCGGGGCTCGAACCGGGATCCTTATGCCGGTCCTTGTGCTTTGCGCCACCTGCTGCCAGACTCCCTCTTTTTTTCTTTTTGTCTCTATCTAAAAAAGCGAGGGAAGAAGCCACCAGGAGTGGTAGAATCATCATGCAGGCACCGAGCCTCAGTAATAACCCTGGGACAATGTTGTTAAAAATTCGGCGGCTCCAGCTGGCCGGGCTAGCTTCACGGGCAGGTAACAGAGACGCGGAGACAACGGCTGGGCAGGGAAGCTGTATTTCTTTATTCAGGAACAACGATTCATAAACTAAACCGAACTAATAACCAAACAGAACTCTGCTGTCTTTTTGCGGCGGCGCAAGCACTCTCGAACTCTGCAACTCTCCAACTCCGGAACTCTGCAACTTTGGAACTCTCGCGGGGTTCCTTGGGGCGGGGCCAAGCAGGCCCGCGAAATTAACAGGACTGATCCAATTCTCTTGGCGGGGGAGAACTAGAACCCAACGTAAAGCATACGACAGGACAAAATAGCAAATAAGTAAGTGATAGCCTGGTGAATATCCAGAAAGATGTTCATGCTTGGAGCACCAAAGGTTCCAGGTTCAAATCCCAGTACCACCAGAAGCCAGTTTAGCGTTGGTCTGAGAAAAGGAAAGGGAAGGAAAGGGAGGGTGGAGGGTAGGAAAAAGAGGATGGTGGAGGGGAGACAGCATAGTGGTTATGCAAACAGACTCTCATGCCTGAGGCTCCAAAGTCCCAGGTTCAACCCCCTGAAGCACCATAAGCCAGAGCTGAACAGAGTTCTGGTTAATAAAAAAAAAAAAAAAAGGAAAAGAAAAGAAACAAAAATCTTTATGGTTTGGTAATGAATTGTGAAGTGAATGATTCATTTTTATTTTCATTGCCTTCAGGGTTATTTCTGGGCCTCTGTACCAGCTCTACAAATCCACCGCTCTTGGCAGCTGGCCAGCCCCTTTTTCTTTCTAATTTTTAGTAGATAGGACAGAGAAATTGAGAGAGGACAGGGAGAGAGAAGGAGAGAAAGACACCTGCAGACCTGCTTCACCATTTGTGGAGCAGACCCCCGGCAGGTGGGAAGTGGGGCTGAACCTGGGTCCTTTGGTAATGGGTGTGCTTGGCTAGGCGCACCACCACCTGCCTGCGCCCCAGGGTTTTTAACTTGAAAAATATGTGCATTGAGTTTTGGATATTATAAAGGAAGAAGCAAGTGCAAAACAAATAAAAGCAGATCCTATACCACTGTGTTCAATACCTGGGATAGGAAATAGACACATTCTGTCAAAAAAGAAAACTCATTCTACAGTGGGCTCTTCCTAGGTTGTGTTCCCTGCAACCCATCCCAACGCATCTTTCTGGCTACTCTTTCTCCCTCTCTCTCCCCCTCTCTCCCTCTCTGTCTCTCTTTAAAATTTTTTTAAAATTTTATATTTATTTATTTATTTAGCCTTTTGTTGCCCTTGTTTTTCATTGTTGTTGTAATTATTGTTGTTATTGATGTCATTGTTGTTGGCTAGGACAGAGGGAAGTGGAGAGAGGGGGAGAGAAAGACAGACACCTGCAGACCTGCTTCAGTGCCTTTGAAGTGACTCCCCTGCAGGTGGGGACCTGGGGGCTTGAACCAGGTCCCTTGGCTTTGTGCCACGTGCACTTAACCTGCTGCGCTACCGCCCGACTCCCTTGGCTACTCTTTTTGTTTGTCTCACTGTGTATATAAAAAGAGCAGTAAGGGGGGCAGGGTGGTGGCACACATGCTGCCATGCGCAAGGACGCAGGTTCAAGCCCTGGGGAAGCTTCACAAGTGGTGTAGCAGTACTGCAGACCTCCCTCTTTCTCTACTTCCCTCCTCTATCTCACTTCCTCCCTCTATCTCTACTTCCCTCTATCTCAGTTCCTCTTTGGCCAGTAAATAAACAAACATCTAAAAAAAAAGAGGGAAAAAAAGGCAGCAGGGACAAAGCAGCTAAAGAAAGACCAGTTCCCTCACTCCTGGTGGTGGTCTCCCCAGAAAAAGGAACCCTCGTAGCCTGCCTGGTGCTTTCCCGAGGGCTTACTTTAGTCGAGGCACTGCAGTTACGGGACGCACTTGGTTTTGGACAGACTAGAGTTATGGTCAGCTTGAGCCACTGTGTATTTCCAGTTTCTTTTCAAATGTAATTTCCCAGAGCACTGAGCAGCTCTGGCTTATGGTGGTGCAGGGGACTGAACCTGGGACTTGAGAGCCTCAGGCATGAGAGTCTCTTCGCATCACCATTATGCTGTCTACCCCCACCCTATTTTCCAGTTTCTTTCTTTTTAACAGATTTTATTTATTTATTAATGGGAGAGAGAAAGAAGCAGACATCACTCTGGTACATGTGCTGCTAGGGACTGGACTTAGCACCTCATGCCTGAGAGTCCAGTGCTTTATCCACTGTGCCACCCCTGGACCACTCACAGGCACCCTTTTCCTGCTCTCAGAATTGGGTCAACTTAAAAACAATCTTTGTGAGATGAAATGAACCTCAGAGCAGGGTATAGAGCAGAGCACAGGGTCTTTAGTCTGTGTGGTCGAGCCAAGTCAGTAGAATTCAGTGTCTCAGCTAGGCTCACCCCGGGTTTACAAAGATGATACAGAGAAACTAGAGATCAGTGGACTGTTGTAATTTTTATGATATGTTTATAAGAGAGGAGGGAGGGAGAGAGAGAGAGACAGACAGACAGACAGACAGACAGAGACAGAGAGGCAGAGAAACAGAACCAAAGTATCACCATGGCATGTGATGCCAGGGATTAAAGTTGTGGCCTCAGGCTTGAGGGACCAATGCTTATTTAATCAATGGCTCCACCTCCCTACTGTTGTTTTTAGATTTATTTTTCATTAAGATGTATTTTCTTTTTCTTAAAATTACTTATTTTCCCTTTTGTTGCCCTTTTTTATTGTTGTAGTTGTTATTGTTGTTGATGTTGTCATTGTTAGATAGGACAGAGAGAAATGGAGAGAGGAGGGGAAGACAGAGGGGGAGAGAAAGACAGACACCTGCAGACCTGCTTCACCGCCTGTGAAGCGACTCCTCTGCTTGTGGGAAGCCGGGGGCTCGAACCGGGATCCTTCCTCTAGTTTTTGCACTTTGCGCCACATGCACTTAACCCACTGCACTACTGCCCAACTCCGATGTATTTTCTTTTTTTGATTTTTTAGAGCTAGTTAAGAGGTTTTTTTTTTTAATATTTATTTATTCCCTTTTGTTGCCCTTGTTTTATTATTGTTGTTGATGTCATCGTTGTTGGATAAGACAGAGAGAAATGGAGAGAGGAGGGGAAGACAGAGAGGGGGAGAGAAAGACAGACACCTGCAGACCTGCTTCACCGCCGGTGAAGCGACTCCCCTGCAGGTGGGGAGCCGGGGGCTCGAACCGGGATCCTTACCCCAGTCCTTGCGCTTCGCGCCACCTGTGCTACCGGCCGACTCCCTAAGATGTATTTTCTTACATACAAAAGAGAGGTTCACATGAGGTAGGTGGGGGGGGAGAGAGAGATAGAGAGAGGGAGACAGACAGACAGACAGACAGACAGACACGAGCACTTGTGGCAGTGAACTGGGAACTTGAGGCATGAAAGCGCTGAGCTAGTTGAGCCGCTTCCCCAGCCGCCTGAGAGTTGGTCTCTGCAGCGCTGCCGTTGCGGAATCTGATTCCATCTGAGTTGTGATCCCTGCTCCGTGGCTAGTTCGGCTCCTCCGCAGAGCCTGCAGAGTCAGCTCTCCAGCCACAGAGAGAGACGCTCTCTGTCGCGGTCTCTCGCGCGCATCTGTCGGCACCCGCGGCCTATTCGGAGACCTTTCCAATATGGCAGTTGAGAGTCCTTTGGCTCTTTGGGACTCCATGAGGACTTTCTCTCTGTTGCCTTTCTTGGTCTGTTTATTCTGAGCTTTGATCTTCCTGAATACTGGAATCCCGTTTTGGTTTACGGGTTTCCCTTCTCGCCAGTTTGCCTCTCTCTCTTTTTTCCTCTTTGAGGTGCATGTGTGCGCGTGACGGTTGCTTCATTTCTTTTTCACTTTGTTGTCGGTAGGGCTTCGCTGCTCAGAACTGACTTTTCAGATGCGCTGACAGAGAATTGTAGAGACGGAGACAGAGGAGCCGTGATAGCACGGAAGGCTCCTCAGCATCATAGTACTCCGGTGCCCGGGCGCTTCACCTGAGTTGTATGTGACGAAGCTGGCGCTGTATGGAGCCACGTGAGCCATCTGTCAGCCCCTGCAGAACATTTTCCTACCTTTATATCCTCCATCCCAAACACTTAGTTTTTCTATTCTGTTACATTGCTGTTCTTAAAAACTTCCTTTTAAAAAACTTTCATTTTTCATAGGTATATTTGTCTTGCCTTTCTGAGGATATTGAGGGTTGTTTTGTGGGTCGTCCCCCCCACACATAGTCTGTCTTTCCCCTGATGCTTGTTTTGGTTTCTTTTATTTTAATTTTTAAAAATATTTATTTATTTATTTATTTATTTATTTATTTATTTTCTCTTTGGTTGCCCTTGTTTTTTACTGTTGTAATTATTGTTGTTGTTCTTGTTATTGATGTCGTCGTTAATTGGATAGGACAGAGAGAAATGGAGAGAGGAGGGGAAGACAGAGAGGGGGGAGAGAAAGACAGACACCTGCAGACCTGCTTCACCACCTGTGAAGCGACTCCCCTGCAGGTGGGGAGCCGGGGGCTCAAACCAGGATCCTTATGTCGGTCCCTGTGCTTTGCGCCACGTGCGCATAACCCGCTGAGTTGTGATCCCTGCTCTGTGACTAGTTTGGCTTATCTGCAAAGCCTGCAGAGTCAGCTCTCCAGCCACAGTGTAGCACAAGTGCTACACTTGACTTCCTGCCTCCATGTTCACAGCTCTACCTCTCTGTGCCCTCTCCTCCTCTTATAAGGGTGTGATTATTTTTATTTATTTATTTATTTATTTATTTTGTTGTAGTTGTTGTAGTTATTGATGTCATCGTTGTTGGATAGGACAGAGAGAAATGGAGAGAGGAGGGGGAGACAGAGAGGGGGAAGAGAAAGACAGACACCTGCAGACCTGCTGCACCGTCTGTGTATCGACTCCCCTGCAGGTGGGGAGCCCGGGGCTCAAACCTGGATCCTTACTCCGGTCCTTGTGCTCTGCACCACATGCGCTTAACCCACTGCGTTACCCCGACCCCCTACTTTATTATTATTTAAACACACACACAGAGCTTAGCTCTGGTTTATGATGCTGTTGAGGATTGAACTTGGGACCTCAGAGCCTCAGGCATGAGAGGTATTGGCATAACCATTATGCTGTCTTCCCGTGCCTCCTAAAAAGTTATTTTCTTGTTCAGCTGGAATTTTGAAAATACTTATGAATGAAGAAGAGACAAAGGTGTCTCTCACCATCTTTATAGTGGGCTGGTCTCTGAAAATACTTATGAATGAAGAAGAGACAAAGGTGTCTCTCACCATCTTTATAGTGGGCTGGTCTCTGAAGACAAAGTCTGGGTGTTCTGTGACTCTTGTGTCCCACCACAACCCACAGAGCACTGATGATGTTGCTATTTAATTCGTTTTTTCCATTTTATTATTTAAAAAATTACTTTTTTTTTTTTTTTTTTTTGCCAGAGCATTGGTTGGTGTGGGGGGATTGAATTTGGGACTTTGGAGCCTCAGACTTGAGAGTGTCTTTGCATAAACATTGTGTCGTCTGCCCCACCCTTATTATTATTTACTTTACCACACTTCTCAGCCCTAGTTTATGGTGGTGCCAGGGGTCTTGGAGCATCTGGCAAGAAATCTTGAACATAGCTGTTATGCTATCTTCTGGGTCCATGATACAGTATTATCTTTTGACAAATTTAAGGAATATTTTTAATATAAGAACTCTGATGTAGTTAATGACATAGATTAGAACAAGACCATCTTTGGAAATTCATGGAAATACATGTCAGAGAGTGAAATTTAGAACAGTTTAAATGGCATCATCAGAAAGTTGTGCAAAAGGTTTCTAATGAAACTGTTGGGTTCTCGGCAAAGTCATGAAGCATCTTGCATAGAAAAACTCGAACACGTCACCATTTTCCAACAGTCCAGTCTGTGAATCTTACTTATCAGCAGATGCTGTTTTGAAAATTCAAATCTGGGCCAGGGAGACAGCAGAGTCTCTTCTGCCTGCCCTCCCCTCTGAGGCCCCAGATTTGATCCAGCACCCCCGCTAACAGAGCTGGGCAGAGCTTGCTGTGTATCTATCTCCTCCCTCACCTTATATAATAAACACGTAAAAATCTCTCACAACGCATAGCAGGCCAGCAGAGCAACTGACCTGGGCAGCATGTCTGCCTTGCCGCGCACGGGGCCCCTCCATACCGGAGAAGACCCGCTGCGACCCGCTGCTTCCGCGCGCGCGCGCCTTGCCCCTTCCCTCTGTCGGCCTCTTGCTGCCTGCAAAAGGCAGCCTGCAGTGATGAGGCTAAAAGCAGAGGTAGTTAGCAAGAACTCTCCAGTTAACTTTTCCTTTCAGTAATTTCCATGTCTTCTTACTTGCTCATAATTTAATATCTCCTTCAGGATAATGGACTCATTCCTGGCATTCTGCTATTTTTGTTAAAAACAGTGCACTGTGTTTAGTGCACAGGACTCCTGTGTGTAAGTTCTCAAGTCTGATCTTCAAGATTACATATACTACAGCAGAACTCTGGTTCTCTCTCATTAATAAATAAATACTTATTTTTTTATTCCCTTCTTGCCCTTGTTTTATTGTTGTTGTTGATGTCATTTGTTGTTGGATAGGACAGAGAGAAATGGAGAGAGGAGGGGAAGACAGAGGGGGAGAGAAAGACAGACATCTGCAGACCTGCTTCACCGCCTGTGAAGTGACTCCCCTGCAGGTGGGGAGCCGGGGGCTTGAAACAGGATCCTCAAGCTGGTCCTTGTGCTTTGCACCACGTGCACTCAACCCGCTGCGCTACCGCCCGACTCCCAAAACAGCTTTTATTGTAAGCACTTAACCAGGTTCATCACCGCCTGGCCCCGCTTTCTTCTCTTTCCCTCTCTCTCTCTTTCTCTTCTCTCTCACTTTCTTTTAGAGACAGAGAAATTGAGAGGAAGTAGAAAGGGGGAGAGAGAGAGAGAGACAGACAGACAGACAGACAGACAGACATCTGCAGCCCTGCTTCACCACTTATGAAGCTTTCTCCCTGCAGGTGTGGACTGGGGGCTTGAACCTGGGTCCTTGTGCACTGCAATGTGTGTGCTTAACCAGGTGCCTCACCTCCTGGCCCCTCCTTTTGCTTTCTTTAAAAGAAGTATTTGTTTCTGTACTTCTGAGTGAAATAGAGAACCACCAGAGAGCGTTATGCCGGCATAAGTGGTGCCAGGGGTTAAACTAGGACTTCATACCTGTAAGCCCTGTGCTGTCCTCTCCGGCTGAGCTACCCCCTGGCTGCACGTGTGCTGTTCCCTAGTCGCCAAGTCGCCTTGTTTTTAGTTGAAATCTCTCTGCCTGTGTCCTGAGAGATGCCGGGGGAATAGGAAGCTGCTCCACTTTCCCGTTTGGACTTTGTCCATGAGAAAGAAGAGGGAGGTATTAATTTGAACAGAGCAAAGCTCGTGAAAGGATCATAATTGAAGACAGTGTTTATATCATCGTGACTGGAAGGTTTCTCAGCTATGTCATAGTGGAAACAGGCAGCTGTCCCCACGATGAACCAAGCTCAGTGTCAGCACGTGCAATTAAAATGTCGTTTGCATGGGCTGGAAGGTGGCATAGGAAAGGAGACATTGGAGTTCTTTCCACTTTGTCACATGTGCCAGAGCAAATCAGTGCCATTACGTTTAACATAGCAGTGTTAAAAAACTAAGTGTACTTATTTTAAACAGAGAAGAAGATACAGAGAATGAAGACGAAAAGAAAATTTGGTACTACAGCACGAGAGTTCAGCTTGCAGAATTAATTGACTGCCTAGACAAAGACTATTGGGAAGCAGAACTCTGCAAAATTCTAGAAGAAATGAGAGAAGAGCTGCATCGGCACATGGACATCACTGAGGACCTGACTAATAAGGCAAGAGGCAGCAACAAGTCCTTTCTGGCAGCCGCGAATGGTGAGAGGGAAAGCTTCTCGTTTCACTTTTGCTCCATTCCAGGCGAACACTTGAACACACCTGTGCCGTCACAGTCCATTAGAATGTAGTTAAAGTGTTCAAGTATGCGTATTGTACTTCGGTTCTCTGCATTGCTCTCCCAAGGGAATCTTGCTCATCCCAACACAAATTCGGGATGCTTCTCATTTTAGTATTTTGCGTTTTGTCTTAGTTATTACTAATAGTCTATCCCCCACTATCTGGAGGAGTCCAGTCATGTATTTCTCAACCCTAACAGTGTAAATTATTTACTTTGTACTTTTGTGAAAGAACGAGAGGCCAGAGCCGTAGCAGCAGAGCGACAGGCAGACAGACCCACACCACCAGAGCTCCCTTTAGTGCAGTGGGCCGGGCTGGGGGCAGAGCCTGCACATTGCGGAGCAGCAGACTGTTGGCGTGAGCAACTCTGCCAGCTCCCAGCAACGTTCAAAGCCGGTTGACAAAGAGCAGATAGAGGCACTCCCCCTTTAAACACCTGTCTGCCACCACACCCAGTGTTTGCTTTCTCTGGGAACCAAAGTCCTGACTATGAAATTCAGTCTTGGATCATCCAGTCCAGACAAATAACCCAAATAATATCTAGCAAGTTGTTTTTTTTAATTTAATTTTTAAAAATATTTTCCCTTTTGTTGCCCTAGTTTTTCATGGTTGTTGTAGTTATTATTGTTGTTATTGATGTCGTTGTTGGACAGGACAGAGAGAAATGGAGAGAGGAGGGGAAGACAGAGAGGGGGAGAGAAAGACAGACACCTGCAGACCTGCTTCACCGCCTGTGAAGCGACTCCCCTGCCGGTGGGGAGCCGGGGGCTCGAACCGGGATCCTTCCACCCGTCCTTGGGCTTTGCGCCACGTGCGCTTAACCTGCTGCGCTACCGCCTGACTCCCGCAAGTATTCTTTTTAAAAAATTTATTTATTTATTGGCCAATCGAGGGGCTGGTAGAAAAAGAGACAGAATCACTTGGAGCCCTGCTTCACTGCTTGTGAAGCTTCTCCTGCAGGTGGGGACCAGGGGCTTGAACCTGGGTCCTTGAGCACTGTAATGTGTGCCTCCCATAACTTTTTAAAATTAATTATTTATTTTCCCTTTTGTTGCCCTTGTTGTTTTATTGTTGTTGTAATTATTATTGTGGTCATTGATGTCGTCATTGTTGGATAGGACAGAGAGAAATGCAGAGAGGAGGGGAAGACAGAGGGGGAGAGAAAGATAGACACCTGCAGACCTGCTTCACCGCCTGTGAAGCGACTCCCCTGTAGATGAGGAGCCGGGGGCTCGATCTGGGAATTCACACCGGTCCTTGCGCTTTGTGCCACGTGCACTTAACCCACTGCGTTACCACCCAACTCCCAATAACTTCTTTAATCTAGGCTATTTATGAAAGAAAAACCATGGAGTTTGAATAGTAGAAACGTTCTCAATATTGTCAGAATAATAAGTACAGAGCCATAACTTGACACTGTTAACATGTATAACATAAACCTTTCTATATGTATTGTGTGTGTGTGTGTGTGTGTGTGTGTGTGTGTATACGTACGTAAACTTTGCGGGTGGGGGAGAGATTATAATTCTGGTGTTAGTTGAAATTTTATTTTCTATTTTTCCTAATATTTCATAAAATCTTTCAGATACATTGAAAAGCTGAAAGTAAAAACACGCCACATCATCTAGTTGCTAGTTTGTTATATATATATATAAATATATATATATATTTCAGTATTTTATTTATTATTGGATAGCAACAGAGAAATTGAAAGGGGAGGAGATAGAGAGGGAGAGAGACAGAGAGACACCTGCAGCCCTGCTCCACCATTTGTGAAGCTTTCCCCCTGCAGGTGGGGGCTGGGGGCTTGAACCTGGGTCCTTGTGCACTGTGATGTGTATGCTTAACCAGGTGCGCCACCACCTGGCCCCAGTTTGTTATATATTTTAACAGTAAATAGTATTTGTGTTTTAATTTTTATCTACATCCATAGTAATTTTTCTTGCTTTTTGAAAAATTTTTTATGTAGAGATTTTAAAAAATATTTATCGTTGGATAGAGACAGAAAATGAGAGGGAAGGGGGAGATAGAGAGGGAGAGAGACAGAAACATCTTTAGCCCTGCTTCACCGCTAGTGAAGCTTTCCCTGCAGGTGGGGACTTGAACCTGGGTCTTTGCTCACTGTAATGTGTGTGCTTATTAGCCAGTTGTGCCACCACTTGGCCCCCAGAAAAAAAGTTTTTTTTACACAGCAGGTTAATTCTGTCTATTTTTGAAGTATTTTTTTGCTATGTATAGAATATACATTTGTGTGGAATATAAACATTTACAATAAATCAGACATGACCTAAGCTCATTAGTTTTTTTTTAAGCATTTTCCCCCTTTATTGGGTTATTAATGTGTAATGTTTGTACACGCATAACACTTCTCAGTTTTCCAAATAACAATACAACCCCCACTGGGTCCTCTGTCGTCCTTTTCCGGGACCTGTACCCCTTCCCCAGCCTTTTACTTTTACACCAGCTCCAGTCTAGATTCTGCTTAGTGTTTTCTCTTCTGATCTTGTTTTTCAACTTTTTTTTTTAAAGTTTTTTTATTTCTATTTTTTAAAAATATTTATTTTATTTATTTATTCCCTTTTGTTGCCCTTGTTTTATTGTTGTCGTTATTGTTGTTGTCGTTGTTGGATAGGACAGAGAGAAATGGAGAGAGGAGGGGAAGACAGAGAGGGGGAGAGAAAGACAGACACCTGCAGACCTGCTTCACCGCCTGTGAAGCGACGCCCCTGCAGGTGGGGAGCCGGGGTTCGAACCGGGATCCTTATGCCGGTCGGGTCCTTGTGCTTTGCGTTTTTCAACTTTTGCCTGTGAATGAGATCATCCCATATTTATCCTTCTGTTTCTTATTTCACTCAACATGATTTCTTCAAGCTCCATCCAAGATGGGCTGAAAATGGTGAAGTCACCATTTTTTAATAGTTGAGTATAACTACATTGTGCATAGTAGAAACAGTTGAGTATAGTTGAGTAGTACTGCATTGTGTATATAGACCACAACTTGCTCAGCCACTCATCTGTTGTTGGAACTTTTTTTTTTAATTTCCTTATTGGGGGATTAATGGTTCACAGTTGATAGCCAAACACCGTAGTTTGTAATTCCTAACGTTTCCACATCGCAGTCCGCCCGCACTAGGTCCTCCTCTGCCATCGTATTCCGGGAAGCTCAGTGCTTTTTCTCTAGCCCTTTAGAGTTTTCTCTTCCTCACTCTTTAGGTCTCTTTTCTTTTCTTTAATGTTTACTGAATGGTGCCATTTCAACAACCACTCTGTATTTTCTTTTTGTTAATTTTTATTCATTTATTTGTTTTTGAGAGGGGATGAGGAGATGGGGGGGCCACCTGCAGCCCTGCTTCACTCAAGAAGCTTTCCCTCTGCAGGTGGGGACCAGGGGCTTGAACCACTGTGCCACTTTCCTAACCACTTTTTGAAAAGATACATTTTATTCATTCATTTACTTAGTTACTTATCTTAGTGGGAAGGATATATAGAGAAAGTTAGAGACCAAAACACTGCTTAGCTCTGGTTTATGGTGGTCCTAGGGATTGAACCTGGGACTTCAGAGCCTCAGGCATTAAAGTCTTTTGCAGAACCATTATGCTGTCTGCTCAACCCACTTTCCCAGCTTTTTCTGGCTCTTAAGAATCATAGATGCAACTTAGAATATATAGAAAGAAATCAAGAGAACATATAAATGAAGAAAATATAAACAAGGAAATAAAACTATTCAAACAAAGTACCTTTTTTTCTTCTTCTAGCGTTTGCCCTTCTTCCGTAGCCAGTCAACAGCGTCAGGTTGAGCCTGATGTCAAGTTTCCAGACCTCCTTTGAATCTGGAGAGGTGGCAGTCGTTGACCATGTGGGTCACAGTCTGTCTGGAGCCGCAGGGGCAGTTCGGGTCGTCTCTGGCTCCCCAGCGGTGGAACATAGCTGCGCACCGGCCATGGCCTGTTCGATAGCGATTGAGGAGGGCCCGATCATAACGTGCTAGGTCAAAGCCGGGTTGACGCCTGCAGGGGTCTGTGATGAGGAAACAAAGTACCATAGATATATTTCATGAAAATGTTTCTTCTTGTTCTACTCTAGTTGGTAAATTCTCATAGCAGTTCTGAGACTACCATGGATTGAACAAATGAGCTGAGACATTGTGGATAATGAAAACCAGTTTTCTTTGTTGGAGAACATCAGTCAGTCAGAGGGGAATAGTAGTTCTGTTTAGACACTACCCTCCACACACAGGCAGAAATAATGTATATGGAGCCATTGTTAGAATACATAGCATGTGTCTCCTAATCTGTTGACTAAGTGTAATAGCAAGGAAAACCCGACATATACAACTCATGCTTGGGTCAGAGCATTTCTTCTTTTTTTCTTTTTAAATATTTATTTATTCCCTTTTGTTGCCCTTGTTGTTTTATTGTTGTAGTTATTATTGTTGTCATTGTTGGATAAGACAGAGAGAAATGGAGAGAGGAGGGGAAGACAGAGAGGGGGAGAGAAAGATAGACACCTGCAGACCTGCTTCACTGCTTGTGAAGCGACCCCCCTGCAGGTGGGGAGCTGGGCCTCGAACCAGGATCCTTATGTGGGTCCTGGGCTTAGCGCCACCTGCGCTTAACCCACTGCGCTACAGCCCGACTCCCCAGAGCATTTCTAAAATGTCACTCTCCAGGGAAGAAAGATCCCTTAGGAGTATGGTTGTTTTTTAGGGTTGCGGCACAAGGAAGCGCAGAGTGAGCCTGCAGCTCCTTGTAGTTCTGGAATGTACTGTGTGAATGAATACACCAGGCATAGTGAAAGGACTCAGGACTAACAGTTGAAGCAGTAGAATAAAAAAAAATGTTGATTTTTGTGTCATTACTTAAAGAATATCACTAATACTCAGGAATCTTTGCTGATACAAACCTGTGGTTTGCCTCCCTTTTTGAAAGGCTTAGAGCACTTACAGTTTTGTGACTTCAGAATAATTGTGAAATCTCACAAGGAAATGCTTCCAAGCGATCATTTCTTTTCTCATTTGTTGTTGAGACCTGGCGTCTAAACACACCCACACACACACGCACACATACACACCCCCCCCCAGGTTTAGATCCCCAAACCTCTCTGCTCGTCTGTGTTAGCTCACAGCCCCTCTCAAGTGGCAGAGGATGTGACAGTGATCTCTATGAAGTTCCAATTTCAAAAGATTAGCTTTTCTTTACTTTTAAATAGAACCTATTTTAGATGTATTTCCTAGAAGTGACTATAAGCACACGGGCTCCATTCTCTGAATATGTATGTATGTTTTGTTGGTAATCTTTATCCTTACTTTATCCTTATCTCCTAGTTCCAACATTTTTAGTAACATAACTTGAGTAACTTACATCAGAATGATTAAGTGGCATTGGGATTACTTTAAAATTTGGCTTATAGGGGCCAAATGGTAGCACACCTGATTAAATGCACTCACTGAAATTCACAGAGACCCAGGTTCAAGCCCCTGGTCTCCATCTGCAGGGGAAAAGCTTCACTAGTGGTGAAGCAGACCTGCAGGTGTCTCTCTGTTTCTCTCTTCCTATTTCTCTCTATCTCTATCCAATAATAAATTAATTAAAAAATAAATTTGGCCTGTATGCCAACGATAAATTTATTTGTTCCATTATAGAAGAGATTTTGGAGTCCATAAGAGCCAAAAAAGGAGACATTGATATTGTCAAAAGCCCGGAAGAACCAGAGAAGGACAAGACTGAGCCTGAGAATAACTCTAAAGATGCTGAGGAGACCTTAGAAGAGTTTGCAGACCGAGCTCCTGAAAAAGACAATGAGGACAAAACGCCAGACGATGACTCTCAGCAGAGAAGATCTGAGGGTAAGAAATTACTTGGTTGAAAAAGAGTATTTTACTAGTGTTATTTATGAAATTTCCAGTTTGCAAAATGAGTATCACAGACAACTCTTAATTTCATATTGCTACATTTCCCTCTTATAATATGCATAATTGCTTTGATGAGTTTTTAATTAATAAGTTCTGAGTCATGTGTATAACGTAACACATGTTAATATTTCCTAATAAGGTGTCATTTCTCTTGAAATTTTATTGAAACAGTTTTTATATAAAAAGACTTTTTGTAGGTCAAAATGGTCTGTATGTTTTTCTAACATTCTTAATATATTAAATATTTTTAGATTAGCTGCTATAAAAACACTCCAGAATCTATCTCATTGCTTCAAAACGGCCTCCAGATCAAAGAGGGTGTTTTTGTTTTCCTTTGTCTGGGCCTTTTGGTAGTCGACTGAATGTGGCCAGTTGTCCTAAAGCGCTTTTAAAGGGTATTTTAAAGTTTTGTTGTGAATTTCCTGTAGAGCCAACAGAAGTTGGGGATAAAGGTAACTCTGTGTCAGCAAATCTTGGCGACAACACTACAAATCCTTCTTCGCAAGAGACTAGTCTCTCAGAAGGGAGAAGTCCTGAGGGGTGTGTCTCAGAAACCCATGATAGCAGCAACATGGCAGAGAAGAAGGTGGCACCTGAGCTCCCCCAGGATGTGCCAGGTACAGAGGGCAGTGTACCAGTGCCTCTGTGATGGGGGGGGTCCTTCCCTGTCACCGTCAACGCTGCATGTCACCTCCAGTTTTGAAGCCTGTGTTCATTCATGCTGCTTGCCATCCCTGACCGCTCAATTATCACCTAACACTAGAGTTTGACGAACGTTCCTGCAGTTGTAGTTCTTCAGACTCATCAGCCTTCGTGCTTTGAAAGGATGTCTAGCTGTTTGTCTCCTAGACTTGTTTGTCATGTGGCAGATATTTTGTCCTTAATGCATACTAGTGGCTCATGATTGATTGGTTTGACCATCCTGACTCTGTACTAACAGGACTTCATGTTTGCATGTGCTCATCTAGTTTTTTTTTTTTTTTTTAACATTGTAAACCACGATGTATGATAAAAGACATTGACATAAAACATTTTTGCAAGGGGTATTTTGACATGAAAATATAAATTAACGTAGTGATTCATATTTTAGTATTTTTTAAATTAAAACTATAATTGATGTGATTGATTTTCTTGTGCTAATAATAATAAGCCATTTGGCTTTTGCCCATTTTTAAAGATAATTTCCCTAAAAACAAGATTTAGACGAGGATCTGTGTAGTTTATAATAGATGCTGAAATCTGTCATGTCTGAAAATCCAGGGTCCCAGGTTCAGTCCCCAGCACCACTATAAACCAGTCTTGAGCAGTGCTTTGGTAAAAAATAAGTAAATAAATTAATTTAGATGAGCAAATCAACAATTATATTTAATAGTTTAGTGGAAATACTTAAAACATTTCTTCCTATGTGCTTGAGAATATTAATTAATGGTCATTGCTCCATTTTATGCCAGGAGGCTGAGTATTGTGCACTGTGGATTAGTAGCATGTGTTTGGAGGGCTTGGTTCTAGCTAGCTGTTTCTGCCGTTAAATCAGCATCTCTCCTCTCAAATGCTGGCGTTCCTGCTTTGGAACATGGAGAATTTGGAAAGCTAACAGTCCTGGTGCAGCCTACTTTTCACTTAAGTGCTTGTCAGCATCAAGCCGTTGCTTAAAAAAAATAGCACCAAGCTAATCGAAACGATAAATTTGTATTTTATACTGATGATTTTAGCCCAGAAAATTTTAGACTTGGTACCAAGAGGTGGAAATAATGTATCTATCTTCAAGTTCTTGAAGTCTCGATGTTGGAGTGAAATTTTAGATTTATTCTTTTAAATGGATTATAACAACAACAAAAGTAGAACGGTATATTTTAATCCTGAAACTTTTTCTTTTAGCCATCATCCAAAATTAAGATTTTTAAAAATTTGTATATCTGTCTGTCTACCCATTTTTACTATGGTCCTGCCATCTCCTTACTACACCTGTTCCTACTTTCAAATGTCTTTCCTTTTCCTCTTCTCTTTCTCTTCCCCCTTTCACCTCCCCCCAACCAGAGCTCCCCTCAGCTCTGGTTGGTGGGGTTATGGTGGAGTGGGGGATTGAACCTGGGTCTTTGGAACCTACACACACACACACAGACACTCTCTCTCTCTCTCTCTCTCTCTCTCTCTCTCTCTCTCTCTCTCTCGGTTCAGAGCCCTCTGGTCATCTTTCCCTAACATTTTCCCCTTCTGGGAATATGGACCAGGCTTCTTTGTGGGGAGCAGAAGGTGGGAGTTATCTTCTTCTGTGATTGCTTCTCTGCTGGACATGGGTGTTCGCAGCTGGATCCATACCCCGAACCTGCAAAATTCAACAGTTTTACTAGCCCTTTAAAAAGTAACTTTTGGGGAGTCGGGTGGTAGTGCAGCGGGTTAAGCGCAGGTAGCACAAAGCGCAAGGATTGGTGTAAGGATCCCCGTTCGAGCCCCCTGCTCCCTACCTGCAGGGGAGTCGCTTCACAAGTGACTAATAATAAATAAACAATAATAAAACAACAAGGACAACACAAGGGAATAAATACTTTAAAAAAGTAACTATTGAATATAATATATATATATATATGTCAGTGTGTATTTGATCCTTATTACTACCTAATACTTTCTTTGTATTCAGATAGAGAGAACCAGAAATTGAGAGAGAAGGGGGTGGTAGGGAGAGAGACAGAGACACCTGCAGCTCTGCCTCACCAGAGTTTTCTCTCTGCAGGTGGGCACCGGAGCTTGAATCCGGATCCTTGAGCGTTATAACACGTGCGTTCAACTAGGTGCACGACCACCCAGCCCTTTAAAATTTATTTTCTAAAGGCTTGCTTATTTTATTTAATAGGGCAGAGTGAAATTGAGGGCAGCTAGGAAGAGAAGCCTGGTCTTTGCACATGATGACGTGTGCACTCCGCTGGCCGTGCCACTGCCCGGCTCCTGTGAAATGCCCTTTGTCTCTGTTAACCATGCTGAGCTGTAGTTGCTTTTGGTCAGTGTTCGTATTGGACTGGCTTGTTGGAAAAGTCTTAACGCTTTTTTTTGCATAGAAAAATACATCCTGACATTTCTGACAACACAGTATTTCTCTTCCCTCCCCTCCGCCTTCTTTCCTTCCTTCTTCCTCCCTCCCTCCCTCCCTCCCCTTCCCTTTCCCCTTCCCTTTCCCCTTTCCCCTTCCCCTTCCCCTTTTCTTTTTCCATTTCCTTTTCCCTTTCCCCTCCCTCCCTCCCTCCCTCCCTCCCTCCCTCCCTTCCTTCCTTCCTTCAGTACTGCTCAGCTCGGATGGTATGGGGGATCAAATCTGGGAATTTGGAGCCTCAGGCGTGAGCGTCTCCTTGCATAACCATTATGCTATCTATTTTTATTATACTTTTTATACCGGAGCTTTACTCAGCTCTCACTTATGGTGGTGCTGTTAGCCCGTTACCTTCAGTGGTAACACTGAGTTCATCCAGAGTTGGGAACTTCTTGGGGAGGGGATCTTGACTTTTTCCTTTTAAATAGCGGCTTGGACTCTTGGGTTCTGTTTGTGTCACATTGCAGTTACTATTTGTGACAGGCCTCTTATGCTTACTTTTGAGTCCTTTTGACTGAGGCCTGTGTGATTCACACAGCATCCATGTTTTTCTTGGCTGAAGGTGCCAGAAGTTCAGCTTACACATTTCCTTCCCAGCTTTTTAATTTACCCTCAAACTATATTTCTTTTTTTATTTAGATTTTTTAAAAGAATTTATTTATTCATGAGCAAGGTAGGAGGAGAGAAAGAACCAGCCATCACTCTGGTACATGTGCTGCCAGGGATCGAACTCGGGACCTCATGCTTGAGAATCTAATGCTTTATCCACTGTGCCACCTCCCAGACCACTTTATTTAGATTTTTAAAACATATTTATTGGATAGAGACAGCCAGAAATCGAGAGAGAAGGGGATAATACATAGGGAGAGAGACATCTGCAGCCCTGCTTCACCACTGTGGAGCTTTCTCCCTGCAGGTGGGCACCAGGGGCTTGAACTAGGGTCTTTGTGCCCTGTCACATATGTGCTCAACAAGGTGCGTCACCAGCCCCCCAAAAGAAAAAAAAATGTCCAATAATGACATATAGCCAAAATACTGGGTGCTGATTCTCTGCGACTTTGCTAATAATTTAACGTGTAATTAGGTTTATTTGTTTTCAGTTTTCCGGGAGTGCATTTCTGACTTGTAAAAATGTAAATAATTTACATGTTTCCAAAGTCAAACCATGCAATTGTATATATCCAGAATATTTTCACTTTCAGCCCTTCTCTAATTACCCATTTTTTTGTCTTCCTTCTCTTCTTGGTAGCTGTTATTAAAGTTTGGTTTTTCTTCCAGTGGTTTCTCTGTGAACAAAGCTAAACAAAACATGTCCATACATAGATTTGCTTCTCTTCTTATGCAAAAGCTGGCATGCTTACATAAGCACCCTTCTCCTTTTATGTCCATTTGATCTCAGGATTGTGTGGGAATAATGATTTTCCTCAATCCTTGTTATTGAGCTTGATAATTTATTATGTCTGCCACCCTTTGTCCAACTAGCTCCCTTACAGTGGGCTTTTTGTTTCTTTCTGGTTTTTTAAGCATTATGAGTAATGCTGTGACACGTGGTAGCCCGAGAAGGGGCCATAGAAACAGAGCTGCTGAGTCTGGCACTGCATATGCCAGAGAGTTGCTCACTGCTTCCCCAGGAAGTAAAACCTTCAAAAATATTGTAAATGTGGTCTGGGAGGTGGTGGAGTGGCTGAGGCACTGGACTCTCAAGCATGAGGTCCTGAGTTCAATCCCCAGCAGCAAATGTACCAGTGATGTCTGGTTCTCTCTCCTATCTTTCTCATTAATAAGTAAAATCTTTAAAACAAACAAGCAAACAAAAACAGTTGGGAGGCAGGCGGTGGCACAGTGGGTTAAGTGCAGGTGGCACAAAGCTCAAGGACCAGCATAAGGATCCCGGTTCGAGCCCCCGGATCCCCACCTGCAGGGGAGTCGCTTCACTGGCGGTGAAGCAGGTCTGCAGGTGTCTATCTTTCTCGCCCCTTCTCTGTCTTCCCCTTCTCTCTTCATTTCTCTCTGTCCTATGTAACAGTGACAACACCAATAACAACAGTAATAATAACAATAAGACAACAAGGGCAACAAAAGGAAATAAATTAATAAATATTAAAAAAACAGTTATAAAAATATTGTGAACGTGTCTTAAAAGGTGGTTCTGGTGGCCTGGGAGGTGACCCAGTGGGTAACACATTGGACTCTCAAGCATGAGGTCCTGAATTCAGTCCCTGGCAGCACATGTACCAACCAGAGTGATGTCTGGTTCTTTCTCTCTCCTCCTATCTGTCAAATAAATAAATCTTTTTTTAAAAAGTTCTGTACATAAGTAATTTTGTATTCTGTGGTAGGTCTCTGGACATAACTGCTCAGTTAAGAGAAGTGCATGAGTCACCTTCCTAGATGTCAGCTCTTTTGTATTCCCACTGCATGGTGGGGTGGGGTGCACGCAGTCTCTGCTGAGAGGATTGTAAGTGGATTTTTGCTAGTTGGTGACTGAGTAGTTCCATTGTATTGTTCGAAGTTGGAGCTTATTTCCTTTAAAAAGTGTAGGGGTGGTTTAGGGTAGATGGCATAATAGTTATGCAGAGAGACTTCATGGTTCAGGCTCCAGCGTCCCAGGTTCAGTTCCACACACCACCATAAGCCAGAGCTGAGCAGTGTGCTCTGGGCAAAAATAAATAAGAACATTAACTTGAAAAAAATTTACTTTTATTTTTCTGGATAGAGACAGATAAATCGAGAGAGAAAGGAGGTAGAAGGAGGAGAGAGATAGAAGTTTTTAGAGGGCTGGGCGTTATCGCACTGGATTAAGTGCACGGACTGGCTTAAGGATCCCGGTTAGAGGCCCCTGCTCCCCACCTGGGAGCTCGCTTCACAAGTGGTGAGGTAGGTCTGCAGGGGTCTGTCTTTCTCTGCCCCTCTCTGTCTTCCTCTCTTCTATTGATTTCTCTCTGTCCTCTGCAACAACAGTGACAACAATAACAACAATACTAACAGCAACAACAATGATAAACAACAAGGGCAACAAAAGGGGAAAAAATAGCTTCAAGGAGCAGTGGATTCATAGTGCAGCCCTGGAGGCAAAAGAGAGAGAGAGAGAGAGAGAGAGAGAGAGAGAGAGAAAGAAATCTTCAGCCCTGCTTGACCACTGAAGAAGCTTTCCCCCCGTAGGTAAGGGCTTCAACCTGGGTCCTTGTGCACTGAAATATGTGCACTAAACCAGGTATGTCACCACCTGGCCCCTTTTGAGCTTATTTATTTGTTTTCCCTCCAGGGTTATTGCTGGGCTCTGTGCCTGCACTACAAATCCACTGCTCCTGGAGGCCATTTCCCCTTTTGTTGTCCTTGTTGTGCTTGTTATTGTTGTCATAGCTGCTGCTGTTGTCGGACAGGACAGAGAAATGGAGAGAGGAGGGGAAGACAGAGAGGAGAGAAAGACAGACACCTGTAGGCCTACTTCACCGCTTGCGAAGCGACTCCCCTGCAGGTGGGGAGCCGGGGCTCGAACCGGGACCCTCACGCCGGCCCTTGCGCTTTGCGCCACGTGCGCTTAACCCGCTGGGCCACCGCCTGACCCCCCTTTGAGCTTATTTTATATGTTTAAGACCAGTTTTATTTCTTTTGTGACTACTCCTATATTTTCTCTAAGGGCTTTAACAATTTAGTCTATTACATACTAGCTTTTTACTGTACCTGCAACCACTTTTAAATATGTGGGAACTGATTTTTTAAAAAGATTTTATTTTATTAATGAGAAGAATAGGAGGAGAGAGAGAAAGAGCCAGACATCACTCTGGTGTGTATGCTGTTGGGAATTGAACTCAGGACCTCATGCTTGAGAGTCTAGTTCCTTAGCCACTGCGCCACCTTCTGGACCACATGGGACTGATTCTAAAAGTACATAATTATTAGTGGCAAATGTCGAGGAAAGCTTAATTTCTGAATTTTCAAGGAAATACTCAGTGATACTCTGAATTACTAGAAATATATGTAAAAAGTGGGCTGGGGGGCTGGGTGGAGGCGCATCTGGTAGAGTGCACACGTTACAGTGCTCAAGGACCCAGGTTTGAGCTCCTGGTCCCCACCTGCAGGGGGGAAGCTTTGTGAGCTGCAGGTGTCTCTCTGTCTCTTTCCCTCTCTATCTCCCCCTTCCTTTTTGATTTCTGACTGCCTCTATCCTATAAAATAAAAAGATAATAAATTTAAAAAAGAAGTGGACTGGGGAGGTGGCTCAGCAGTGTCCTGTACGTAACAGACTGTGGATTCACTATCCAGCATACCATTAAAGCGGAACAAAATAAAAAACTCTTTATCTAGGGAGTCGGGCAGTAGTGCAGCAGGTTAAGCGCACGTGACGCAAATTGCAAGGGCCGGCGTGAGAGGATCCCGGTTCGAGCCCCAGCTCCCTACCTGCAGGGGAGTCGTTTCACAGGCGGTGAAGCAGGTCTGCAGGTGTCTGTCTTTCTCTCCTCTCTGTCTTCCCCTCCTCTCTCCATTTCTCTCTGTCCCGTCTAACAATGATGACATCAGCAACAACAGTAACAACAAAAACAAGAAAAACAAGGGCAACAAAAGGGAAAATAAATAAATATAAAAAAATTTTAAAAACTTATCTATATTGTTAAATGATTTTTAATTTAGGTATTCACTACATTCTACTGAATACATAGGGTCACAGAATTCAAGCAGAAAGCTGTGGAGATAAATAAACCTGCTTCTAATACTCCGTTTTTTAATTTGGAATATGCTTCAGATTTAGAGCAATATCTTAACAAAAATCATCTCTATAATATCCAGTGAAGATCGTTTTATCATTTCACTATTCAGCTCTGGGAGACCTAAACAATTATCTGCCTTGTACTATATAAGATTAAAAGAGACTGAGTTAATAGACTGATATTTACAAAACAGTTCATAGCATGTTACTTATAAGTTTCTTTTCCTACATTGCATTATTTGTACATGTACAAGTTTTCTTGTAAACAAATCTAGTGTTGTAATGCAACCATAAGACAATGAAATGTCTTTTTCTGACAGTTACTTTCTATGTGATATCCAGTTTAAAAATCAGATATTCTATTTTTCTAGAAGAACCTAACAAGACATGTGACAGCAGTAACACTAGTGCTACCACTCCCTCCATCCAGCCTAATCTGGAGAACAGTAACAGCAGCAGTGACTTAAATTCTTCCCAGAGCGAATCTGCTCAGGCAGCTGATGATCCTGAGAATGGAGAAAGGGGATCTCACACACCTGTCTCTGCTCAAGAAGAGATAGGTAAGAGTGCACGTCATACACCAAGCCAACTTTTTTTCTTTTTAATTTTTAAAGAAAAGTTTGATGGGGGTTGGGAAGATTTCGATCTTCTCTTCTTTAAACACAACTAGCTCTTTTACCCATTGTTTTGTTTTTAAAACAAAATACCAGCACATAAAGGGGAAAAAGGAGACATTTTTCATTCTCCCCTCCCCAGCAGTAACCACCTCAACAGTTAGATGTGTAACACTTTACGTCTTTCTCCATGTGGCTCAGTTAGTATATGCATGTTTACACAATTTTTTATTCACACTTTGGGATCATTCTGCATGTAGTACTCTGCTTTTTTTTTTTTTTTTTTTTTAAACCTCAGATCCATATGAGGAGCATTTCCTGTCACTTCTTGGGTTTCTTCCGTCTTAAACTGCTGCATGGTATTTTACAGTATGGATGAGCCACAATACATTTAGTCTGGCTTTACTAACAGAAATTTAGCCTGCTCCCAGCTTTGTTACTTATTAGGCATAGTGGTGCATTTTAATCGCTCAGCCTTATCTTTTATACACCCATACGTATTTCTGGTGATCTAAGGATAGTAAGTAGAATTTCGTGGTCAAATGGGAGGTACATTTTAAAATAGTGATTGCATTAACTCATATGAATTTGTTTGTATACTGACCTAAATTCAGCGTCACTGATCTCTTCCATTTTTGCCAGTACTGCAAAAGCTGCTAGCCTGTTGCAGCTTAATCATTTGGTTGAATTTCCTTTTATATGTTTGCTGAGATTTCTGTGAATTTCTGTTGAGTTTTAAGAACAGTTCATTATTATGGCTATTAATGTTTGATTTTCATATTTATAAGAATGTAGCTATTGCTTGTTTTTAACTGTTTGTTGTGTAGGATTTTTCTTATTTTATGTACTTAAATGTGTCAGTTTTTTTTTTCTTTAAGGTTGCTCTTTGAATTTTGTGTCTTAATAAGGAAGACTCCTTTCTTAAGAGTATACATATACTTGCTAGTAACTTCCCTAAGACTTCTGTGCTTTGTCTTTAATAATACTGGAACATGGCTTTGTGTATGGTTCAAGATGAAGATGTGTATAAACAGGGCTTTTCAGTTGCAAGTGATCAAAACAGCTGAACCTAGCTTAAGAGAGGGGAATTTAGCTCATGTAATTGGGAAACCAAGGTAATTAATTATTGGGCGTAACCGGACCCACAGGTATCAAATTTCCCTCTGTCTTGCTCTCTTTGTCTCTCATCTTTTGGTTCTGTATATGTTTGTGTGCTACCTTCAGGCTCTCCTGATGCAGACAGGCGTTCCCAAAGTGACAGGGAAGATGAATGGCATTAGTGGTTTGTATTCATATTTTTCCAAAGTCTGCGACCCAAAGACAAAGCCCCTACTCCTGCTCCACATCAAAAATCCTTGAGGAGCAAATTGTGTGGCCTACCTTGGACATATTGTTCCCATCCCTGTGCCCAGGGCAGGCAAGGTATTATGATTGATGGCTCCAGCAAAAGGACATGATTGGAGTGGGGTAGGAATGGTTTTCCAAAAACAGAGGTATGCTGCAAAGGTAGAACACTGTACATACCCACAGTCCCCTCCTTTGTTAGCTCAGCTCACACATGATTCCTAACAATGTAAAGATGTCACCCACAGTTGCATCCTTCCTTCCAATTTAAAACTTAAAAAAAAAAGTTCTATTTATTTATTAATGATTATGATAGGAGAGAAAGAGCCAGGCGACACACATGTGCCGCCTGGGGTTGAACTTGGGACATCATGCTTAAGAGTTCAGTGCTTTATCCACTGCACCACCTCCCAGATCACCCAATTGAAAACTTTTTATAACTTTTTAAAGCTTCTTTTCCAAAACTCCATGTAACTAGAACTAAATCCTAGGATTTCTATGGTTTTTTTTTTTTAAATTTTTTTTTTAATATTTTATTTTATTTATTTATTCCCTTTTGTTGCCCTTGTTGTTTTATTGTTGTAGTTATTGTTGTTGTCGTCGTTGTTGGATAGGACAGAGAGAAACGGAGAGAGGAGGGGAAGATAGAGAGGGGGAGAGAAAGACAGACACCTGCAGACCTGCTTCACCGCCTGTGAAGCGACTCCCCTGCAGGTGGGGAGCCGGGGTTCGAGCCGGGATCCTTATGCCGGTCCTTGTGCTTTGCGCCACCTGCGCTTAACCCTCTGCTCTACAGCCCGACTCCCCCATTTCTATGGTTTTTTTTGTTTTGTTTTGTTTGTTAATTCTGGATATGTTTCTTGAACTCACTATGAGCTAAATAGTGAGTGAGTGAGAGGCTGGGGTAGAATCAGCTTTATGATGTGCTCCAGCCCCCTTTCTGGTGATTCCTCCTCTGTAATAGTCCGGCTGTGACACCTGGAAAGGGGTTGTTATGATGTGCTCCAGCCCCCTTTCTGGTGATTCCTCCTCCTTAATAGTCCGGCTATGACATCTGGAAAGGGGTTGTTCTGAAGACCTGCTCAGCCCGCTGCTCTTTCCCACCTTCTATGTCTTACCCAGAAATAGGAATTTCCTGCTGCTTTTTCTATATAAACACTAAATTTACAAAGTGGCAAAGAATTGACTCACAATACTGAACTGTAGGCTCTAAGTTGAGAGACTTCTTTTTGAAAAACACTGTGCCATTCGCTTTCTGCTTTTAGAAAGGTAAGCCTGAACCAAATACTGTTTGAAAAGTCTTGAGCGTAGGCTCTCACAGCCAGCACTAGGAGTGGCCACCATATTCAGCATCTCAGCGTGACGCTCCAGTGTGTATAGACTCTGCTCAAGACCCTGCGGCCTGTGGAAAGTCAGAAACATTACCTTCAGCCCGTCCTGATTTAGTCATTGCCTGACTTGGTGTCAAAAATCTGAAAATGTTTAATGCATTATTTAGAATGTGTTGGTTATAAGTGACAGAAAGCTATCCAACGTATTTAAAACAAAATAATCTCCCCCTCCCACCCGCTCCCCCTTAGCAGAATCACAGCATTAGTAGTGGTCTTACATCTATCACGGACCTAGAGAGCCATCTGAGCCTATCATGTTTCTAACTCATTTTATCTTTTCTCTGTTGGACCAAATTGTCTCGCTGAAAGCTTTCCCCATATTGGGGATTAAGTGATGAATTTCTACTTTATATCCTTTCTGCTCACTAATACAAAAAGCAACCCCCTTTCTGTCTCCAGATCTCGAGACCGGACTGGGACGCTGAACAGTTTGGGCTACTTAGTCCTGGCATAGTCACTGCGGACATTGGTGGTTGTGCGCTCTCCGACCTGACCCAACCTAATGACACTGATTGTAGCACAGGGCAAGATTGGCAACCCTGGCAAATTTTGTGATGATTAAAGTGAGAGGAAAACATCTCTCCAAAAAAGAAAGGGGGTGCATGGGGGGGTTGGCATTGAGCAGATTGAAACAAAACAAACTTACTGCATTGCCTTAGACTATATAATTTTCAAGAAGGATAGCCAGTCTTTGCTATCCAGGATTTTGCTTTACTTAAATTCCTACCTTTTTTTTTTTTTTTTTGTTTTGTAGTTTTCTGTTAGTTTTCAGTGCTATAGGATCTTGATTTTATAAGCTTAAAAAAAAAAAAAGAAGCCTTGTTCAGCCTATCAGTGGAAGCTGGATGCTGATGTTTTAACTATGTAGCACTTTTTAGTTAGCTTAAGATTTGTAGGGAGTCAGAGACTTACTTAAAAAAAAATTAATTGCTGTGAAAATGAGTGGACTTTATTATATCAAAAAAGTAAGTGCACATTTCCTGTGTAATTAGCAATACACAGAGATTGTCTGGATTTCTCTGAGGAAGATTCATTTGTCCTATGCATTTATAATCTTTTTTTATGACACAATTATTTTTCGTATTTATTTTCCATTTTGTTGCCCTTGTTGTTTTTTTTTTTTGCCCTTGTTTTTTTATTGTTGTTGTAATTGATCTTGTCGTTGTTAGATAGGACAAAGAGAAATGGAGAGGATGAGAAGAGAGAGGGGGGCAGAGAAAGATAGACACCTGCAGACCTGCTTCACAACCTGTGAAGCAATTCCCCTACAGGTGGGGAGGGATGGTGGGGCTTGAACCGGGATCCAAAGACAGACACCTGCAGACCAGCTTCACCGCCTGTGAAGCGACTCCCCTGCAGGTGGGGAGCCGGGGGCTGGAACCGGGTTCCTTACGCCGGTCCTTGTGCTTCGCGCCACGTGCTCTTAACCTGCTGTGTTACCGCCCGACTCCTGCATTTATAATCTTTGAATTGTTAAGTATTTGAACAATTTCAGTCATCCTTCATCCTTTTTGATAGAAATCCATATTGAACTTATGAAGATACTGTATTTGCATGCATCTTGAATTATTTATTGCTTGTACATTTGTAGTAGCCCTACGTGTTTTCTAGTAATGAGCTTTGAAACCAATAACCTGGCATATTTAAATTTTCAGTAAAATAATAAATGCCACACAGTAAAGTTTTCATATAACTTTATTCTAAGTTGAACCCATAGGAGTTAATACATTTGCTTTGTTATTCGAGGACATTTTGTGTTTACTCTCTGTACATTAAATATGCACCAAATAGGAGTTTTGGGTGAATAAGGTGTTAACATAATTTACTTTGGCTTTTCATTTAATAACAGGAGATTTCAAATTAGAGAAGTCTAATGGGGAAGTAAGTGAGTCTCCGGGAGCTGGAAGAGGAGCATCTGGTTCAACTCGGATTATCACCAGGTTACGGAACCCTGACAGCAAACTCAGTCAGCTGAAGAGCCAACAGGTGGCAGCCGCAGCCCACGAAGCAAATAAATTATTCAAAGAGGGCAAAGAGGTGTGTTTTCTATGTAAAGCAAAATTCTCTGGAATGAGGTTAAGTTTTACCTGACATAGTTTAGAAAGTGAATGCGGGAAGTCTCATTTGGATTTTTTGCTCCTTCCAAGAGTGTAGTATTGGTAACAAGATGAAAATGTTAGCTTTCAGGGACCGGTGTAAGGATCCCGGTTCGAGCCCCCGGCTCCCCACCTGCAGGGGAGTTGCTTCACGGGCGGCGAAGCAGGTCTGCAGGTGTCTGTCTTTCTCTCCCCTCTCTCTCTGTCTTCCCCTCCTCTCTCCATTTCTCTCTGTCCTATCCAACAACAAAGCAACGTCAACAATGGCAATAATAACCGCAACGAGGCTGCAACAACTAGGGTAACAAAAAGGGGGAAAAATGGCCTCCAGGAGCGGTGGATTCATGGTGCAGGCACCGAGCCCAGCAATAACCCTGGAGGGGAAAAAAAAAAAAAAGAAAGAAAATGTTAGGTTTACGGTAAGTATACTTGAACAGTGAGATTTCAGCTATACACAGAAATGCTGTTAAGAGATTTATCTTTCCTTGCTGTATCATAGTTTTAGACAATATAATTCTAATTTTATGTGCTATCACGACTGTGGTAATGGGGGATTTATCAGTTGCTGGAACTAAGGCCTATGTGCGATTTTACCACTCCAGCTGACTTTTCATTATTATCATTATTATTATTATTTGATTTTAGCTACTGTTCTTCCTTCAGAGAGAAAGAGACGCGGTGCTCCCATGTTACATTGGGGTTTGAACATAAGCCTGCCTTTTTGCAATGCAGGCACCTTAACTGGTGTGCGCTTTCCTTGATTTTGTTTTGAAAACTCTTTCTTAAAGGTTTTATTTATTTTTGTGAAGACACCAGACCACTGCTCAATTCAAGCTTGTGGTTGTGCCGGCGTGTGTGGTTCTGGTACCTTGGATATGAAAGTCTGATGTGTTGCTTGCACCATCTTGCCAGTCCATTGCGGAGGTTCAAGAGTTGTAGATAATTAAATGTAGTACTAGCTATAATTCTTTTAGGTGATTTTTTATTTTATTTTATTTATTTTCCCTTTTGTTGCCCTTGTTGTCTTTTTATTATTGTTGTAGTTATTGTTCTTGGTGTTTTCATTATTGGATAGGATAGAGAGAGAAATGGGGAGAGGAGGGGAAGACAGAGAGGGGGAGAGAAAGACAGACACCTGCAGACCTGCTTCACCTGCTTTTGAAGCAACTCCCCTGCAGGTGGGAACCGGGAGCTCGAACTGGGATCCAACTTACGCCAGTCCCTGCGCTTTGCGCCACATGCGCTTAACCCACTGTGCCACCAGCCGACCCCCATTTTAGGAGATTTTTAAGTCAGAGGATGGAACTTACCCCTTTGGTAGCTGAGAGCAGTGCATGAAACAACAGTATCTCAACTTTGCTTATGAACAAAATGACTGGAGCTAGTACTTGTCACTATGGTGACGAGTGTCCATTACAGGGTAATGACACATCTTTTTCATTAACATCATGGGAGTTTTAAAAGACTGCAAGACATTTCTTATTAGCAAGCATTTAAACTCCTCCTGAAATAAAGTTTTAACATATGATGTCGGTAGTACTTTGATATTTTCTCTTCTAGTCTATTCTGTTTTACTGTCTTTTTTTTAAAAAATATTTATTCCTTTTGTTGCATTTGTTGTTTTATTGTTGTAGTTGTTATTGGATAGGACAGAGAGAAATGGAAAGAATTGGGGAAGACAGAGAGGGGGAGAGAAAGACAGACACCTGCAAACCTGCTTCACTGCTTGTGAAGTGACTCCCCTGCAGGTGGGGAGCCGGGGGCTCAAACCAGGATCCTTAAGCCGGTCCTTGGGCTTTGCGCCACATGCGCTTAACCCGCTGCGCTACTCCTGGGATTAACTTTTTAAAATCCCATTCTAATGTGTCCATGGGCTCTTCTACTATAAGACCAAGGTGATAAAAGGGACAGTGCTTCTCTCTTTCTCTTTTGTCATCATTGGGTTTCCACTGTTCTGAGCCAGTGAATTTTCAGATAAAAAGACCCCGCAGCACCTCAGCGTTTCCCAGTGCGGTGGGAGCCAGGCTCAAACCTGGGTCGCACATATGACACAGCGGAAGCAGTAGTAACACGTCAGCTGTTTTGACATCCAACACCATTTCCTTTTCCTAAACCAGAGCACCGCTCACCTCTGGCTTATGCTGGAGCGGGGCGATTGATCCTGGGACGCTGAAGCCCTAGGCATGAGAGTCTCTTTGCGTAACCATATGCTGTCTGCCTCCGCCCCCGACCCAACACCTTTCCTTTTTTTCTTTTCTTTTCTTTTCCTTTTTTAATATTTATTTTCCTTTTTGTTGCCCTTGTTGTTTTATTGTTGTAGTTATTATTGTTGTTCTTGATGTCGTCGTTGTTGGATAGGACAGAGAAATGGAGAGAGGAGGGGAAGACAGAGGGAGAGAAAGATAGAAACCTGCAGATCTGCTTCAGCTCCCGTGAAGCGACTGTCCTGCAGGTGGGGAGCCGGGGCTCGAACTGGGATCCTTACGCTGGTCCTTGCACTTTGCGCCACGTGAGCTTAACCCACTGTGCTACTGCCCGACTTCCCCAACACCTTTTCTTTAGGAATATGTGTTTTTGGAAATGGTACAGGTAATACCCTAAATTGAGGTAACACTTATATAATTAACTTATAGTTGAATGTGTATATTTGAAATACATAAAAGTGATTATTAATGCTACATCATAATATATCTATTTTTTTATTTCTTTTTACAGACATATTATAGTTGATAAATTTTAAAATATTAGTTTTAGCCTTTAACTTTTATGCTTCAGAGCACTGCTGAACTCTGGCTTATGTCAGGGTGGACAGTTGAACCTGGGATCTTGAGGCCCCAGGCACAAGAGTCTTACACTGTGTCTCCCACCTCAAAAGCAGTTAACTTATATAATGAGAGATAACTGATCTTAAGTTTATATCTTTAATAAAAAAATTGACTTTTATTTTATTGGCCAGGTACTGGTAGTTAACTCGCAAGGGGAAGTTTCCCGTTTGAGCACCAAAAAGGATGTTGTCATGAAAGGAAACATCAACAATTATTTTAAGTTGGGTCAAGAAGGGAAGTATCGTGTCTACCATAATCAGTACTCCACCAATTCATTTGCTTTGAATAAGCACCAGCACAGAGAGGATCATGATAAGAGAAGACATCTTGCACATAAGTTCTGTCTGACGCCAGCAGGAGAATTCAAATGGAATGGGTCTGTCCATGGGTCCAAAGTTCTCACCATATCTACTCTGAGACTGACTATCACCCAACTGGAGAACAATATCCCTTCATCATTTCTTCATCCCAATTGGGCTTCACACAGGTAAAGGAAATTAAGGTTCATTTAATTCTGTGACTACTAGTTAGTTACAAAATTGCTATTACAGGTATGTACTTGATAATCACTAATAAATGAACATGTCAGCTTAGTTGGTGTTGGGTGTTTGGAATGTGAGTGTACTTCCAAGTACACTCTAGAATCTTTAAGAAACAGTAGATTTTCACTTGCTTAGCTTAGAAGCACATACACCAGAAGATGAAATCATAATAACCTGTAATATAGATCGTTCTCAGTGGTAGAACACGTTTGTCATGTCTGAGTTCCTAAATATGATCCCAGCACCAACAAGATTGGAAGGGAAAATAAGAATGAAATCTTCATAATTGACTTGTGCTTTTACTTTAAGATGTACAAAGTGAAATAATTTCCTTTCTTCTCTTTCTTAAATATAGGGCCAATTGGATCAAGGCAGTTCAGATGTGTAGCAAGCCCAGAGAATTTGCTTTGGCTTTAGCTATTCTAGAGTGTGCAGTTAAACCAGTTGTGATGCTACCAATATGGCGGGAATCTTTAGGGCATACCAGGTAAGTGAATAATGGCCTATTAGAAACTCTTTTTTGAATGTTATAATTCATCCTAATGTATTTTAAAGGTCATATTATAGATTTTACACTTTTGGGCATCATTTTCATCCTCAGGTAAATATGAATGAACATTTGTTCATATTTATGATAAGGCTCAAGTGAAAAGATGGGGAATACGAAAATTATTGTCAAAAGAAAAAAATGTGCATATATATATATAGACACACATACTAAACTGAAAAAACACTCATGAGTTTCACATATGCATTCTAGACAATTCCATGCATCAAGTCAGGCATCTACTTTATTTACAGTTTGGTGTCTGGCCAGACATCGTACAGTTCTTAAGCTAACAGTGGTTCATTTCCAGCAGATGGTTAAAAAATAGAGATATCTTGTGACTTTGTTTCAACCAAGGCACTGCTCAGTGCTGGCTTACGGTGACGCTGGAGATCGAACCTAAGACTTTGGAGCCTCAGACATGAGAGTCTCTTTGCATAACCATTATGCTGTCTACCCTGAGTAGATTTCTTTAACTTTGGTTTATCTCTTCAACATTAACGGCACAAAACTGATAAGAGTTTATGGTGAAAAGTTTTTCATTATGATGACCGAAAATAATAATCATGTCTTTCCTGTCCCTGCAAAGGCGTAATGCTGTGCTTTAATATATATACATAATTTTTTTTAAAGATTTATTTATTCATTGATGAGAAAGATAGAAGGAGAGAAAGAACCAGACATCACTCTGGTACATGTGCTGCGGGGGATTGAACTCAGGACCTCATGCTTGAGAGTCTTAACACTGCACCACCTCCCAGACCACAAAATAAATATATTTCATAATGGTTTCTACATCTGTTTTATCTTACAAAGCAAAGTTATTTTATTTATTTATTTTTAACTATCTTTATTCATTGGAAAGAGACAGCCAGAAATAAAGGTTGAAGGGGGAGATAAGGAGAGAGATAGAGAAACACCTGCAACACTGTTTCACCACTCATGAAGCTATCCCCCTGCAGGTGGGGAGACTTGAACTCAGATCCTTGCACATTTTAATATGCAGCTTCCCCCTGCAGGTGGGAAGACTTGAACTCGGGTCCTTGCGCAATTTTAATATGCAGCTTTCCCCCTGCAGGTGGGGAGCCTTGAACTCGGGTCCTTGCGCATTTTAATATGCATGGTCTCCCAGGTGCGCCACCCATAAAGCTAAAGTTTTTTTACAGATCCACTGCTCCCAGAAGCTACTTTTCCCTTTTGTTGCCCTTGTTTATCGTTGTTGTTACTGCTGTTGTTGCATAGGACAGAGAGAAATGGAGAGAGGAGGGGAAGACAGAGAGGGGAAGAGAAAGACACCTGCAGACCTGCTTCACTGCCTGTGAAGCAACCTCCCTGCAGGTGAGTTGCTGGGGGCTTGAACCGGGATCCTTATATCGGTCCTTGTGCGCCTGACATCGGTGCGCTACCGCCCAGTCCCAAAGCAGAGTGTTTAAGAGAAATAAATCATGCCTGCTAAGCATATTCATCTAGTAAAGGCTGCTCTCAGGTGCTTTCTCCACAGAAACTTTACTTGTACTTCAGATAGTGAATATAGCCACTGCTGTCTATAGCAATATAATTACTATAATAATTATTTTCCTCTTGGGCTGCGAAGGTAGCACAAATGGTTGTGGAAAAAAAGACCTTCACACTTGAGACACTAAAGGTACCAGCTTCAATCCCTAACACTTGCATCATTATAAGCTAGAGCTGAGTGGTGCTGTCGTTAAAAGAAAATAAAAATACTGTTACCTTTATTAGGTTCTTTCTAGGATAATAAAATAATAGGGGGCTAAGTTACAGTGTTACGAATGGTGCCACCAGGAGAGAACTGCTATTTTAAAGTGCTCTCCTGTGATAATAGAGCGAGGAGAGAGTCAGAACACTTGTGAATCAAGCTATGCCTTTCTGCAGTTCCTTCTTGCACTGATCTCCAGACCTGCCCCCAAAGCATTCAGTTTGAACATTCTCCTATTCTGTAGTCACCCTATCACTATGCTGACGGCTCTGGTGCTACAGAGAAGTGCACTAAAGAAAACTAAAGCTAAGATAAATATTACTACAGAAATTCCCAGCACGCAGAACATAAATGACTAAATCATAGAAATATAAAACTTGAATCTATAAACATAAATTAAGGGAGGAGGAGTGGAAAGAAAAGAACCAGCGCTTCACTCTGACGCAGAGGACGCCAGTGTTCTTGGGTCTTGATGGTGTTTCCAAGTTCAGTAGCTCACTCACCCCTTCCACATTAAATATCCTTTTTGGAGGGCCAGGCGGTATAAACGCACATGGCACAAAGCACAAGGACTGGCATAAGGATCCCGGTTTGAGCCCCCGGCTCCCCATCTGCAGGGAGTAGGTTGCTTCACAAGCAGTGAAGCCGGTCTGCGGGTGTCTGTCTTTCTCCCTCTCTATCTTCCCCTCCTCTCTTGATTTCTCTTTGTCCTATCCAGCAACAACGGCAACAGCAATAACAACAACAATGGGAAAATGGCCTCCAGGAGCAGTAGAGTCACAGTGCAGGTACTAAGCCCCAGCAATAACCCTGGAGGCAAAAAAAAAAAAACACTAATAATAAATATCCTTTTGGGGTAATACTTTATTTTGGATAGTGACAGAATGGGGAAGGGGAAATAGGGAGAAGGAGAGTCCTCTGCAGAACTGCTTCACTCCTAAAGCATCCTCGCTGCATGGGGATGCAGGGCTCGAACCGCAGGTCCTTGCACATAGCACTATGTGTCAGACAGGTGTGCCACTGCGCAGCCCGCTTGTCTCCAGCGTATATAACCCCCTTTATCTGACGGACGTGGTGTCCTCTCAGCTGTTAAAGCATTGAGTGCCATTTGCTCTATCTGTGGTCTTTACTTCTTCCTTACCCTTGTTTATTTCCCCCCTTTCTTTTGATTCTTTTCTTTCTTTCTTTTTTTTTTTTTTTTGCCTCCAAGGTTATCACTGGAGCTTGGTTCCTGCACTACTACGAATCCTGGGGCTACTTTTCAGTTTTGTTCCCCTTGTTGTTTATCAGTGTTGTTGTTATTCCTGGACAGGACAGGGAGAAATCGAGAGAGGAGGAGAGAAAGACAGACAGCTGCAGCCCTGCTTCACCATTTGTGAAGCAACACCCCTGCAAGTTGGAGCCGGGGGCTTGAACCAGGATCCTTTCGCAGGTCCTTGTGCCTTGCGCCATGTGTACTTAACTCACTGCATTACTGCCTGGCCCCTCTCTTTTGATTATTTTATTTACTTCTGATGCATTCAGTATTTCCCAGCATATCTGTAGTAAACATTATTTCTATTTACCAGCATGCTTTTAGATGAGACAGAATTGTATGTATGTGTTTATATATGCTAACAGTGGCTTACTTTTTCAGTGTTTCATATTTGAGAGATCAGATTACATGTAATACAACAGTGATAATAAAGTGAACATACAGAAACTGACCACCAACAGTATTTAAAAGTAATATTATATGTCAGGGGAAATAGTTCAGACTGTCTGCATTTAACCAGGTGTGCCACTGTCCCATCCCCTGATTTAGTTCAAATTGTTGAAACGTGTTGGTGGTGTACGCAAGGCTCCCCACGGCTCCACGTTCAGTCCCAGCAGCAATACCAACGCCGAAACTGAAAGGTGGTCTGGTCTCTCTTTCCCTCTCTTCTGCTTCTCATTCAAATAAATCTTGTAGGGTCGTGTGGTAGCGCAGCGGTTTAAGCACACATGGTACAAAGTGCAAGGACCGGTGGAAGGATCCTGGCTTGAGCCTCCGGTTCGAGCCCCCAGCTCCCCACCTGCAGGGTGGTCACTTCACGGGTGCTGAAGCAGGTCTGCAGGTGTCTTTCTCTCTCTCCCCCTCTGTCATTCCCTCGTCTGTCGATTTTCTCTGTCCTATCCAACAGCAATGATAACAACAATAAAATTGCCACGTGGGTAATTTCTGAGGCTCAGTGCTCACATAACAAGTCTACTGCTCCTGGTGACACACTTTATTTATTCACTTTGGATAAGTCAGAGAGAAATGGAGAGGGGAGGGAGCTTAGGGAGAGATAGACACCTGCATCATCAGGCTTTTGTTCTACTTGATGATTTAATGTCTTTCCTTACTTAACCCCCTGACAAGATGGGGTAAAGACATGTTAAAACTACTGCTATAGGGAGCAGGGTGGCAGCGCAGTGGGTTAAGCGCACATGGCTCAAAGCGCAAAGACCGGCATAAGGATCCCGGTTCAAGCCCCCGGCTCCCCACCTGCAGGGGAGTCGCTTCACAAGTGGTGAAGCAGGTCTGCAGATGTCTGTCTTTCCCCCTCTCTGTCTTCCCCTCCTCTCTCCATTTCTCTCTGTCCTGTCCAACAGTAACAACCACAACAAGGACAACAAAATGGGAAAAATAGCCTCCAGGAGCAGTGGATTTGTAGTGCTGACACTAAGACCCAGCGATAACTTGGAGGCAAAACAAAAACAAAACAAAACAAAAACCTCCTGCTGTAGAGGCCAGGTGGTAGCACAGCAGGTTAAGTGCACAAGGCTCAAGGATGCCAGCGTGTAGGGAACCCTGCTCCCCCTCTGGCTTCCCACTTGCAGGGGTTGCTTCACAAGAAGCAGATATCTGTCTGTCCCCCTCATCTCCCAGTTTCTGTGTCCTGTCCAACAATAACAACAACAGCAGTAATAACAAGGACAACAAAATGGGAAAAATGGCCTCCAGGAGCAGTGGATTCATAGTGCAGGCACCAAGCCCCAGCAATTACCTTGGAAACAAAAGCAAAACAAAAAACTACTACTGTCATTTTACTTTTACCAGCTTGTTGACAATTTAAAAGAGTATTAGCTAATGTACAAGACAGTGAGAACACGCGTCAGAATTGCAGGAAAGCCCGAAAGCACATGGCTTTGGTTTAATGGCACTGGAACCTTCGTACATGGTGAGTCTTATATCCATATAAATGTGAAACTATGTCCCTAATAGTAGATAATATTGGAAACTCATGTTAACTCATTTAAAAAAATTTTTTTTTAAATATTTATTTTCCCTTTTTTATTGCCCTTGTTGTTTCACATTGTTGTGGTTATTGTTGTTGTTTTGATGTCATCGTTGTTGGATAGGACAGAGAGAAATGCAGAGAGGAGGGGAAGACAGAGGGGGAAAGAAAGACAGATACCTGCAGACCTGCTTCACCACTTGTGAAGAGACTCCCCTGCAGGTGGGGAGCCGGGGGCTCAAACCGGGATCCTTACACCAATCCTTGAGCTTTGTGCCACGTGCGCTTAACCGCCCGATTCCCTAAAATGTTTTTTTTTTAAAATATTTTATTTAATTTATTTATTCCCTTTTGTTGCCCTTGTTCTTTTATTGTTGTAGTTATTATTGTTGTTGTCGTTGGATAGGACAGAGAGAAATGGAGAGAGGAGGGGAAGACAGAGAGGAGGAGAGAAAGATAGACACCTGCAGACCTGCTTCACCGCCTGTGAAGCGACTCCCCTGCAGGTGGGGAGCCAGGGTTCGAACCGGGATCCTTATGCCAGTCCTCGTGCTTTGTGCCACCTGCGCTTAACCCGCTGTGCTATAGCCCGACTCCCCCTAAAATGTTTTTAAACAAACAGTAAGATGGGGCCGGGCATTAGTGCAGTGGGTTAAGCACACATGGCGCAAAGCGCATGGACTGGCTTAAGGATCCTGGTTCAAGCCCCCAGGTCCCCACATATAGGGCGCTCACATCACAAGCAGTGAAGCAGGTCTGCTGGTTTCTGTCTTTCTCTCTCCCCCTCTGTCTTCCCCTCCTCACTTGATTTCTTTCTGTCCTATCCAACAGTGAAAAACCCCAGCAGTAACAACAATATTATCAATAATAACAAGGGCAACAAAAATGGCCTCTGGGAGCAGAGAATTCATAGACAGACACCTGCAGACCTGCATCACCGCCTGTGAAGCGACTCCCCTCTAGGTGGGGAGCCAGGGGCTCGACCCTGGATCCTAACGCCCGTCCTTGCACTTTGCGCCGTGTGCGTTTAACCCGCTGTGCTACCACCCAACTCCCAAGCTTCCCTATTCTTTATCCCTCTGGGAGCATGGACCCAGGTTCATTATGGACGCAGAGGGTGGAAGGTCTGGTTCTGTAATTGCTTCTCCACTGGACATGGGTGTTGTCAGGTGGATCCATGTCCCCAGCCTGTCTTTGTCTTTCCAAAGTGGGGTAGGAATCTGGGCAGCTTTGGCTCCAGGACACATTGGTGGAGTTGTCTGCCCAGGGAAGTCAGGCTGGCATCATGGTAGCTTCTGGGACCTGGTGGCAGTAGTGAAGCTGGAGGGTTGACATTCCATGCCTGATGGTTCCGGACACAGTCTTGGTACTTTGGTCTCTCCCACTCTGTACCTTCTCCATTTGAAAATAATAGTAACAGCAGCAACAACAACAGTATTCTGTGGTTCTGTACTGAGCTACTTATTGTACAGCACTAAATAAGAAGCCAGAGCAGGGTATCTATAAAGTGGAAATAACTCTTCTCCCCAAGTAATGTGCTATGATTCCATCCATGTAAAGTTCAAAAATATGTATGCTGATATAATGTTACATTATCTTACATAAGACAATTGTGCTAAAACCTTAAAGAAATGCAAAGTATAGCTTTCTCCCTGTTTTCCCCTGCTCTTTCCATTTCTCTGTCCTGTCCAACAATGACAACATCAACAATAATAACAACAACAAAAAGACAACAAGGGCAAAAAAGGGAAAATACATAAATATATAAGAAGTTTAAAAAATTATAAAATAAAAAAAACAAAATACGTTTTGAGATACGTAACAGATGGTCAAAGAAAAATCAGAATAAAATATTAGAAAATGTTTGATTTGGGGATCGGGTGGTGGCGCAGTGGGTTAAGTGCAGGTGGCACAAAGCGCAGGGACCGGCGAAGAATCCCGGTTCGAGCCCCCGGCTCCCCACCTGCAGGGGAGTCGCTTCACAGGCGGTGAAGCAGGTCTGCAGGTGTCTGTCTTTCTCTCCTCCTCTCTGTCTGCCCCTCCTCTCCATTTCTCTCTGTCCTATCCAACAACGAATTGTGTCAACAAGGGCAATAATAATAACCACAACGAAGCTACAACAGGGGCAACAAAAGGGGGAAAAAGATGGCCTCCAGGAGCGGTGGATTCATGGTGCAGGCACCGAGCCCAGCAATAACCCTGGAGGAGGGAAAAAAAAAAAAAGAAAATGTTTGATTTGCATATTCCATGCTAAAACTCAAGTTCTGTAGCTGAGGCATAACCAGTGCTAAGTGCTATGTCAGAACAGGAAAACTAGAGGCAGAGTTGGAAAACCTTGGCCCTGCTTTGCTCCTTTATCCCACATGGCAGTGCTATCACTAGCGGACACATGGTATCTGCCAGTTCACTCCCACCCTTTTTAAAATGGTTTCTGTGACATGACTTGTTGGTAACCCAGTGTGGAGCGGGTGCAGAAAGGACTCTGGCGTGTCTGTGGTCCTGGGCACACAACTCGGGGCCTAGTGCCTGTGAGTCCAGACGCCTGTCCACCGCCGCCGCCAGCTGCTCTCTCCCACTTCTCCCCCACCCTTCTCCTTTTTGTTTAACCTGGCTCACCAGGATTTTCTCTCTCTTTTTTTTCTTATTTATTTATTGGGGAATTAATGTTTTATTTATTTATAGTTTCACTTCTCTCTCTTTTTTTAAATTATTTATTTATTTATTGGGGAATTAATGCTTTACATTCAACAGTAAATACAATAGTTTGTACATGCATAACATTCCCCAGTTTCCCATTTAACAATACAACCCCCACTATGTCATTTATCATCCTTCATGGACCTGTATTCTCCCCACCCACCCACCTACCCCAGAGTCTTTTACTTTGGTGCAATACACCAATTCCATTTCAGGTTCTACTTGTGTTTTCTTTTCTGATCTTGCTTTTCAACTTCAGCCTGAGAGTGAGATCATCCCATATTCATCCTTCTGTTTCTGACTTATTTCACTCAACATGATTTTTTCAAGGTCCATCCAAGATCGGCTGAAAACGGTGAAGTCACCATTTTTTACAGCTGAGTAGTATTCCATTGTGTATATAAACCACAACTTGCTCAGCCACTCATCTGTTGTTGGACACCTGGGTTGCTTCCAGGTTTTGGCTATTACAAATTGTGCTGCCAAGAACATATGTGTACACAGATCTTTTTGGATGGATGTGTTGGGTTCCTTAGGATATATCCCCAGGAAAGGAATTGCAGGGTCATAGGGCAGGTCCATTTCTAGCCTTCTGAGAGTTCTCCAGACTGCTCTCCACAGAGGCTGGACCCATTGACTTTCCCAGCAGCAGTGCAGGAGGGTTCCTTTGACCCCACACCCTCTCCAGCATTTGCTGCTATTCCCTTTTCTGATGTGTGACATTCTCACAGGAGTGAGCTGATATCTCATTGTTGTCTTTATTTGCATTTCTCTGACAATCAGAGACTTGGAGCATTTTTTCATGTGTTTCTCGGCCTTTTGGATCTCTTCTGTGGTGAATATTCTGTCCATGTCCTTCCCCCATTTTTGGATGGGGTTATTGTCTTGTTGTTGAGTCTGGCAAGCTCTTTATATATGTTGGTTATTAAACTTTTTTTTTTTTAATTTTTTTTTATATTTATTTTTATTTATTTATTCCCTTTTGTTGCCCTTGTTCTTTTATTGTTGTAGTTATTATTGTTGTCATTGTTGTTGGATAGGATAGAGAGAAATGGAGAGGGGAGGGGGAAGACAGAGAGAGGGAGAGAAAGACACACCTGCAGGTGGGGAGCCAGGGCTTGAACCAGGATCCTTATGCGGGTCCTTGTGCTTAGCGCCACCTGCGCTTAACCCGCTGTGCTACAGCCCGACTCCCATTAAACTCTTGTCTGATGTATGGCATGTAAAGATCTTCTCCCATTCTGTGAGGGGTCTCTTGGTTTGGGTAGTGGTTTCTTTTGCTGTGCAGAAGCTTTTTAATTTGATGTAGTCCCATAGGTTTATACTTGCCTTAGTCTTCTTTGTAATTGGATTCGTTTCATTGAAAATGTCTTTAAAATGTATGTGGAAAAGCGTTCTGCCAATATTTTCCTCTAAGTATCTGATAGTTTGTGGTCTAACATCCAAGTCCTTGATCCACTTGGAATTGACTTTTGTATTTGGTGAAATACAGTGGTTCAGTTTCATATTTCTGCATGTTTCAACCCATTGTTTCCAACACCATTTGTTGAAGAGACTCTGCTCTCCCCATTTAATAGTCTGGGCCCCTTTGTCAAAGATTAGCTGTCCATAGGTGTGGGGCCTCATTTCTGGGCTCTCAATTCTATTCCACTGGTCAGTGTGTCTGCTCATGTTCCAGTACCAAGCAGTTTTGATGACAATGGCCCTATAATACAGTTTGAGATCTGGCAGTGTGATGCCTCCGGTTCTGTTCTTTTTTCTCAAGATTGTTTTGGCAATTCTAGGTCTTTTCTGGTTCCAGATAAACATTTGTAGCATTTTTTCTATTCTCCTAAAAAATGTGCTTGGGATCTTGATGGGGATAGCATTAAATTTGTAGATGGCTGTGGGTAATATTCATTTTGATGATGTTAATTCTTCCAACCCATGAACATGGAATATCTTTCCACTTCTTTGTGTCTTTTTCAATTTCTTTGAGTAGTGACTCATAATTTTCAGTATACAAGTCTTTCACTTCTTTGGTTAGATTTACTCCTAGATATTTTATTGTTTTTGTTGCTATAGTAAAAGGAATTGATTTCTGGATTTCAATTTCTTCTAACTTAGTGTTTGCATAGAGGAATGCCACTTATTTTTGAATGCTAACTTTGTAGCCGGACACCTTACTGTATTGCTCACCAGGTTTTTCTCTCTTTTTCAAAAATGTTTCTTTCTTCCCTTTTGTTGCCCTTGTTGTTTTATTGTTGTAGTTATTACTATTGTTACTGATGTCGTCATTGTTGGATAGGACAGAGAAATGGAGAGAGGAGGGGAAGACAGAGAGGGGGAGAGACAGACAGACCCCTGCAGACCTGCTTCACCGCCTGTGAAGCGACTCCCCTGCAGGTGGGGAGCCGGGGGCTCAAACCGGGGTCCTTATGTCGGTCCTTGCGCTTTGCGCCACGTGTGCTTAACCCGCTGCGCTACCGTCCGGACTCACCAGAGTTTTCTATCATTGGGGCTCTTTTCTGCCTTCCTGATTTCACCATTTCTAGTTGGGTTTTTTTTTTTTTTTTTTAATTGAATGAGAGGGAGGCAGAGAGACACTGGGGTCCTACAGTGCTGCTCCGCTGCTCAGGAAGCTTCCCATGCAGGCAGTCCCGTGAGCTGGCTGGGCTCAATCCAAAGTGAAGTGTGTGCTCTGCCCGGTGAGCTGTCTCTCCCCCTGTAATGTCTCTTGCTCTTGAAACAGAGACAGAGAGATAGGAAGGAAGGGAAAGATGAGGGAGAGATGAAGGGAGGGAGGGAGGGAGGGTACAGCTAGCTTAGGCATTCTTTTCAAGAAGTGAACCCAAAGAAAGAAAGAAATGTCTGGAGCCGAGTGTTGGCACACCTGATTGAGTGTACATGTTACAGTGCATAAGGTCCTGGGTTCAAGCCTCAGTTCCCACCTGTAGGGGGAAAGCTTCACAAGTGGTGAAGCAGGGCTGCAGCTGTCTTTGTCTTTTTCTCCTTACTATCCTCTCCCTCCTCACAATTTCTGGCTTTCTCTATCCAGTAAATAAAGATGATAAAAAATTTTAAAATAGAATCAAACAGCAGACATTTTAATATTTGGGCCAGGTGTCCTTGGTTCTCCCCCCCCCCCCCCCCTGTAGAGGGAAAGCTTCATGAGTGGTGATATAGACCTGCAGGGTCTCTGTTTCTGGCCCTCTCAATCTCCTCTGCCCTCTCAATTTCTCTTTCTCTTGATAAAATAGCAAAGAAATAAAAGTTTAAGAAGCACATTTTAAGATTATATTATAGTGGTCTCATTGTTGTACACAGGCTGTATGATCGTGAAGTGCAAACTGCCCAGATCCAAAGAGACAGGCCACTCTAGCGCCTCCTTCTGGACTGGGAAGGATTTGGTTGAGCCCTGCTAATCCCAGACATTGTTCTGGAGGGCCTAAACCACACAGAGTGCTGGAAGGAAGAGGGTTTCTGCTTCAGTTTAAAGACTATCTCTATGCCTTTTCAACTAAGGAGTTTGACTCTACCAGGCCATTCCATAGGGAACTTCTTTGCATTTTAGGAAATAGCTTCTAGCTACATTATAAAATAGTAAAGAGTCTAGATTATTGTCACCATCAAACTTCATAGAAGTAGACAAAGACTACTAAATTCCAGGATTCTATTGAAAACTACAGCCCTGTTTCCTTTATTAATATGTACCTTTGAGGGCTTAGAGAGACAGCTTCCCTGGCCTTGTATGGACCGCGGTTTCAGCCCCAGAATCACTTTGTGTTTTCTCTGTGTCCCAGGAGAAGTTCCGGAGCTTATTGCTCCGTCCTTTCTCTGGGTCTCTGTATGTCGAAATAAAGAACTGGCAGGGCTCAGACTCTGCCTCCCATCATTATAGTTACCATTGATGAATAGTGGGAAACAGATGTGTGTTCAAGGGAATCTTAAGATACCAGTAGCTATATTCAGGAAGAAAAGAATAGTAAGCCAGAGCTGAATGATCAGGCTTCCCGAGGGTGTGGGATACTTGACAGTCTGTTGTTGTGGTTGTCGTCCCCCTCTCCCTCCTCACCCCCCACCTCTTCTTTCTCTTCTTATATATATATATATATATGTTTCTTTCTCTCTTTCTTTCTTTCTTTCTTTCCTCCAGCATCATTGCTGGGGCTTGGTGTCTGCATTACGAATCCACTGCTCCTAGAGGCTATTTTTTACCTTTTGTTGCCCTTGTTGTTTATTGTTGTTGTTGTTATTGTTCTTGTTGTTGGATAGGACAGAGAGAAATGGTTAGAGGAGGGGAAGACAGAGGGGGAGAGAATGATAGACACCTGCAGGCCTACTTGTGAAGTGACTCCCCTGCCTCCTCCTCCTTCCTCCTCCCTCTCTTTCCTCCCTCTCCCCTTTCTCACTCTCCCCCTCCCCGACATCTCCCCCTCTCCCTCTCCTGTATCAGAGTTCTGTTAAGCTCTGGATTAGTTGTCTTTGAACCTGGTTCTGTTTGGAATCTCAGGCAGAGATGCCTTAAGTTTAAAATGAGGTAGAAAAGTACATGAATAGTTTTTTTTAAAGATGTATTTCACACCAAATTATTGTGCTTTTTAGTAAAATTTTGAAGTATTCCCATTAACATTTAGGTGAAACCAAATAGCTACCTGTTATCACTGGTCACTTTTAAGTCTCTCAGAAGTATTAACCAAGTATCTTACTATGTGTGAGGTCCTGAATTCAAGCCCTATGCACCACACGGTAGCAGGGTGGCACTGAGGGAAAGTTCCATGAATGATAGAGTAGTACATGGTACCCCTCCCCACCTCCATCTTATCTGAAAAAAATAAGGACCAGGGAGATTGTCAAGTGGTATTGCATAGGACTCAAAGTTAGAGAACCCAGGTTCAGTGTCCAGTACCACCATGGATGGCCAGAACTGAGTTTTGAATAAACTCAAGAAAACAAAAACAGAGAGGAAAGAAGGAGAGAAAGGGAGGTAGGGAAGGAGATTGGAAAAGTTGCAGGTCAAGAAAAGTAGTACTGAACATATGCAGGTTCTGGGTGCTGCATTTAAAAAGGGGGTGGTGCCAAAGGCCAGCACACCCAGTAGGCCTTACACCAGGCCCTGGGCCTTCTTAAGAGCGCCGTCACACTGTGGGGAACTCTGGCTGGCTGTGTTGTGTGTGCTGTTGTGTCTGTACCTCTCTGTGTCTCTCTAACAAAGTAAGGATGAGAAAGCATAGTGGTAGTGGAATTGCGTGTTTTAACGCTAGTGCTGAAGAAAAAAGAGTATTGATGCATTTTGCCAGAAGACGTGAAATACACACACACACACACACACACACACACACACAATATTCAATATATTGGTAGGTAGAAGCATTTGGTTTAATCACATACTTTGAAAAACCAAGAAAAGTGACCCCCTGAGAAAGTGACTGCCATACCAGGATGTGGGTTTTAAGTACAGAAACGTAACCATGTGGAAAATAGAATGGAAATTCTGAATTAAATTAATGAATAAACAGGTTAATTTTTTCTCCCAGCTGAACTGGACCAAAGCTGTGGCAAGGGAGCTTTCTGCAGTCCACTGTGGGTCCTGCCAGATGCCCAGTGTGCTGAACCCAGTGTCTGTCTGCCAAGCCTTGCTCATGACCTCTCCCTCTTTGTCACCAGAAGAGGCTCTGATGAACAAGTTGATTTATTTATTTTTAAAGCCATGGTATTAAAAATTAAGTTATTGTGGAAATAGGATAGAGATTGCAGAAACAGACTTAAACACATATGAGAGTCCAAGTGTTGCACTGTCTGTCAGAGAAGGAAAGAGTGCACATTTGAGGAAAATATTATATAGATCTCTGTCAGCCATAACATTCACATAGGCAATAAAAGTAAACACTTGCACAGGCAAGATACCTCATCTGAAAGGGCACCTGCATTGACATATAAGCGACACAGGTTCGAGCCCCTGGTATTCCACCTAGGAGTGAATTTTGTGGTTTCTCTTCCTCTTTCTATCCTGTCACTTTCTATGTATCTGAAAAAAAAACAAAAAACAGCCCACAGCAATTCTTCTTCTAGTGTTTGCCCTTCTTCTATAGCCAGTCAACAGCGTCAGGCTGAAAGCTGTCAGGAGCTGCTTGTTGCTGGCTTTGAAAGTGACTGGGATCCATGTGGATTCAGTCGGCTAGGAAGGATCGTCAGTTTCCCCAATGAATGGGGACTCACGGGATGCACCACGAGAAGGTCGATCCAATGCATCCCACCCACAGCAATGATGCCCCATCAGTGACAAAAAGAAAAAGAAACAAACTTAGAGTCAATAAGGAAAGATGGATTAATTTATGTTTTTTGTTGTGATACTTTCTTTTTAAACAGATATAAAACCCAGATGCCATAGAGGAAAAAATATGGATATATATATATTTAAAATTCTGAGTGGAACAATAATAATATAATCAAACTCAAAAGACAAATGGCAAACTGAGGAAAAATATTTGCACCACAAATGGAAAATTACCTTTATTGACAAAGACCTTTTATAACTGAAAAGGATTAATAGTCCAGTACAGACAAGACAAAGGATTTGAACAGGCATTTGGCAGAAAAATAAATATGAAAGGCCAGTAGACATAAGAAATGGTTACTTCTGTCATAATTATAGATGTAACTCTAAACAGTGGGATAGTGTGTCTAGCCCAGCTGGGCTAATTTGAAGTTTGGTAATAATCTGAGTGAGTATGTTGGGAAGCAGGATGGCTTTATAGTTCCTAGCAGTGTGAAACGGTCCATTCTGAAGAGCAGCTTGGCACTAGCAGCGTTTCGTTGCTTTTTATTTTGATGCTGGGAATCAAGCCCAGGGTCTCATATCTGAAACTTGTAATTTACTGCTGATCTACCTCTGTTGCCTGTTCTGTCAGTAGTTTCAGTGGAAGATACTTTTGGACTCAACCACTGGAGGCAACAGAACAGCATAAAGCGTTGATTGTAAAAACTATAGGCACCTTGTGGAGAAACTGGAGTTGAAACTCAGTCCAGACTTATGGTTCACCTTATAGCTGAAAGGTGAACAGAGAGATGGACAGAATCACCTGCCATCCTCATGTGATGCCAGGAAGAGTGGCAGCTGGGGATAGCTCAGCGCCACCTATTGGAGCTTTCTCTCTTGGGTCTCCCAACTCCAGCAGAAGAAACGTTTCTACACAGCCAAATAAAATTGACCTTATATGCATCCTTATCTTTGATGTTGCCTTTTCCCATAAGGAGTGGTGTGTCAACAGGGAGAAGTGCAGAATTTCTCTGCAGTAGCTAACATTACAGATGTCCTGACGTCCTCTGTGAAGCCCTTGTACTTGGTGACGAGAATGTACCTGGTCTCCTCTGTCAACACCAAGAACACATGCTGAGCACCCGGCCTCGCTGTGTACTTCACATTGTCTCCCTGCACAGTGCGCTGTTAGGCTCATTGTCTCCCGACGCAACGCGCGCACGCGCGTGTGTGTGTGTGTGTGTGTGTGCGCGCGCGCGTGCATGCATGTGTGTGTGCGTGTGCATGCATGTGTGTGCGCGCGTGTGCATGCATGTGTGTGCGCGCGTGTGCGTGTGCATGCATGTGTGTGCGCGCGCGCGTGTGTGCGCCTGCGCGGTGAGTCCACAGAAGTTGCTGTGCAATGCCCCGTGGTCCTGGTGGGTCACGCCCTGTTTAGTCTTGTGCGCTGAGCAGGCAGGCGATCTCGCGTACTGTGCCTGCAGAGCTGGCCTCGCTCCCTGGGCAGTGGGAAATTCTCCATATAGAGGCCGCAAGACTCCTGAAAATCCATTTCTCCTCCCCTAATCGATTCTGAGCGACTATAATAGTCTTCGAAGGAGAATGTTTACCTTCCTGGTTGTACGTAGAAAATAGATTTGAGCTTTTAGCTTGGAAAAACAGAATTATAGTGCTGTAGTTACAGAGATATAAAGCTTTCTTAAAATTGCAGGTAGTGTACCCCAGGAAGGGGCACAATAAATAAGGTATTGGATTATCTTCTTTTTTTTTTTTAAGATCTTATTTGTTCATTAATAAGAAAAATAGGAGGAGAGAGAGAAAGAACCAGACATCACTCTGGTACGTGTGCTGCTGGGGATTTGAACTCAGGACCTGCTGCTTGAGAGTCCAATGCTTTATCCACTGCACCACCTCCCAGACCAATAAGGTATTAGATTCTTAAGCATGAAGCCTTAGTTAAGTCCTTGGAATCATGTGTACCAGAGTGATACTTGATTTTCTCTCATTAATGAGTAAACCTTTTTAAAAGGAGAATATAATGAGTAAACCTTTTTAAAAGGGAGAATATCGGGAGTCCGGTGGTACCGCAGTGGGTTAAGCGCAGGGGGTGCAAAGCACAAGGACCGGCATAAGGATCCCGTTTCAAGCCCCCCGGCTCCCCACCTGCAGGGGAGTCGCTTCACAGGTGAAGCAGGTCTGCAGGTGTCTGTCTTTCTCTCCCCCTCTCTGTCTTCCCCTCTTCTCTCCATTTCTCTCTGTCCTATCCAACAATAATAACAAGGGCAACAAACGGGAATGAATAAATATTAAAAAATAAAGAAAAGAAAAGGAAAACTATTTAAAAAAATAAAAGGGAGAATATCTAAGTTGATAAAGAGCGAGGTGTGTGTGTGTGTGTGTGTGTGTGTGTGTGTATTCTTTTTTGTGGGAAGATGAAGATGAATAGAACAGTCATCTCTCACACATATAGTTTTCTTCTCACATACTTTGAACATATCCTCCTATTTATCAAAAGATTTCTTTATTCTTTCCACATAGTTGTTTTGGCAAAATTGGGTAGGGTATCATAATTCTTGTATTTAAAAAAGTCTGTTATAGGGGTTTCTTGATCCCTATGCTTTGGTTAATGTTCCTGCTTTTGGAAAATAGCACCTTCCATGCCAGTTTAGTTTGATAACCTTACCGCAGTCCATCACTTATTCTACCCATCTCCTTTCTGTTACTGTCATGATGTCTTTTTTTTCCCCTGAAATCTGCATGTGACTTGTGCCCAGTGCCTAATGATTGAGTCCCCGTCAGTGTGGCCCTTCCTAGTTCTTCCCTTTTACCGAAATCAAGCACCAGCCCTGGACTCTAGAAGGGCTGTGTTTCCTGGTATAGAAAGACCTTCTGGTATAAGTCGCCACTGATTAAAGTATGCATATATAATATCTTATAAAAGTGAAGGGAAGGCTTCAAGTATAAAGAGGTACATTTCTTATGGAAAGACATGGAAATAATAGCATTCTGTTTTTGCCTTTTTCAATTAAATTCTTTATATCATAGAGTTGTACTTCTATTTTTGAGAGTTGAGTTTGTCTAGATTGTGTGATAATAATTAACCATTCTTTGTTTTTTTTTTTTTTAAATATTTATTTTATTTATTTATTCCCTTTTGTTGCCCTTGTTGTTTTATTGTTGCAGTTATTATTGTTGTCGTTGTTGGATAGGACAGAGAGAAATGGAGAGAGGAGGGGAAGACAGAGGGGGAGAGAAAGACAGACACCTGCAGACCTGCTTCACTGCCTGTGAAGCGACTCCCTGCAGGTGGGGAGCCGGGGTTCGAACCGGGATCCTCATGCCGGTCCTTGTGCTTTGCGCCACCTGCGCTTAACCCACTGCGCTACCGCCCGACTCCCACCATTCTTTGTTTTTGGTCTTTGTAATTTTCAGTGCTGTGTTTTTGCTTTTTTTTTTTTTTTTTTGGTCTTTCATGTTTAATTTTCAAAGTTCAGTGTAACTTTATCCACAATATTATTCTCAGGCTACACAGGATGACATCAATTGAAAGAGAAGAAAAGGAGAAGGTTAAAAAAAAAGAAAAAAAACAAGAAGAGGAAGAAACAATGCAGCAAGCCACATGGGTAAAATACACATTTCCGGTCAAGCATCAGGTAACCTCCCTGCCGTCCTTTAAACAACTACAGCTGTTTCAGAGACTTCTCTGGTTACTTAGGAATTCTGCTCTGCATTTAATCTTCTTTTGATTATTGGGCTGTCAAAGTCATGACATTTTTCTATGATTTTCTTTCTTTTTTAATAAATACCTTTTTATTAATGAATAGAGCCAGAGAGAAATTGAGGTGAACGGGGAGCTAGAGAGAGACCCTGCAGCTCTGCTCCGCCAGCCGTGAAGCTCTCCCCCTTGCAAGTGGGATTTTCTGTGCAAAAATGTGTCATGGCTTTTCCAAAAACCCAGCAGTTACAGTGGTGTAAATGTTACATTGTGTGTTTTAGTAATTTGTAGGTGGATTATTAGATCAAACTTTTAAGAATTATGAGTGTGTAAAATTATGTCAAAATTTTTGAGTCACTCATGATTTTTTTTTTTTTTAAACTTCTGTTTTAAAGATTTTATTTATTTATTAATGAGAAAGATAGGAGAGAGAGAAAGAACCAGACATCACTCTGGTACATGTGATGCCGGACATTGAACTCAGGACCTCACGCTTGAGCGTCCAGTGCCTTAGCCACTGTGCCACCTCCGGACCACATCTCTTTCATGATTTTTAAATTTTTATTACTATTTTTTCTGTTGCCACCAGGGTTATCATTGCGGCTCCATGCTAGCGCTAAAAATCCACCACTCTTGGCTGCCATCTTTGCTCTCTTCGTGCCTGTCGTCATTTCTTCTTTTTTCCTTTTTTTTTTTTAATAGAATAGAGAGAAATTGAGAGATGAGGGAGAAAGGGATGCCTGCAAACCTGCCTCACCGCTCATGGAGCATTCGAGCAGGGGTCAAGTGTAAGTCCCTGCACTCAGTCAGTCACACCACCTCTTGACCCTTCTGTAGATTTTTTATTTCAGGTCAAAATAAAGTCCCTGTGTAAAAGTCGCTGTTGTTTTTACTTGGTAAAAAATGTGTGAACTCACATGTGCTCTATAAATATTCTCTTCTTCTCTAACTGAAAATATTTTTGTTTATACCAGGTTTGGAAACAAAAAGGAGAAGAATATAGAGTAACAGGATATGGTGGTTGGAGCTGGATTAGTAAAACTCATGTTTCTAGGTTTGTCCCTAAACTGCCAGGCAACACAAATGTGAATTACAGAAAGTCTTTAGAAGAAAGTAAGTAATTAAATTTCTTATACAGTCATTTTCTAATATACTATTTTTTAAATGTAATACACAGCAACCATGTTTTGGATTAAATTTTGTTCTGAAGATTTTTTAATTTATTTGTTTTTTAATTTTTTATGTTCATTTATTGGATAGAGACAGAAGTTGAGAGGGTAAGGGACAGATAGAGAGGAGAGAGAAAGAGAGACACCTGCAGCCCTGTCAATACTTGCAAAGCTTTCCTCCTGCAGGTGGGGACCAGGGGCTCGAACCTGGGTCCTTGTGCATTGTTACATGCGCTCAACCAGGTGCGCCACTACCACCTGGCCCCTGTTTTGAAAATTTTAATCGAGCACCCAAAATTACTAATGTAGTTTATTAATCATAGACTAAATATTCTTTTAAAATATTGATTTTTTTTTAACATTTTATTTTAATGAAACAGACCAGATTACTGCTCAGCTCTGGCTTTTTTGTGACAAGAACATATGGTGCAATGTCTCTATGCTCTTTCTCTTACTAAGAATTAAGTACAACATGCTCCAAGTACTTGGGGAGAAGAGTAAAGGAGGTCTGGGGACCAAGAATTGTGTCATTCTTGCAGTTGCCACTATTTTCATGCAGTTTTTATCTGAGTATTTAAAGAAAATCCGATAAATTGTATCATTATGAAAAGTAGTTCAGTGTATTTGAGATGGGCATTTCCCCACAGCTATGAAGCCGTTATCACATTTAGCAAAGCAGCAGTGTTAAACGTGATTCTCAGTTTATATCCACTTATCTCAGATAGCTTCTTAGTGATAGCAGGAAATCTTAATACAGCAGTGTTGCATTTATAATCCCCCTCCCCTCCCCTCTCCTCCCCTTCCCTTTACCTCCCTCCTTCCCTTCCTTCCTTTCTTCCTTCCCTCCCTCCCTCCCCCTCCCTCCTTCTCTCTTTCTCTCTTTCTCCCTTTCTTTCTTTCTTTCTTTCTTTCTTTCTTTCTTTCTTTCTTTCTTTCTTTCTTTCTTTCTTTCTTTCCTACTGCTCAGCTCTGGCTTATGGTGGTGATGGACTTCAGAGCCTCAGGCATGAGAGTCTGTAAAATAACCACTACGCTATCTACCCAGCCCCTTCAATCTCTTTTATTCTATGAAACAGAATTAAGTACTTATTTATTCCCATTTGTTGCTCTTGTTGTTTTATTGTTGTAGTTATTGTTGTTATTGATGTCATCATTATTGGATAGGACAGAGAGAAATGGAGAGAATAGGGGGAGAGAAAGACAGACACCTGCAGACCTGCTTCGCCGCTTATGAAGCGACTCCCCTGCAGGTGGGGAGCCGGGGGCTTGAACCGAGATCCTTACCCCTGTCCAAAGGCCATGTGCGCTTAACCCGCTGCGCTCCTGGAATTAAGTACTTTTAACCTGGAGTTCAAGAATCAGCTTCAAAGCTATCTAAGAATTCATTCAAATTAACTACAAAAGTTGTTTACATATTCTTCCTGGCTAGGGCATCATTTCCATTGTCTAATTGCAGTATGATCCTGCTATACAAAATATGTTAGAAGCCACTGATAAGAGACTTTCTAGAGTGAGTATACAGGTTGAAATAGTTCATTATATGTAGGTGTCTAAAATATCTTCAAAGCAGTGACTTCCTGATTTTTTTTTATTTATTATGAGTGGATAAAAATAGCCAAAAACACAGTCTTTTGGTGGTGGGAATGGTGTTTATGTACACCCCTACCAATTTGCAGTCATATAAATCACTATTTAATTAATACGAGGGGGAAAATTGATTGAATATCTCATAACAAAATAGCCAGAAATCTAGATGGAAGGAGATAGAGAGGGAGAAAGACAGAGACACCTGCAGCCCTGCTTCACCACTTGCGAAGCCTTCCCCCTGTGGTGCACACCTTTTGCTAAAACCTGGGCCCATTTATGTTATGACATGTGCTTTCCACCACCTGCACCTCTACCGGCCCCATTATTTCCTCCTTTATTAGATTAGCTGATAAAAGATTGTACATATTTTGTCCAGTAGAAGTTGTTGAAAATATTTGGTAACCTCAAGGAACTATGTCAAAATTAGTTGCTAATACCTAAGATAACTAAAATTATAATATACTGTTTTGTTTTTTTCAGCCAAAAATAGTATGGATGAAAATATGGATGAATCAGATAAAAGAAAAAGTCCTCAAAGTCCAAAAAAAATAAAAATTGAGCCTGATTCAGAGAAATCCGAAGTAAAAGATTCAGGCACTACAAAACAAACAGACCAAAGTGAAACGGACATTTCAAAGGTTACTGAGCCGGACCAAGGTAAGAGGAAAGGAGGAAGAGCAGGGTCCAGGTCCAGCCAGCCTGTGGGTGTTGAGAAATGACTGGGTTTAGTTGATGCAGCAGAAGTGGTGCTACATTACCTTCATCTAAACAATTCTTATACACTAAGACTCAAAGTGTTCAACTCGTTTTTCTGTAGCTTATTTATGATTTGAAATTGATCATCCTTTACCATAATCCAGTTTTAGAACATTGTTCAAACTCTGAAAAGGAACCTCACCTATTGGTTGGTAGTCAGTTCCCAACCCTACCTAATTCCCACCCTCAGGTCACCAGTTGACTGTCGGTTTCTATGAAGTCCCTATTTTTAACATTCTCTGTAAATGGAATTACACATATCTGGTACTTAATGCCTTTTATCCATTTGTCTCAGAGATAGGTTTTTAGTGGTGGCAGTAAATCTTGTTTGATAGAGACAATCAGAAATCAGGAAGGAATTGAGACAGACACACCTGTGACATTGCTTCACCACTCGTGAATCTTTCCCCTCCAGGTGGGGACCAGGAGCTCAGACCCGGGTCCCTGTGCGCAGTGTAAGATGTGTTTTCAACCAGGTGCACCACTTCCTGGCCCTTCACGTATATATCTTCAAGGGTCATCCATTTCCTTGAAGATAGATATCCTTGAAGATATCTATCTTCAAGGGTCATACATTTGTAGTGTGTATCATCCTTCAAAAAAAAAAATCTCAATTTTTATTCCTACAAGCAAGAGTTTTACACTGAGAAAAAGAGAAGCCAGAGCACCACTTTGCAAATGTAGCTCCAGGTCTCAAGCTGGCAGCCTCAGACAGTAAATCCCAGTGGTTTCGCTGGCCTGTATCTTCCCTCCCCCCATAGAGGAGAATGAAGGAGTTTTTTGTTGGAAGTCAGGCGTGTAGGGCGAGCCAGAACACCACTCCAGTACTTGTGCACCAAAGGTTGAACTGGACATTTCTGACATTTAGGTCTGTGCTCTACCAGGTGATCTGTTACCCTGGAAGCATCTTCGTATCTCTCACTTCTCAGTAACGATCCATTGTCTAGATAAGCCACATTTTCCTTATCTATTTTCAATTCATAGACATTTGGTTGTTTTTACTTCTTGACTATTATGGTAAATCTTCACATGTGTGTCCTTATGTGAGTATACTAAACATAGCACTTGGTAAATATGAATACAACTGCTGAGTCATGAGATAAATTCTTTATTCACCCTTTTGAGAAACTACATTGTACTTTTAAAACTAGATAAATGAGATAATAAAGCATAGACCTTAAGATATATTTTTAGTTTTAATGTACTTTATACAAAATTTTACATTAAGGCACTAGGGTATGCAATAGATGTCATATACTAATATTTCATTGTGGCAATCCATTATCTTTTTTTTTATATTTATTTATTTACTTTTGTTGCCCTTTTTTACTATTGTAATTATTATTATTGTTGTTACCGATGTCATTGTTGTTGGATAGGACAGAGAGGAATAGAGGAGGGGAAGACAGGGAGAGATAGACACCTGCAGACCTGCTTCACCTCCTGTGAAGCGACCCCCTTCAGTTGAGGAGCTGGGGGTTTGAACTGGCATCCTTACGCCATTCCTTGCACTTCGTGCCACCTGTGCTTAACCCGCTGTGCTACCGCCCACTGCCAGCAATCCATTATCCTAAATATGTTTAAATATTTAGAGCGTGTGTGTGTGTATGTATTTAAGTTTCTTTCTTTCTTTTTTTTTATTGTTGTTACTATTGTTTTTGAGAGAAACCAAGTCACTGCTCCATTGTTTATGATGTTCTTTTGTTTTTTCTTTCCTTGGGGTTTTTTGCTTTTTGCCTTCTAGGGCCACTACTCCTCATGGACTTTTTTTCTTCTGTTGAAACTTCGGAGAGAGAGAAAGAGAGAGAGAGAGAGAGAGAGAGAGCTACCACAGCCCTGCTCCTCTGTTGATGGAGCTTCCCCGATGCTGTGTGTGATGCTCCGGTGTAGGCCCAGGGATCTGTGAGCCCTAGAAGAGGAGCAGTGCCTGCTCTGCTGGGTCAGCTATCTGCCAGCCCCTCTCCCCCCCCCTTCTTCCTCTTCGTCTTCTTCTCCTTCTCCTTCTTACTGTGGTGCCAGAGATTAAACCCAGGGCTTTATGCATTTAAGGTAGGCACAACCAGCATGTGACTCTGTTTGGTGTTCATTTATCTATCTTTTGTAAAGTTCCGTTTTAGACATTGGCCCATTTTATTGAAACCTGGGATCTTAGAGCCTCAAGCATGAAAGTTGCTCTCCTAACCATTACATTTTCTCTCCAGGCTTCCCAAGCCATCTTTTTAATTAAAATTTTTTTTCCAGATAGACAAATGAGAACGAAAGACACTATAGTACACACTCCCCCATTTTTGGAGCTTCTCTGGGTGCTGTGGGTCCTTGTGTGGTGGTGGGGCTTGAACAGTAAGGTGCATGGTTTACCAGTTACCTCAACATTGAGATATAAAGATATTTCTTCTTTTTTACTCTTTTTTTTTTAATATTTATTTTACTTATTCCCTTTTGTTGCCCTTGTTTTATTGTTGTAGTTATTACTGTTGTTGTCGTTGTTGGATAGGACAGAGAGAAATGGAGAGAGGAGGGGAAGACAGAGAGGAGGAGAGAAAGATAGACACCTGCAGACCTGCTTCACCGCCTGTGAAGCGACTCCCCTGCAGGTGGGGAGCCGGGGTTCGAACCGGGATCCTTATGCCGGTCCTTGTGCTTTGCGCCACCTGTGCTTAACCCACTGTGCTACAGCCCGACTCCCAAGATATTTCTTCTTAAACCACTAAGTGCAAATAAGAAAAAGTGATAGTATAAATATGTATTCTACACTGCAAATTAAATATTGCACTTACTAATGTTTTTGTTTTACAGATGTGAAAGATGTTTTAGAATCTAACAACGATAAAGCCTTTAAGGAAGAACCGATGGAAATTGACGATGATGTGAAACCAGAGTCACCAGTAAACTGTCAGGAAACACCTCAAATAGATGTGATCAATGTCAGTGAGGGGTTTCATCTAAGGACTAGCTATAAAAAGAAAATTAAAACATCAAAACTAGATGGATTTCTTGAAAGGAGAATTAAACAATTTACATTGGAAGAAAAACAACGCCTTGAGAAAATGAAGTTGGAGGGTGGAATTAAGGGCACAGTAAAGACTTCTACAAATTCTTTGAAATGTCTTTCTGAATCTCCAGACATAACAAAAGTCAAGGAAAACTGTCAGAGTGACTTACTGAGACGAGACCCAGGTTCTGATGCAAGCCAAGATAATTCTGAAGATTTGATTCAGAGATGTTCACCAAGTGATTCCTCTGTTCTTGCTGCCAGTGAGCCTGATCAGACAGCAACCAAACTTGACTGTAAAGATCAAGTAGTAGAAGATGTCATCATTCAGAGCCCAGAGGCAGACTCCAAGAAACAAAAATCCATAGGAAAAGACAGAGATGAGAGTCTCTCTGAACCTCCCAGTAAAGGCCAAGATGTGAGTGAGATTAAGACGAAAGGAAGTGATTTTCCAGTTGATGACTCTAAACTAGCCAGTAATGATGAAATTGGTATCTTGGTCTATAAGAACAAAAAGCTGCCCATACTGGAGGACAGTGGCACTGTTGCTTCTCCTTCCCATAGCCCTTTAATTCCTTCAGAACCTAAAAATGCCAGCGAAAGAGTTATCTCATCTCTGTCAAAAGCAGTAGATTTTGAAGGAAAACTAGAATGTGATTCTGAATATAATAGCACTTTGGAAGACAGCAGTGAAGAAGATATGAGTGTCCAGAATACCAGTGAGAGTATTTCTGAACAGCACACAACTCAACAGCCCAGCCTTAAAAGCTTGGGAACATTGAAACGTGAGTTTGTTTGTGCTAATAAGTCCACTGGAAACTGTGATGGAAGGCCGAAGGGCAGAATCACTGAAGCAAATGGTAAGAGATCAAGTCAAGAACAGAAACTAGATGTGAGACCAGTTAATAAATGTATTGATCAAATAAAATTAAAGAATATCAGTGACAAGAAGAACAGTGAAAATCAAGAGCCTGAAAGAAAAGGCCAGAAAACAAGTTCCTTTCAGTTAAATGGAAAAGATAAAGTCCATTTGAAAGGAGACTGCTTGAAAGAAGTTTCTGAAAGTAAAGTAATAAGTGATGACGTTGAACCAGAGGTTAACAATATAAACAACGTAACGCCCAAAAATGAAGTTGAATGTTTGAGTGTTCAAGAATCTGCTGTAAGGCCATTCATGAATGGTGATGTCATCATGGAAGATTTTAATGGAAAAAACTCAGAAACAACTTGTTTGCTAAGACCTTCAGATGTTAGTGACTGCCAGGACAGCCTTGAATCCCAGCCACCCCCTAGGGAGCCTGAGAGCACACGGACCAGCACGGCTCCACCTTGTGAAAGCAGTACAGAGAATCAGGTAGAAGATATGGAAATTGAAACCTCAGAAGTTCATGATGTAACTCCTTCACCTGTTCCTTCTGAAGAGGAATCTAACCTCAGTAGTGAATTCATTAGTGAAAACGGTCCACTCAGTAATAAAGATGAAAATACGAATGGAGAATCGAAGAGGAAAACAGTCATCACAGAAGTTACCACCTTGACATCCACAGTGGCTACAGAATCGAAAACTGTAATCAAAGTAGCAAAAGGTGATAAGCAAACGGTGGTTTCTTCCACAGAAAACTGTGCCAAGTCCACTGTTACAACCACCACAACAACGGTGACGAAACTTTCCACCCCTTCCACAGACAACAGTGTGGGTATCATCTCTGTGAAGGAGCAGAGTAAAACTGTGGTCACCACAACGGTAACAGATTCGCTGACCACCTCAGGGGGCACTCTGGTGACGTCTATGACTGTGAGCAAAGAGTACTCAACAAGAGACAAAGTCAAACTCATGAAATTTTCAAGACCCAAAAAGACGCGTTCAGGTACAGCTCTGCCATCCTATAGAAAGTTTATCACTAAGAGCAGCAAGAAGAGCATATTTGTTTTGCCCAATGATGACTTAAAAAAGTTGGCTAGAAAAGGAGGAATTCGAGAAGTCCCTTACTTTAACTATAATGCAAAGCCTGCCTTGGATATATGGCCATATCCTTCTCCTAGACCAACCTTTGGTATCACTTGGAGGTATGTACTTTTAAATGTATTCAGGGATGGGAAACGGTTTTAAAATAATTTTCTGATATTTTTTTCTTCTTCTTCTCAAAAACAAAGATAGCAAAGGTAGATAGGAAAGCATATTTATTGGATAGGGTTAGTGGAAATATGCTTCAGCAAGTTTTGAATGTGGTAAGGTGGCACAGATACTATATTCATTTCCTTGGGGAAATGCCTAAAGGCTACAAATGTAAAGAGATTCCTTAATTGAAATCCACTTTTTACCTCTTACAAGTTAAAGAAACAGTACTTTCCAAATTATTGCCATGTGTATTCTGGGAGTGCGGTAATCACATATTTGAATAATCAGTACTGTCCTGGAACATAAGTATTTTATTTATGAGATAATTGATAGGAAACATGACTATAAAGCACACAACTCATCATCATGTAGAAATCTTCCCGATGTAGTTAGTTATCTGCATGATAAACAGTTCTGGGATTTACTGGTGGTTTTTGTGTCTTGTTTTGGTTTTGTTTTTTGTGAGAAAAGGTAGCCTCTGAAACTCCTTTAGAAGTGCTTTTTAAACCCAGAAATAAACTTAGTGCAAAATTTTCTGGGCATTCAGTTTTGGAGATAAATCATTAATACTTAATGTTGACAGTTATAAATGCTTATAGTTTAATATTGGGAACGGAGCTTGGGAATTGTTGTCTTTTATAGATGTATAGTAATTTGCTTCTGGCCTCAGAAGGACAAAATTATTACGAATAGGGCCCATTTTCCCTAAATTCTAATTTAATATCTATTGTATCACATTTCACATATTTGTCCTTGCTTTTTTATGTCCTTGTTTATGTATCTTTTCATCTTCAGTAATTGAAAAGGATAGAACATAAAGACAGAATATAAGATTTCTGTGGGACATACTTAAAATCAAGAATAGTCTCTCTTGTGGTTTTAAATTTTGCTAGAATCCCAAAGTAATTACCTCTCCAAGTTTCTGAGAATACTCCATTTCACTTTAGGCTTCAATTCTATGTTTTTTTGTAAACATGTTTCCAATTTCTTTTACTTAAAAACATACTTTTTTTTTTTGTTTACATTACAATGATCTGGGATTAGAAAAGAGCCAACAAAGAATGTGAGTATTCTCTGTAAAGGAATTAGTGTATAAATATGACCAGTTGTAGTTGGTTTGACAAGTTTTTTTATACTTCATCTTTTGATTTGAATGAAAATATCATTACTCCATTCCACATTCAATAGAGACAGCTGAAAAGTACAATTTCTCTGCAGGGCCTGCAATGAAGGATTTGCAGAATCCTGCAGGGAATCAAGGAACTCTTCATTACAGTTCATGGATTTGTAGGATTACTCTGCACTTTTCTGCTTTCTTCATTGAGAGCGGTCCCAAAATGTATCCTTGACTGTCCTGCAGGTAACTTCTTTCCCACTGGAAAAGTTACTATGTACAAATACTTTAATTCAAAGAATCTGGCAGTAAGAGAGGCCAACCTTTCTGCTCTTTCCTATTCTGCAATGGAAGGTAGGCTTGACTGGGAAGCAACTTTCCCTGAACCAGTTCTGATCAAGAATTGCCAAGAACCCTTCACTGCTGGGTTGCAGTACTTGTATAGTTAATGTTTTACTATGCACTGTGAGCACAGTTTGTATCGAGTTAACTTCTCGCTTTTAATGGAAGGAAATACCTTCCTGTGCATTTTAAACAGATGCTGTCTTCAAGTATATTCTAAAGTCTTAATTTGCTAATGTCAAAAGAATCACAATTAGTTCCTTCTATCTAGTGAAGGCATGGGTAAACGTGAATGATTCTTAACTTTAGGTTGCAGTTAAAAACTATCGCTATAAAAAGTATGCATGTGAACTGCATTTTTACCTTCACACTTGGATAAATTATACCTAGTGTTTAGCTAAGTGTGCCAAAGGTCCATGTATAATCTTTATAAATTTAATGAAGACTGAATAGTCGTGACAACCTAAACGTTTCTCATTGACTCTTTAGGGCCTCTTTTTCCTTTCACACTTCCCATTTCTGTGTGCCCTTTCCCCCAGGTCCTGATTCTGTGTTTCACTATCACTAGGAGCTGGTAGTGACTACACAGGACTCCCAGAAGGAAGTTATTAAACGACAGATTTACCTTGTGAATATTCTGCCTGAACTGAGCAAGTGTTTAAATGGAGCTTGTTTACTAGTGCAGAGTGAAAAGGAAAAAAGCATTTCTCACCTGTATACCCCATCTCTGAGAAATGGTTCTCTTTACAGCCCACTCAATAGTAGGATATTACAATAGGAGACTGCCATTGGTGCGCTTATTGGAGTTGGTTCAACACATTAAGGCTTCTGCCTTTGTTCTTGGGCCACTTTTCTCTCTTGCAGGGCCTCCACATCTCTCCCTCTAGCCGTACCACACTGGATGTATTTTCTAGGAAGAAGAATATACTCTTCAGTGTTGCGCTCCCTTTAGTCAAACCCTCCCATCACACACGTGCGTGCCCCATTGTCCTTTGAGACAGACAAAGCTCTCCATCACCGAGTTAAATTGGGTTTTGTTTCAGTCAACTTTACTGTGTCCCCAACTACTTGCATATATCCTCACAATAAAAGGCATTGACTTTTTCTCTGCCCCACCCAATTTTTAAAAATACTTAGTTATGTACTTTGTAACTGAGAGAGAAATAGGGACCTAGCTGTGCCTGACCCCAGCCACTCTGGTGAGTGCCAGGAGTCACAGTGACAGAGGTCAGACTAGGGTTGCATGCATGCAGTGAGTATGTTCTGTGAGCTGAGCCTTTCCCCAGCTCCCCACCTAAGGTTTTCTCCTCAGTATTTTATGAGATACAGACAGAGAACTTGAGCAAGAAGAGGGAGGAGATAGACACCTACAGCACTGTCTCACCATTTGTTAGGTTTTACACCTGCAGGTGGTGACTGGGGGCTTGAACCCAGGTCCTTGAGCATTGTCACATGTGCTCAACCTGATACACTACTACCCAACCCCTAGGATTTTTTCCTAATAAAGAAACAGACTGTGTGAGGCCTCTTCCCCATCTCGTGGTATTTCCATTGTAACATGGAAATTCGTTTTATATTTTATATGTAATTAATTAATTTATTTATTATTGAGAAAGCCGTGAGGAGAGAGAGATCCAGACATCATCTGGCACATGTGCTGCTGCTGCTGCTGCTGCTGGGAATTGAACCTGGAACCTCATGCTTGGGAGTCCAGTGCCATATCCACTGGGCCACATCCCGGATAGCACAAGGAAATTATTTAAGACTAGTTTGATCATAGTGAGAGGGAGGGAAAAAGAATGAGAACATACTTTTGTCTTTAAACAATCGTTTCCTTTCTTCCCAGAGTCCCAAGTTACATGGGCGTTTTTTATAGGGTGTGGTCTGAAAGCACCAGGCACTTTCCATCTCTCAGGACATACATGTACTGGTTAAGATTTTCTGCCTATCTTAAGAATTATCCTGTCGGGCCAGGTGGTGGCGCACCTGGTTAAGCGAACAGATTACAGTGCGCCAGGATATGGGTTCAAGCCCCTGGTCCCCACCTGCAAGGGGAAAGCTTCACAAGTGGTGAAGCAGGTCTGCAGGTGTCTGTCTCTCTCCTGCACTGTTTACCCTTTCCCTCACAATTTCTCTCTGTCTCTATTAAAAATAAATAAATAAAGCTTTAAAAAAAAAAAAAGAATTCTCCTGTCCAGGACTGAGAATTCTCAAGGTGATGGCACGGAGAAAACAACGGTGACGTGGGTGGGGTCAGGAACGGAAGAAATTGCAGTGACTTTTTGACTAGAACTTTCCTTTTTTCATGCTTCATGTTTACAAGTTAATGTTAATAATAGAAATCTTTGCAGTTGAGGAGATGGCTTAATCATGAGCTGCAGTGCCTGAGGTTCTCAGTTTGATCCCTGGTGCCCCGTGTGCCAGACGAGTGCTCAGAGGGAGATGTCCCTCCCTCCCCCATTCCCTCCTGTGACACTCGTTTCCTGTGTAGTTAACAAAGCAAATATTCATTAAAAGATGTGTTTATGAGAAGGGAGAGAACTGGATCGTTTGGTTCAGTGGCACATTGATGCTCAGGATCAAAATTGTGGCCTCATGGCCTCATGTTTGAGAGTCCAGTGTTTTATCCATTACTCTACTGTCCAAGCCAGAGTATAGTGAATCTTAGGAATTAAGAAACAAAACAGCAAAAAAGAAGAAGGGAGGGAGGGAGGGAGGGGAAAAACAAATAGGAAGTTTTTCTTTGAGATACAGTGTTTATATTTGATTCCTCAGGCAGGGGTCAGGTGGTGGCACACCTGGCTGAGCGCACCTGCTCTGTTTGATCCCTTTGAAGAGGAGGTTATTTCATGTTTTCTCTACATCTGGGTCACCCAGTATATTCATTCAGATATATAGAAATGTCAACAAATATTTAAGGACACAAATACCAATAACAATTAATGGCATATGGCTGCCTTATTTATTTATGTATTTATTGCCATAAGGGTTATCACTGGGAATTGATGCTGGCACTATGAATCCACAGCTCCTGGTGGACGCCCCCACTCCCTTTTATTAAGTAGAACAAAAACTTGGAGGAAGCAAGATAGAAAGGACATCTCCAGCCTGGCTTCACTGCTTATGAAGTGTCCTCTCTGTGGTGGGGATCTTGGGTCCTTGCAAATGGCAATATGTGTGTCCAACATTAGGCCCACATAAGTCTTACTTTTTATTTGTTTCATTTTATTTATTTATTTATTTTTGTTTATTGATTTTTATAAGAGAAAGATACAGAGAGACCACTACTCAGTTCTGGCTTTATGGGAGATTGAACCTGGAACTCACACATGAAAGAAAGTATTTTTGTTTGTATGATTTATTTATTTATTTATTTTTACTTATTATTAATGAAAAATAATAGGAGGAGAGAGAAAGAACCAGATATCACTCTGGTACATGTGCTGCCAGGAGTTAAACTCAGGAGACCTCATGCTTGAGAGCCCAAAGCTTTATCCACTGTGCCACCTCCTGGACCACCACATGAAATGTACTTTTAGTGCTTTAAAAGAATATCTAAAATGTCTAATAACAAGGTCTTTTTATTTTGCTTTTTGAGAAAATTGAAACATTTTCAGCTTTCCGTTTAAGCAAAAATCAGTTTAATTATTTAAGATTCTATTTATGTATTGACAAGAGAGAGAGGATGAGAGAGAGAACCAGACATCACTCTGGTACATGTGCTGCCAGGGATTGAACTCAGGACCTCATGCTTGAGAGTCCAGTGCTTTATCCACTGAGCCACCTCCTGGACATAGCAAAAAATCAGTTTATTCTTCAAAACTTATCACTTGGGAGTCGGGCGGTGGCGCAGCGGGTTAAGCGCACTTGGCGCAAATCACCAGGACCTGCGTAAGGATCCCAGTTCGAGCCCCCGGCTCCCCACCTGCAGCGGAGTCGCTTCACAAGCGGTGAAGCAGGTCTGCAGGTGTCTGCCTTTCTCTCCTACTCTCTGTCTTCCCCTCCTCTCTCCATTTCTCTGTCCTATCCAACAACAACGACATTAATAACCACAACAATGTTAAACAACAAGGGCAACAAAAAGGAAAATAAATAAATAAATAAATAAAAACTTAATTAAAAAAATCACTTTAGTGACATACATATTTTCTTATATTTGCGCCTCTTCATAATTGTGCTAACACATTTTTTTAAATACTTTATTTATTTATTTATTAATGAGAAAGATAGGAGGAGAAGAGAAAGAAACAGACATCACTCTGGTACAGGTGCTGCCGGGGATTGAACTCAAGACCTCATGCTTGAGAGTCCGATGCTTTATTCACTGCACCACCTCCCAGACCACATCCTAACACATTTTAATGAGGCTAAATTTATAAAATCTTTGTTCTCTAATCAGTCTTAAAGTGAGACTTGTTAATTTTATAAATTTACATACCACTTGAAGTGACCTACAGACGCTGTTTATATTGTTAAATGGTTATACTTAGAAAATACTCATCTGTTAAGCGATATGCAATAGGTACAAAGACTTATAAAACTATATCATAAAAACTTCAGTCACAGTGAAGACAGTAGTCATTGAGTTTAGTAGACTTTGTATCCACATATATACGTGTGTGTGTGTGTGTGTGTCTTTCTTTTAGGTATAGACTTCAGACTGTGAAGTCTTTAGCTGGAGTGAGCCTTATGTTACGGTTACTGTGGGCCAGTCTGAGATGGGACGACATGGCAGCCAAGGCTCCTCCTGGAGGCGGGACTACACGGACAGGTGAGGCATTTTTATTGAATGTTTGATCACCTCACACTTCACAGCATTCACAGCACAGCTATTAGTTATTAAAAGTTCAGTTTTTGTCCTTTAAATGTACATCTTAGCTAATGTTTAACAGCACGTGCTATAGAATTCTTGGTGTGAGGAGGCACCAAGAGTATGAGCCTCACTTAAGTGTGAACCGTCTTGAGTTCTCGCAAGATATTTCCTGGTGAAAGTTACTAATAAATGAAACTGAGACCTGTGGAGCCTGTACTTGTTGGTTCTCTTTTGAGGGTTTTGATTATATTCATTGGGTTTTGTCCCTGGGAACTAAAGTCCTATCACAAAGAATTTTGTTCAGTTTAAATCTAAATCTTCTCCCACCCCAAATCCCTCTTCTTTTCCAGTGAGGTAAAAAATTAGTATTACTGTAGTATAGCAATCAAATCCTCCCCAAACTGTTTTCATTGGTGTCTTCTTTTTTTTTTTTTTTTTTTAAGAACTTGCCATGCCACATTAGTTTCCGAGTAGTTTAGGTAATGATTAATATTGTGTGAATTAAATCACCTTAGAAACATCTGAGACTGAGATTACGACAACAGAAATAATTAAGAGGCGAGATGTTGGTCCTTACGGCATTCGATCTGAGTATTGTATTAGAAAAATCATTTGCCCCATTGGAGTTCCAGAAGCCCCGAAAGGTAAGTAGAGAGAATTCTGTTCTTTTGTTATTCAACTGTTGGCTACAGCCTTTACTTTAAGAACTGATGATAATTGTTTCCTAAACTCTTTATTCAGCTTTTGGAAAGTATATTTCTTTATGGCAAATGATTATGTTTTTAAAGATTTAAATAATAAACATAACAGGATCCTGTTATTAGGCCCACACTGATGCCTTCAGGCACTGTATGAGAAGCACAAGAGCACACAGAGCTGTGATAAACAGCTCAGGAATGTATAAGCAGTAGCGCCACATCCGGGGAGCACGCACCAGCATGCTGAAGGACCCCGTTTCAAGCTCTGTCCCTAACTGCAGGTGGGAAGCTTCACAGGTGATGAAGCAGTGATGCAGGTGTCTCCATCTTCTCTCTCAGGTGTCTCCATCTTCTCTCTCCCCCTCAAAGTCTGTCCACTCCTAAATAAGAACATTTTCTCAGAACCCATTTATAGAACCACCTATATGCTAGGCACTGGGATACAAATACATAGTAGAGTGACATTCAGCCACTGTTCTCATTAAGACAAAATGAAGATTGTGATGTTTAGACAGAATATTTTTATTGCTTCATTAACATGATAGAGAGGTTGGAGAACCAGAGCATCATTCTGATACGTGTGATGTCCAGGGATTGAGCTCAGGATGCATCTCTCCTGCTTTAAGGTCTAAAACTAGCAATTGTGTGAACTCCTTGGCTGCAAATTAAGCAGTATTAATACTAATAAGTAATACTCTAGGTCAGAGTGTAGCTCAGTGTGATACAGCGCATGTTTTCCATATATGAAGTGCTAGGTTTGGGTTCATAGTAATTTCCTCCCCCTTGCCTCTCCCCCCCATCCCCATGGTGATAACAGAAAGCAAGCAAAATTAATACTATTTTTCAGAGCATTCTGAATATCTGCCTTAAAAAATCATGAAAATCAGGCAGGGATAGATAGCATGATGGTTATGCAAAGAAACTCTCATGGCTGAGGCTCCAAAGTCTCAGGTTCAGTCCCCCACACCACCATGAGCCAGAGCTGAGCAGTGCTCTGGTTAAAAATAATAATAATAGGGAGTCGGGCGGTAGCGCGGTGGGTTAAGCGCACGTGGCACAAAGTGCTAGGACCAGCATAGGATCCTGGTTCAAGCCCCTTGCCCCCCACCTGCGGGGGAGTCGCTTCACAGGCAGTGAAGCAGGTCTGCAGGTGTCTGTCTTTCTCTCCCCCTCTCTGTCTTCCCCTCCTCTCTCCATTTCTCTCTGTCTTATCCAGCAACGACAACAACAATAATCACTACAATAAAAACAAGTAGGGCAACAAAAGTGAGTAAATAAATAAATATTTATTAAAAAACACAGAAAGCAGTGAGTGCACAGCTCAGGTCATAAAGATACTTAGGTTTCCCATCTGCTTTCTTTTTCTTGTTTTTTTTCCCTAAAGTTTAGTTATTGCATTTTTCTTTTCTTCCTTTTTAATTGGATAGGACAGAGAAATTGGGCGGGGGTGGGGTGGGGAAGCCTAGAGAAAGATACCTACAGACCTGCTTCACCACTCCTGAAGTGCCTCCCCTGCAGGTAGGGAGTGGGGGCTCGAACCCAGATCCTTACACAGGTCCTTGCACTTCGTACTATTTGCGCTTAACCGCGTGTGCTACCACCTGCCCCCCAGTCTGCCTTCTTAATTACCTGAACATATGGAAAATCTCAGTGCCTTTCCCTATTTTGTACTTTTGAATGTTACTAGATTTCATTTGCTTTAAATATTGTCACATCTTTACTTTGGAGTTTTCTCAGTACTATGATAGGAAGTTGAGAGTGCCACAATTGGGATGGTGGCACACCTGGTTGTGCACATGTGACAGTGCCAGAATGGTACATGACAGTGACACCCAGCCCAGCGCTGGGATGAACACACAGCTTCTTGAAGGAAGTTGTATCCCAGTTGGAGTTTATAGGTTGTGTAGGTGTTAGTGAAAGGATCAGGGGGAGAAGGGTTGGGATCCGTGATCCATGCCAAGGGAACAGACTTTAAAGCTCAGAGCCTTTTTGTATGAGGAGCTAGCAAACTGTACAGTGCATGAGCCTTTTCCTCCCTCATCTTTCGTTTATGAAGTATATATGGTCAAAGCCCGGACACACTTCTGTATTGTCTATAGCTCCTTTCTATTGCAAAGGCCAAATTGAGTCGTAATAACGAAGACCATCTGACCTGCACACTTTAAATTATTTACCATTTTGCCCTTCAAAGAGAAAGTCTGCACCTCCCCAACCCACCTTTTGAGAAGAAATACCAGAAATACTGTTAGTTTTTAGAGCAATATTATATAAAATAATTTTTATTTATTTATTTATTTGTCCTAAAGAAACACCGACACCTCAGAGGAAAGGCCTTCGGTCAAGTGCACTGAGGCCAAAGAGACCAGAAACACCCAAGCAGACTGGCCCTGTGATTATTGAGACCTGGGTGGCCGAGGAAGAGTTGGAGTTGTGGGAGATCAGGGCATTTGCTGAGCGGTAAGGAGATTGTGCTTCTCATGTGATCAGAAATTTGAATGATTCGTTGTTTCATATTTTTAAAATTAGCCTTTGATTTTTATTCAGTATACCCTAGTTAGTTCCTTTTGGTTGTAAATGCTAACTTTGTGTAGTTTTCTAGGGTACTGTTTTTAGTTTTAATGTGTTTACTATCCATTTGCCAATTTCTAGTTATCTTAAACCTTTTATGTTTAAATTTAAATAATTTCACACCTTTGATCTGAAAGTGAACCAGATTTCACTTAATATTAGATTCCAAATGTTTAGTAGGAAAGTTTCTGATAGGCTTTTCCTGTTTCTCACCTTACAGAGTGGAGAAAGAAAAGGCACAAGCAGTAGAGCAACAGAATAAGGTTAGTGAAGCAAAGAAGCCCCAGCAGTGACCCTGGAGCCAAAAAAAATAAATAAATAAATTCAAGAGTTCATTTATATGGGCATGTTTTCAAAAGTAAAATATTAGAGGGAGTCGGATGGTAGCACAGGTGGCGCAAAGCGCAAGGACTGGCTTACGGATCCAGGTTCCAGCCCCCGGCTCCCCACATATACAGGGGAGTCGCTTCACAGGCAGTGAAGCAGGTCTGCAGGTGTCTGTCTTTCTCTCCCCCTCTCTATCTTGCCCTCCTCTCTCCATTTCTCTCTGTCCTGTCCAACAACGATGACATCTGTAACAATAAAACAACAGGGACAACAAAAGTGAATAAATAAATTATTTAAAAGTATGATGTTAAAATTTGGGTGTATATTATTTTCACCTTGGGAGAAGTTATTGTTCACTTCTTACAGAAGTTTTGATTTGAATGCTTCACTTTTATTTTCTCTCCATGACTTTTCTAGAAACGACTGGAACAGCAGAAGCCTATAGTCACTGCAACTTCTACCACTTCCTCTGCAAATAGTACAACTAGTACCATCTCTCCAGCACAGAAAGTTATGGTGGCCCCTCTCAGTGGCTCTGTTACACCTGGAACTAAAATGGTTCTGACAACGAAAGTTGGGTCTCCAGCTACAGTGACATTCCAGCAGAATAAGAATTTCCACCAGACTTTTGCCACATGGGTTAAACAAGGCCAGGCGAATTCAGGTAAATGGTTGTGTTTAAATGAGACTGCTTACATTTAAGAAAAAAAAGATTTTAGTCTTTTTCCTACTAAGAATTATTTTTCTTCTTCAACTGAGCAATCAGGTCATGACCGTTGCTTTGTTGCAGATATGATTCATGATATTACATTAGCAATTCCTTACTACATTATTTCACCTTCAACATTTACATAATTCACTTGCTGTGAGTGAAGAGCCATGTTTTTCGTAAGAATACAAAATGATCCACATTTCATGCATTGGTGCCTTCCTAAAAGTCACTGCGTTGCTGGTTATTTGACATGTAAAGCTTATTAAATGTCTTATACCCCATTAGCCACCAGCACAGCTGCCACAGCTGCTACAACCATTGCCAGCACAGGTCAGACGTTCCAAATTACAGGCAATCCAGTCACTATGGCAGGAAAAGTAATTACCAAACTGCCACTTCCTGCAAACAGCAAGATTGTCGCTGTAAATGTGCCAGCAACTCAAGGAGGTAAGGGAGATGTGAAGAGTTTTCGTTCACATTTGCCAGATCATACTGTTGCCATTTTTCATTGCTTTTTCACTGATTTCAGTCGTTGGATCTCACATTCTGTGTAGTTCACAATCAAACCCTATCACACACAGTTCTCCTCAGAAACCAAGCAACAGCTGCTGCTCGCCTTTTACTAACTGTGCCACTGCTGATTCCTTACTCATCTCATTTCTTGAAGGTGTTGTTCAAGTACAGCAGAAAGTCCTGGGCATCATTCCATCAAGTGCAGGTGCAAGTCAGCAAACCTTGACTTCTTTCCAGCCGAGAACAGCAACGGTCACAATTAGACCCAATACGTCAGGCTCTTCAGGAACTACAAGCACTTCACAAGTAAGAGTTCTTTGAGCTTGTTTCATTTTGGTATTGAGGCACGTCTGTTTTAAGCTCCTCACAGTACCACTTTAGGATTAATCAACTCCAAATTTGACAACGAGTTGATTGCTTAATCCATTCGTTATAAAAATACAAGCGATACATGAACTGTTACCTTTTTTTTTTTTGCAAGTTAATAGGGTAATAATGATTTGTAAGACTGTAAACTGTAAAACTTTAACATTTACTATGGAATATGAATAGTATTTTAAATGTTGTTTAAGCATGTAGTGTAGTTTATCAATTGTTAGTATTATTTTCTGGAGTTTTAAAAAAGCTTTTTTATATAAAGTAATGGGCAGCAGGAGTCAGACAGCGCAGTGGGTTAAGCACACATGGAGCGAAGCGCAAGGACCGGCGTAAGGATCCCGGTTCGAACCCCGGCTCCCCACCTGCAGGGGAGTCGCTTCACAGGCGGTGAAGCAGGTCTGCAGGTGTCTGTCTTTCTCTCTCCCTCTCTGTCTTCTCCTCCTCTGTCCATTTCTCTCTGTCCTATCTAACAATGACATCAGCAACAGCAACAATAAAAAAACAAGAGCAACAAAAGGGAAAATAAATATTTCCAAAAAAAAGAAAAAAGAACAAAAACAGTGCACGGCAGTGAGCCACTAAGGGAAGATACTGTGCAGCTGAGAAGTGGCATGGCAAACACATTCCACTATACTGTGACTTACTGGGCACCACCTACTATGCACATACGGCTGGAACTTTATTTCTTTGGCATTAGTACTATGGAAAAGATCATGAAATATTCTGAACTAAATCTAAATCTTAAACTGTTCCACAGTTTCTACTTTAAAAAAAATAATAAGGTTATGAATGGACTTTTAGTTTCTGATCTTAGGCTTCTATTTTATGGGTTCCAGACAGAATTGTGCTCAGGGGAAACAGAACTGGTTAAGAGGAGAGACTATCTCTTGTTTCCTTTTCTCACTTCTTAGTTTGTAAGCTTTTCTTAGTATCATGCACAAAGAAATTTTCCTGTGATTTACATTTTCTCCTCTCAAAACTCCCATGTTCTGATCCTTAATTTAGGAAAATCTATGTCTGGGCCATAGCTCACCCAATAGAGCTTGTGCCTCACCGTGTCGGAGGCCCTGGGGTCAAGTCCCAGCACTACATGGCATCACCACACCACCACGAGAGCTCCATGAATAGTGGAGTGATGCTATGGTGCATACATGTATCTGCCTCTGATCTAAAGCTTTTAATGTTGTGCTCAGCACCACCATAAGCCAAGGTTAAGTATTTCTCTGGTATCTCTGTATCTCTCTCAGTAAAATAAGTAAAGTACTAAAAAATAAAAAGTTGAATGCTAGAGAGCATTGGAATACAACACATCGAAGGCTTTAAAGTATTGTAATTAATATCTGTCTATTGTGTCATTTGCAGGTGATTACAGGACCCCAGATCCGGCCTGGCATGACAGTAATTAGGACACCTCTCCAGCAGTCTCCGTTAGGAAAGACGATTATTCGGACACCTGTGATGGTACAGCCAGGTATCTGCCGTTCATTGTTATTTTTTACAAGATGGAATTTTTTGTTTATTGTTTGCTTATTACCAGAGCATTGCTTAGCTCTGTCTTATGGTGCTACAGGGGATTGAACCTGGGGCTTTGGAGCTTCAGGCATGAAAGGCTGTTTGTATAACCATTATGCCATCTACTCCCACCCAGTATTATTTTTACCAGAGGATTTCTCAGCTCTGATTTAAGGTGGTGCCTAAAATTCAACTTGAGACCCTAGAGCCTCAAAAGCATGAGAGTCATTTTTTTATATTTATATCCCCGGCAGCACATGTGCCAGAGTGATGTCTAGTTCTTTCTCTCTCCTCCTATCGTCCTCATTAATAAATAAATAAATATTTTTTTTTTAAAAAAGTATATTTCACAGAGTAAGCTATTGCATATTGTATAGAGTGCACACTGTCATGACCAGGACCCAAGTGCAAGCCTCCAGTCCACCTGGTGCAGTCCAGGGTGGGGTCAGGCCTTCAGGAATGATGAAGCAGTGTTGCACTTGTCATTCCTCCTCTGTCTCCCCTCACATTCATTCAGTCGTTCTTTTAATTAATAATTTATGATTAATAGTGCCCCTATCACTCTACCTGTGTAATAATAATGGGGGTGAGAACAATTGCCGGGAGCAGTGCGGTTCTCATGTTGGCATTGAGCTCAAGCAATAAGCCTGGTACCAGTAAAATATAGGTAAATGGGAGTCAGGCGGTAGCGCAGCAGGTTAAGGGTGGTTGGCCTAAAGCGCAAGGACTGGTCTAAGGATCCCACTTTGAGCCCCCGGCTCCCCACCTGCAGGGCAGTCGCTTCACAAGCAGTGAAGCAGGTCTGCAGGTGTCTGTCTGTCTCTCCCTCACTCTGTCTTCCCCTCCTCTCTCCATTTCTCTCTGTCCTATCCAGCAACGACAAGATCAATAACAGCAACAATAATAACTACAACAAAAACAACTAGGGCAACAAATGGGAATAAATATTTAAAAATGTATATACTGGGAGTCGGGCGGTAGCGCAGCGCATTAAGCGCACGTGGCGCAAAGCGCAAGGACCGGCATAAGGATCCCGGTTTGAGCCCCCGGCTCCCCACCTGCAGGGGAGTCGCTTCACAGGCGGTGAAGCAGGTCTGCGGTTGTCTATCTTTCTCTCCCCCTCTCTGTCTTCCCCTCCTCTCTCCATTTCTCTCTGTCCTATCCAACAACGACTACAACAATTAAAAAAAAAAAAGTATATACTAGGGAGTCTGGCGGTAGCACAGAGGGTTAAGCACTCGGGCCGGTGTAAGGATTCTGGTTCGAGCCCCCAGCTCCCCACCTGCAGGGGAGTCGCTTCACAGGTGGTGAAGCAGGTCTGCAGGTGTCTATCTTTCTCTTCTCCTCCCTGTCTTCCCCTCCTCTCTCCATTTCTCTGTCCTATCCAACAATGATGAAAGCAAGAATAACTACAACAATCAAACAAGGGCAACAAAGGGGAATAAATAAATAAATATTTTTAAAAAACACACAACAATCAGGGCCAGGCACCTGGTTAAGCACACACACTACAGTGAGCTAGGACCTAGGTTCAAACCCCTGGTCCCCCTCCTGCTAGAGGAAAGGTTCGCGAATGGTGAAGCACTGTCTCACCCTCTCCTCTCAACTTCTGTCTCTATCCAATAATAAATATATATGAGACAAACAAAAGAAAAAAAATATATATATATATATATATGAAACTGAAGTGTGTGTGTGTGTGTGTGTGTGTGTGTGTGTGTGTGTGTGTTAGAGTATACCCCGGGAAGTAGCTTAATTTGTAGAGCATGGGGTTTGCATTCCTGAGGCTCCCAATGACCTCAGGTATTTTTACAAGAGTGAACAGCAACAACAAAAACATCTGAGCATATGCTGGCAAAATAGATCACCTGGTTAGTACTATTTTTATCATGTGCATGACGCTATCCTGACCTCCCTGGGCAGACAGCTTCACCTTTCCAGAGCCCTGCCCCACTAGGGAAAGATAGAAACAGGCTGGGGATATGGATCCACCTGCCAAGACCCATGTCCAGCGGAGAAGCAGATACAAAAGCCAGACCTGGGGAGTCGGGCTGTAGCACAGCGGGTTAAGCGCAGGTGGTGCAAAGCACAAGGACCGGCATAAGGATCCCGGTTCGAACCCCGGCTCCCCACCTGTAGGGGAGTCGCTTCACTGGCAGTGAAGCAGGTCTGCAGGTGTCTGTCTTTCTCTCCTCCTCTCTGTCTTCCCCTCCTCTCTCCATTTCTCTCTGTCCTATCCAGCAACAACAACAACAATAATAACTACAACAATAAAACAACAAGGGCAACAAAAGGGAATAAATAAATAAATATTCTTTAAAAAAAAAAACTTAAAAAAAAAAAAAAAGCCAGACCTGCCACCTTCTGCATCCAATAAAGAATTTTGGTGGTCCGGGAGGTGGCTCAGTGGATAAAGCATTGGATTCCCAAGCGTGAGGTCCTGAGTTCAATCTCTGCCAGCACATGTACCAGAATGATGTCTGGTTCTTTCACTCCTCTATCTTTCAATAAATGAATAAAATCTTTTTTAAAAAAGAAAGTAAAAGGTTTTGGTCGACATTCCTAGGGAGCAATAAAGAATAGGAAGCTTCTTCCAGTGGAGCAGATGGGGTGGGGGGTTGGAGAAAGAGGGACACAGCAACCTAAATATATCTCTGGTACATGGAGCGGCCGGGCTTGAACTCAGCACTTCATGTTCTACCTGTTCTACCTCCTTGGCCTTGAAATGCAAAACCATTTTCATACGTAGCTGCTAGGTTGAAGGGTGAAGTCTTTAATTATAAATATTATAGCATTATTTTATAGAATACATTGGTAAAAAATGTCATTTAAAATGTATGTTCTTGGGAGCTGGGCGGTAGCACAGCGGGTTAAGCGCACATGGAGCGAAGCGCAAGGACCGGCGTAAGGATCCCCGTTCGAGGCCCCGGCTCCCCACCTGCAGGGGAGTCACTTCACAGGCAGTGAAGCACAGGTCTGCAGGTGTCTGTCCTTTTCTCCCCCTCTCTGTCTTCCCCTCCTCTCTCCATTTCTCTCTGTCCTGTCCAACAACAATATCAATTAACAACGACGATAAACAAGGGCAGCAAAAAAGAAAATTAAAAATAAGGGAGTCGGGCCGTAGCGCAGCAGTTAATCGCAGGTGGCACAAAGCTTATGGAGTGGCGAAATGATCCCGGTTCAAGCCCCGGGCTCCCCACCTGCAGGGGAGTCTCTTCACAGGCAAAGAAACAGGTCTGCAGGTGTCTGTCTTTCTCTCCCCTTCTCTGTCTTCCCCTCCTCTCTCCATTTCTCTCTGTCCTATCCAACAACAACACATCAAAACAACAATAACTACAACAATAAAACAAGGGCAACAAAAAGGGAAAATGAATAAATAAGTATTAAAAATAACATTTAAAATGTATGTTTTTAATCAAAAGTTAAATATTTGTGTATTGTCTTAAAAGCAGAAAAAGTGTATGAATATTGCAAGAGAAAAGATACTTTTAAAACATTTTGCTTCTGGTGGGGTAGATAGCATAGTGGTTATGCAAAGAGACTCCTGCCTGAGGCACCAAATTCCCAGGTTCAGTTCCCTACACTACCACCATAAGGCTTTATTCATTTATTTACTTATTTATTTATTTATAAAAAGGAAACACTGACAAAACCATAGAGCCTGTAGTCTTCTGCACTGTAGTGTGTGCTTACCCAGGTGTGCCACCACTCCCCCTATTTTTTTTGGAGGGGGGAGGGTGTTTGTTGTTGTTTATCAAAATACTGATTATCTCTGGGCATATAGTGGTGGAATGTCAAGCATGCAAGTCCTTTGTATAACCTTTATGCTATATCCCCATTTTATAAGTTTGTTTTGTTGATTTTTTTTTATTTTAATGAGTTACAACCAGAGCATTACTCTGGCATATGCAATGCTGGGGATGGAAATCAGGACCCCATGCTTTCTAGTCCAATGCTTTAACTGTGCCATCTTCTGGGACACCTTCCTTAAGTCTTTTTGCGAATTGAAATAGTCCATTAACAGGCTGGGAGGTGATGGATGCAGTGGCTTGAGTGTTGTGCTAGGAAGCATGAGGTCCTGAGCTCAGACCTTGCTGTCAAATGTGCCAGAGCCATCTCCTGGTGTGTGTCTATCCCCCCTTCTCCTGTTTGTAATGTTTTCTTGTTGTTTTGATTTGTTTTTTAAATAAGTTTTTTTAAATATCTATTTATTTCCTTCTTGTTTCCCTTTTTTTTTTTTTAATTGATGTTGTAGCTATTGTTGATGTCATCGTTGTTGGATAGGACAGAGAGAAATGGAGAGAGGAGGGAAAGACAGGGGGAGAGAAAGACAGACACCTGCAGACCTGCTTCAGTGAAGCGACTCCCCTGCAGGTGGGGAGCCGGGGGCTCGAACCGGGATCCTTATGCCAATTCTTGAGCTTCGAGCCACCTGCCCTTAACCCGCTGCGCTACCACCCAACTCCCTGTTGTTTTTTTTTTTTTAAGAGAAAGTACATTCATCTGGAATGTAGAGCACTGCTCCACGCCATGTTCCTAAGGGTGTGTGCTGTTTTCTCGGTGGCCTAGGTACTCCACAGCAAGTGGTGACTCAGATCATCAGAGGGCAGCCTGTGTCCACCGCCATCTCTGCCTCCAGTGCTGTCCCCTCGTCACCTGGGCAGAAAGCAATAGCTTCAGGAACGCCCACTGCAAGCCTGCCGTCTTCAGCCTCACATCCCCCTCGCCCCCAACAAGGACAGGTGAAACTGACCATGGCTCAACTCACTCAGCTGACGCAGGGCCACGTAAGTAATACGCTTTCGGTTTGTTATTTTCCCCCCGGAAGGCGGCGAGATCTGACGGTTAGATCTGTCAGGGTTAAGGCTGGGGCCTTCCACGTGTAGGTTCTCTGTGCCCCAGCCCCAGATAATTGTCGAGTCACTTCTAATTATTTTGATGAGCAAATTCTTTAATTCTTGTTCAACAAAATGTACTTATTTACTTTTTTTTTTTTTGCCTCCAGGGTTATCACTGGGGCTCAGTGCCTGCACTGTAAATCACTGTTCCTGGAGGCTTTTTTCCCCGTTTGTTGCCCTTGTTTATTGCTGTTGTTGTTACTATATATTGTTGTTATTGCTGTTGTTTGATAGGACAGAGAGAAATCGAGAGAGGAAGGGAAGACAGAGAAAGAGAGTCACCTGCAGACCTGCTTCACTGCTCACCACACACACACACAAGTGGGGAGCTGGGCTTGAATGAGGATCCTTAATGCAGGTTCTTGTGCTTCCCGCCATATGTGCTACCTCCCGCCCCCCTTTTTTTAATTATCTTTCTTTAGCTATTGCTTAGAGACAGGCAGAAATTGAGGGGACAGGGAAAGATTTATGTTGATATTAACAAGAGAGATGGTATAGAGGTAGAAATCAGAACATCATTCTGTCACGTACCATGCTAGGGATTGAACTCAGGACCTCGTGTTTCAGAATCCCACAGTTATCTACTGTGCTACCCCAGGCTGAAAATGTAATTTATTTTTTTTAATGGTGATTCTTGGACTGTCAAACACAAGTACTTCTTTCTCAAAACTAGAGTACAGTAAACCTCAATTGTCTAGAGTTCTTAGATCATAACGTATTGATGCTGAGGTGCTTAATTCATTTTAAAACACCTTATATTTTATTTATTTTGGATAGAGACAAAGAGAAATTAAGAGGAGGGGGAGATAAGGAGAAAGACAGAGACACCTGCAGCACTGCTTCACCACTTGTGAAGCTTCCCCCCTGCAGGTGGGGACCAGGGGCTTGAACCCAGGTCCTTGCATACTACAATGTATGCCATCAAACTGGTGCACCACCGTCCAGCTGCTAGTACACTTTTTATATTTATTTCTTTGTTTAATAGGAGAAACCGATTATGAGAGTGAGAAAGACAGCTGGAACCTCACTCTGGCATGTGTAGAGCTGAGCAGAGTCCAGACTTGACACGTGCAAGGTTACACTCTGCCAGTAGTGTTTGAATACAGTATGCTGCTTCCTTGTAAGATTCAGGATCAGGAATTCTTCCCAGTGTAATTAGTTGATTGAATCTAGTTCTCATCCAGATCCTAAGTGTTCATTTTTTAAAAAAACTTTATTTCTTTATTATTAGATAAAGACAGAAAGAAATGGAGAGAGCAAGAGGACATAGAGAGGGAGAGACAGAGAGACACCTGCAGGTTAGGATCAGGGATTGGAACCCGGGTTCTTGTACACCATAGTATGTGCGCTTAACCAGGTGCACCACCGCCTGGTCCCCTAAATGTACAATTTGGCACATTAACATTTCAGACTTATTTGGAACTGAAGATGTAGCTCAGTACTTACTTTGCTGAGCTTAATCACCTCCAGGTGATCCATTTGTCCTAAAGGTTGCAGTGTCAGACTTTTGATTGCAGGCTGTATTCCATGGAATACATATCCCATGACTTCTCTAGCCAGTCCTCTGTGGATGGGCATTTAGGCTCCTTCCACTGTTTGGCTCTTATGAACAGTGCAGCTGTGAACACAGGGGTGCATCTGTCTCTTCTGATTAGTGTTTGATTGTCCACTGGATAAATGCCCAAGAGTGGAATTGCTGAGTCATAAGGTAGTTCCATTTTTATTTATTTAAGGACTCTCCATTCCAGTTTTGCAAAGGGGTTGCACCAGTTTGCTAGCTTTGAAGTTCTTAGTTGGTAGTAAGAAGCAAATGAGATTGTTGTAAAGAGACCTCCCAGCTGTCTGGCTACTTGGAGAGGTTGGATTAAAACTCTGAATTGTTGATTTATGGTTTCCAACTAAACATCAATTCTTTTAAAATTAATGTTCTTATTTTACCTCCTTGTGCTATTACCCAGATATTTCAATATATATTTTCACTGTATCACTGGGTCTTTTCAACAGAAAAAGTAGTATACTTTGAACAGTTTGTCAAATCTGTTTTTTCTGTAGGGTGGCAATCAAGGTTTGACAGTAGTAATTCAAGGACAAGGTCAAACTACTGGGCAGTTGCAGTTGATACCTCAAGGGGTGACAGTACTCCCAGGCCCAGGTCAGCAGCTGATGCAAGCTGCAATGCCGAACGGTACTGTTCAGCGCTTCCTTTTCACCCCACTGGCGACAACAGCTACGACGGCCAGCACCACCACCGGCACCGCTTCCACCACGGCAGCAGGTAGTACTTGGGTCTTATCAGAAATGCCACCTCTTATTACCACAAGCTGTTTGGCTGAGAGAGGGAGAGGAGGACCAGTGCCCCCTGTCGGAGGATATGCCTGCCACAAGCCAGCGCGCTCAACAGCTGACTCAGTCGGTTTCATAAGCTCTCAACAGGCCTTGTTGTTCTTGTAAACTCTGTTATCACCACGCCCGGTAAAAAAATCTTAACCCACTACGCTACTGCCCAACTCCTGATTTTATTTATATTTTAATGAGAAAGAACTAGAGCATCACTCTGATACGTGTAATATCAAGAGATTAAAATCGGAACCTCATGCTTAAAAGAATCCAACTCTTTTTTCTCAGAGCCACCCCTCCATCCACCTAGGAAAGCTTTTCATTTTTTTTTTTAATTATTCTTATTTATTTATTTATTTTTGTTGCCCTTGTTTTATTGTTGTAGTTGTTGTTGTTGTTGGATAGGACAGAGAGAAATGGAGAAAGGAGGGGAAGACAGAGAGAGAGAGGGAGAGAAAGACAGACAGCTGCAGACCTGCCTGACTCCCGGAAAGCTTTTCTAAAACCTCAGTCTTTAATACTGAAATGCAGAATTCTTACCTCGAGATAAAACCCCTATAAGTTCTTTTTTTCTTTCTTTTTCGCTTCTTTTTTCTATTTATGAAATGGAAGTATTGACAAGACCATAGGGTAAGAGGGGTACAACTCCACACAATTCCCACCACCAGAACTCCGTATCCCATCCCCTCCCCTGACAGCTTTCCTATTCTTTATCCCTCTGGGAGTATGGACCCAGGGTCATTGTGGGATGCAGAAGGTGGGAGGTCTGGCTTCTGTAATTGCTTCCCTGCTGAACATGGGCATTGACAAGTTGATCCATACTCCCAGCCTGCCTCTGTTTCCCTAGTGGGGCAGGCTCTGGGGAGGTAGGGCTCCAGGACACATTGGTGGTGTCGTCTATCCAGGGAAGTCCGGTTGGCATCATGGTAGCATCTGGAAACTCATGGCTGAAAAAGAGTTAAGATATAAAGCAGAACAAATTGTTGCCTATTCATGAACATAAAGACAAGAATATTGCAGATGAAGATTTTGGAAAAATTTTGGAAAAAGCTCATAGGTCTATTTTAGGTATATTCCAAGGGGCCCATGACCCTACTGGTTTTTGCCTGAGATTGACATCTAAAATGCAGGTGACCTACGTTATTGTCTACATTATTGTATGGTCTCATATTTGGATAAAGAATGAGAAAGCTGCATCAGGAAAGAAAGTAGCTCCCAAATATGGGGAAAGTATTCGTATTTTTAACTGTAAACCCCATCGATTTGATCTGGGGCCCATAGTGAGCACAGCAGCCCATGTAACCACTGCTTCCCTATAGGTCTGAGCTGGCATTCTTTGATCACGGCTAGGAACATTCCAGGCTTCACTAATTATAGGACCCATCTTCCTCAGGTAGTAGGTAGAGTATGTTGCCTCACCTCCCTTAGGAAAATGGAACATTCCCTACCATTGTTGATCCACATTAAGGGCAAGGTCCTATAGGGGCCCACAAATGGGATCCATTATGTTGTTCCTCATAGAGATGACCAGTGACATTGGCAAGAGGGACAGGTCTGGGTCCATCATGTCTGTGGGAACCCTAAGTTCTTTAATATGGTCTTATGTTCTAAAATAATAGAAACATTTGATGTTTTCTTTTCACAGGTACAGGTGAACAAACACAGAGTAAATCATCACCCCCGACACAAGTACCACCAGCCAGTACTCTGCCACCAGCTCCGTCTTCAGGTGTGAACCCTCCAGAAGCCCAGCCACAGACTGCTCAGTCTCCAGTTCATCCCCAGTCCCAAACCCAGCCCAAATCGCCCGCTCATCCTGAAGTTCAGACTCAGCCTGAAGTTCAAGGCCAAACAACTGTTGCATCCCACACCCTTTCTGAAGCACAGCCCACCCAGGCACAGTCATCTAAACCCCAGGTTTCAGTACAGTGTCAACCTCAAAATAATACCCAAGGACAGTCTCCTACTCGCGTCCAAAGTCCACCCCAGACTCGAATCCATCCGTCCACTCCATCCCAGGTGTCTCCGGGACAGCAGTCCCAGGTTCAGACTTCAACCTCACAACCGATTCCAATTCAGCCACATCCATCTCTCCAGATACCTTCCCAGGGCCAGCCACAATCACAACCCCAGGTACAGTCATCAGCTCAAACTCTTTCATCAGGACAAACGTTAAATCAAGTTACTATTTCAGCCCCGTCCCGTCCTCAGCTACAGACACAGCAGCCACAGCCCCAAATCATTGCTGTGCCGCAGCTGCAACAAGTCCAGGTTCTCTCTCAGATCCAGCCCCAGGGTGCGGCTCAGATCCAGGCTCAGCAAGGTGGTGTGCCCCAGCAAATCAAACTGCAGTTACCTATTCAGATTCAGCAAAGCAACCCTGTGCAGACTCACCAGATTCAGAATGTGGTGACAGTGCAGGCAGCCAGTGTGCGAGAGCAGTTGCAAAGGGTTCAGCAACTCAGGGATCAGCAGCAAAAGAAGAAACAGCAGCAGATAGAAATTAAACGGGAACACACCCTCCAAGCTTCTAACCAAAGTGAAATCATTCAGAAACAGGTAAAGTCATTAAGTAAAAGCAGCATGTTCAGTAGATTAAAATATTGTGCTGTGCATTAGCTTTAGTGTTTGGTTGTGTTAGGTTTCTAAAACAAGACAAAAAACACTGCTGTTTCAATTTACATGCAGCACTAAATCGAACAAAGAATATTGAAGTAACTTCTGTGGTTTGCAGCTCTGGGTGCTTCTACAAAACTTGCTACATTGGGGGAACACTAAGACAGGAAGAATGAAGTTAGAAGTTTAAAGATTATTGGTATCAAACCTGAGAGTTTCATTCAGTTTTACAAGTCATTTCAAGCATCATAGCAGTTTTAAGTTATTTGCAAAAGTCTCATTCCTTGGTTTGCATGTAGACTAGACTAGGCAAATTATAGGCAGACTTAACTCATTTCATAGAAATTCCACTTTTTTGACGTTTGAAATGCTATTATTCCATAGCTTAAACATTAAGTATCACCTTAGTGAAAACAACTTCAGTGAGTTAGACTTCTTCTAGGTAAAATGGATTTGTGTGTATAATACCCTATAGCACTGCTAGGTAAAGTGGATTTGTGTGTATAATATCCTATAGCACTGCTGGGTAAAGTGGATTTGTGTGTATAATACCCTATAGCACTGCTAGGTAAAATGGATTTGTGTCTATAATACCCTATAGCACTGCTAGGTAAAGTGGATTTGTGTGTAGACTACCCTATAGCACTGCTAGGTAAAATGGATTTGTGTCTATAATACCCTATAGCACTGCTAGGTAAAGTGGATTTGTGTGTAGACTACCCTATAGCACTGCTAGGTAAAGTGGATTTGTGTCTATAATACCCTATAGCACTGCTAGGTAAAATGGATTTGTGTCTATAATACCCTATAGCACTGCTAGGTAAAGTGGATTTGTGTGTATAATATCCTATAGCACTGCTAGGTAAAATGGATTTGTGTGTATAATATCCTATAGCACTGCTAGGTAAAGTGGATTTGTGTGTATAATATCCTGTAGCACTGCTAGGTAAAGTGGATTTGTGTGTAGACTACCCTATAGCACTGCTAGGTAAAGTGGGTTTGTGTGTAGACTACCCTATAGCACTGCTAGGAACACTGGCTTTGCTGCTCATCGCTACTCAGGAGATGGCAGCTTTTGAGTGTCCCCAAGTTAGCACACCTGCATTCAGTTCTTGGGTGTCCATACAAATCACTTACCTCTTATAACTGTCTCCTCCTTAAATTTCCTCTCTCTTCAGCCACCCAAGATTATTGTAGTAATTAAACAAGGTCATATATGTACACGTCCTTTTCAGAAAGGAAAGGCATCTTAGACCTAAGATAATATTCTTATAAAGTTCATGTAATATGCTCAAATGTATTACTGTCAAGTACAGTGTATAAATACAGTACAATTGTGATATCTGTGTTTACCCTAACCTCTGCAAAGTGCTAGGCCATGAGGAGAATCTGTTAAGTCAGTGACCGGGAAGAAAGCATAGGGCTAGAGCCATGTCTTTGGAGAGAAATGATGACTAGTTTAAGCTTCCGACTGTATAGTGCTATAACTTTTTTTTTTTTGCCACCCAGGTTATGAGTGGGGCTTGGATCTATACTACAGATCCACTGCTCCTGGCAGCCATCCCCCCTTTTTTTCCTTAATATTTATTGATTCCCTTTTGTTGCCCTTGTTTTACTGTTGTAGTTATTACTGTTGTTATTGATATTGTTGTTGTTGTTGGATAGGACAGAGAGAAATGGAGAGAGGAGGGGAAGACAGGGGGAGAGACAGACAGACACCTGCAGACCTGCTTCACAACCTGTGAAGCAACTCCCCTGCAGGTGGGGAGCCGGGGGCTCGAACTGGGACCCTTAAGCCGGTCCTTGTGCTTTTGCACCACCTGCACTTAACCCGCTGCGCTACCGCCCGACTCCCTTTTTTTTTTTTTCTCTCTTTGACGGGACAAAGAGAAATTGAGAGGGGGGGGGGGATAAATACCAGCAGACCTGCTTTATTGCTCATGTAGCGACCCCTGCTGGTGGGGTGCCCTACCTTGCAGGCTGTTAGAAGTAAGTAAAGCAATGTTAAATCTTTAGCACAGTTCAGTAGGTAACGAGCATGTAGTTGGTAGAGACGCTGATAATGTTGATTGTATTAAAATTCTAGTGGCTCCTTAAGAAACACGTGTGTGCTCAGCTTCCTACTATTGCTATCTGTGGAACCGATCACAGTCACTATAAAACTTGTACTTTTGGATTTCTGTTTTGTCCTGAAGGTGGTGATGAAGCATAATGCTGTAATAGAGCATTTGAAGCAGAAAAAGACCATGACTCCAGCTGAGAGAGAAGAGAATCAAAGGTAGGATGGGGTGCTCGCAGCTCGGGAGCACAGGATCCCGTCGCGTGTTTATTCCGCACCAGCCTCTTCTCTTTAGCATGCATGCTCTGGGCGCTGTAACTTAGTATTTCATTAAATCTTCCTCGAACTTTTTAAGTGAGGCTGCTTGGCACCTATCACTGTTCGTTTGAATCACTCTTTGAAGCTCTCTGGTCACAGAAAGTTGATCCACTGCAGGAATATAGAAGCTGTCATGTCTTGATCCTTTCAGAATGAAATGTCCAGCATTACATGATTGTATATTTCTCTCTAGAATGATTGTCTGTAACCAGGTGATGAAGTATATTTTGGATAAGATAGATAAAGAAGAAAAGCAGGCAGCAAAAAAACGGAAACGTGAAGAGAGTGTGGAGCAGAAACGTAGCAAGCAGAATGCTACTAAGCTCTCTGCACTGCTCTTCAAACACAAAGAGCAACTCAAAGCTGAAATCCTGCGGAAGAGAGCACTCTTGGACAAAGATCTACAGATTGAAGTGCAGGTAAGAGAATGTCTGTGTCCCCCATTCAACATCTAATTTGATTTTGCCCTCAAATTTGCTTAAGATTAAAATTTTGGGGGTCGGGCGGTGGCGCAGTGGGTTAAGCGCACATGGCGCAAAGCGCAGGGACCTGTGTAAGGATCCTGGTTCCAGCACCCGGCTCCCCACCTGCAGTGGAGTCGCTTCACGGGTGGTGAAGCAGGTATGCAGGTGTCTATCTTTCTCTCCCCTCTCTCTCTGTCTTCCCCTCCTCTCTCTATTTCTCTCTGTCCTGTCCAACAACAAAGCAACATCAACAATGGCAATAATAACCGCAACGAGGCTGCAACAACTAGGGCAACAAAAAGGGGGAAAAAATGGCCTCCAGGAGCAGTGGATTCATGGTGCAGGCACCGAGCCCAGCAATAACCCTGGAGGGGGGGAAAAAAAAAAAGATTAAAATTTCACTTTTTGTTTCAAACCCCGGCTCCCCACCTGCAGGGGAGTCGCTTCACAGGCAGTGAAGCAGGTCTGCAGGTGTCTATCTTTCTCTCCTCCTCTCTGTCTTCCCCTCCTCTCTCCATTTCTCTCTGTCCTATCCAACAACGACAACAACAATAATAACTACAACAATAAAACAAGGGCAACAAAAGGGAATAAATAAATAAAATAAATATTTTTTTAAAAATTTCACTTTTTGTCTAGATTTATACTTTTCTACATAGAGTAGTAAGAGTGATGAGACTGTAGTTTAGTCTGTTTAAACAAGACAGATTTTATATCTAACAGTGAATTGCATTCTCTAAATTAACCACTCTGAGAATTTTATCTCTTGATTAAAACATTTTGAGATCTCTTTTGACAGTATCATTCATTGATTGACAGAGCCTTACCAAAAATAAATTAGGAACCAAGTTTCTTCATAAGAGAGAAATTATAAAGTAATGATGAAAGAATTTTAAAAAGGGTAACGGCAGGGGTAGTAGCATACTGGTTATGCAAAGAGACTCTCATGCCTGAGGCTCCATAGTCAAAGGTTCAGTCCCCTACACCACCGTAAGCCAGAGCTGAGCAGTACTCTGGTAAACAATATAAAATAAAAGTTAAAAAAATTTTTTTAAGTGTTCATTAAATAAGAATAAATTTGTTCCCTTACTTTTAATTAATTGATCCTGTTGATGCTGTTAATTCCTCCTCTTGTTTGAGGACATTACTGGAAGATGGTGGTACTCACTCTTAAATCATTAAGCTATCTCCCAGCCCTGTGTGTTCATTTATTTATGAAATAGGTAGACAGAGAGAGTCAGTATGGCATATGCTGCCCTGGAGATCTGGGTACCTCCTGAATCCAAGACTGTATCCACTGTGTCACCTCCTGGGCTGCAAGAAAATGTGGGTTTTTATATTTAAAGCGTAATGATTTTTTCCCTTACATATGAGAAGTACACTCTGAGAAATTGGCATGAGAGAGGGAGACACCTGCAGCACTGTGCAGGAAGCACCCCCGTACAGGTGGGGTCAGGGGTGTGAATATGTATCCTCGGGGCAGTTGGTCGCACAGTGGGTTGAATGCACATGGCAGAAAGCACATGGACCACTGGCGTAAGGATCCCGGTTCTAACCCCCGACTTCCAGACTGCGGGGGTGGGGGGTCACTTCACAAGTGGAGAAGTAGGTCTACAGGTGTGTCTTTCTCTTCCCCTCTCTGTCTTCCCCTCCTCTCTCTTGACTTCTCTTTCCTATCCAACAACAATAGCAGCTATACCAACAACAATACCAACAACAATAATAAACAGCAAGGGCAGCAAAAGAAAAAATATATATGGCCTCCAGAAGCAGTGGATTCATAGTGCAGGCACTGGGCCCCAGCGATAACCCTGGAGGCGCACGTACAAGTATGGTAACATATATATTATAAATTGCACCACTACTTCAGCCCCTAAAAATGTAGTGATTCTAATTTTTAGCTAAGTTTGTATTAGAAAATACCTAGGGAGTCGGGCGGTAGCTCAGCGGGTTAAGCGCACGTGGCACAAAGTACAAGGACCTGCTCAAGGATCCCAGTTCGAGCCCCCGGCTCCCCACCTGCAGGGGAGTCGCTTCACAGGCGGTGAAGCAGGTCTGCAGGTGTCTGTCTTTCTCTCCCCCTCTCTCTGTCTTCCCCTCCTCTCTCCATTTCTCTCTGTCCTATCCAACAACGACGACATCAATAACAATAATAATAATAACTACAACAATAAAAGAAGGGTAACAAAAAAAGGGAATAAATTTGATATTTTAAAAAAAGAAAAGAGGGAGTCAGGCAGCAGCACAGCGGGTTAAGCGCAGGTGGCGCAAAGCACAAGGACCCGCATAAGGATCCCGGTTCGAACCCCGGCTCCCCACCTGCAGGGGAGTCGCTTCACAGGCGGTGAAGCAGGTCTGCTGCAGGTGTCTATCTTTCTCTTCCCCTCTCTGTCTTCCCCTCCTCTCTCCATTTCTCTCTGTCCTATCCAACAACGACAACAACAATAATAACTATAACAATAAAACAAGGGCAACAAAAGGGAATAAATAAATAAAATAAATATTAAAAGAAAAGAAAATACCTCTACCAGTAGTCTTTTTTTTCTTCATGCAGCCTTAAGTTCTAGATATAGGAGTATACAGTCATTTCATTGTCACCATTTTCTAGTTATTGAGAGGGGCAAGGAGAGGGAGAATATATAGCCTATCTGGTTCTTTATCTCCTCTATCTTTTTCATACATATATAAAATCTTAACAAAGGTGAGGGTTGGGGGTCGGGCGGTAGCACAGCAGGTTAAGCACACATGGCCCGAAGTACAAGAACCAGCATAAGAATCCCAGTTCCAGCCCTGGCTCCTCACCTGCAGGGGAGTCGCTTCACAGGTGGTGAAGCAGGTCTGCAGGTGTCTGTCTTTCTCTCCCCCTCTGTCTTTCCCTCCTCACTCCATTTCTTTCTGTCCTATCCAACAACAATGACATCAGTAACATCAATGATAAAACATCAAAGGCAACAAGGGGGGGGGATCTTAAAAAAAAAAAAAAAGTGGGCCGGGAGATGGCGCTGTGTATAAAAGCGTTGGACTCTGAAGTGTGAGGTCCCAATCTCAATTCCCAGCAACACATGTACCAGAGTGATGTCTGATTCATGTTCTTTCTCTGTCTCTCCCCTTCTCATAAATAAAACCTTTTTTAAAAAATCGGATCAGCATAAGGATCCTGGTTCGAGCCCCCGGCTCCACAGGTGGTGAAAGGTGTCTGTTTTTCTCTCCCCCTCTCTGTCTTCCCCTTCTCTCTCCATTTTTCTCTGTCCTATCCAACAACGATGACATCAATAACAATAATAATAACCATAACAACAAGGGTCAAAAAGGGGGGGTTGCCTACAGCAGCAGTGGATTCACGGTGAAGGCATGGAGCCCCAGCAGTAAACTTGGAGGCTAAAAGAAGAAGAAAAAAAATATCTAAATGTCAATTTCATGTGTGAGGCTTTGAGATACCAGGTTCAATTCCTGCACCACCCTAAGCCACATCTGATCAAAGTCCTAAAGTTCCTATTTTCTTTAACATGTAGTTAAAATATCTCTATGACAGTCAGTGCGCCTAAAAGTGTTGACAGGTGTGGTATAGGAATGCCATGTCAGAATCATAGCAAAAATTTTAACTAAATGTCTCTCATTATAAGTAGAATGATAACACTGTATTGCCTTTGAATTGTCCACAGGAAGAACTCAAGAGAGACCTGAGAATTAGGAAAGAAAAAGACATGATCCAGGCTACAGCAGTAGCTGCCGCCACTCCCATGGTGCCACCTGCTCCCACAGCCCCGCCGCCGTCTCCTCCTCCTCCTCCTCCACCGCAGCATGCGGGCCCTCTGGCCACCGCCACTGCCACCGTGCCGATGGCTTCCCAGAAGAGGAAGCGGGAAGAGGACAGAGACTCGAGCTCAAAGTCAAAGAAGAAGAAAATGATTTCTACTACCTCAAAGGAAACTAAGAAGGACACAAAGCTTTACTGTATCTGTAAAACACCTTACGATGAATCTAAGTGAGTAGATCTCTCTGTGCTCGTGTTGATTTTCGTAAATGTGTAGTATTAAGTTGCCAGTTTTTAAGAAAATTTGTATATTGATAGCAGTGTAAATTATAATAGTTAACATGTAAATCAGACTAGTTAACAGTAAAGTTAATGTTTCCTTGGTGGTCTGGCATCTGATATTTCTCACGCTTGATAGAAGAAAGGTGAAAGTTTGTTGTGTCACATTCCCATCACCGGTGTTTCTCCGTCCTATCTTCTTCTGTCAAAAACAAGCTTTCTGCGGCTCCTCTGCTTTTTCCTCTTCTCTCTGGATTAAGTCCAAATTGATCAGTAAGACTACCTGGAGAATGAGCTGTGTTACTTTGATTGCCTCAGACGGAGGGTGTCCGTTTCCGAGATCTGCTCTCAGTCTTGGTCTGCGTCAGATGCTGTAGACTATGTGAATATGAATGGCGCAAGAGGCTTTAAGATTGACCCTGTATCTTATTGTTTGATTATAAAGAATTCTGTGTTTTGGTTTTGTTTTGTACTGAAATACTCTAATTTATTAAACACTTCTGCATAAGTTCTCACTTTTATATTGAAGACAAAACTGAGAAAAATTAGAAATGTATTGTTCCTTTCACCCATTAATCAGGTGTGGCACTCAGAAAATTGATAAGCGTGGCAGCTGGAAGCTGTTTTTGACAGTTGTGACTTGTATTTGGTAATAAATACAAGATGGGACACTAATTCACATATGGTTTTTTGTCATTATCATTCAAGTATGTATTTTACATCCATTTTAAGCATTTAAATGTAGTCCAGCTATTTTTTATTTCTAAATTAGCTGCAGTATTTTCCCTGTGATTAACTTTTTGATTGTGTTATTAAAAATGGCTTTATTTAGAATAGGGATGCTTAATGTCTACCTTAAGTAGATGCCTAATGAGTTTATAAAGTTGAATTGTGGTCTCTATAGTGACGTTGAAGTTGCAAGGTTGCCTCTGTTATCTTAGTGTATTTGTAAATACTAGATCATGACTTTGTTGGAAATGATACATAATATAAAAAGTGGAACCCTGTGAAAGAGATTTTTCCTATAGCCTAATACAAGTATACCTTGCTTTAAGCAGTCTATACTTAATGATTTCTAGAAAGAAAAGGGGGGGGGTTCTTTACCAGATCTGTTTATGGAATTTCTTTAAATAAAAATAGTCTTTAGGGCTATTTTTAGTATTCCTACCATAGAAATTCATGCCACAACACTTTTTTTCATAATACCTAGTGTATATGGGCTCATTATTTCATGGCTATTTCTTATTTTTCAGTTTGCCATTTTAAACATTTTAGTATATACCAGTTTCTGCAAGTCCCTGTTCAGGCTGGGATGAGTTAGTGTTTCTTCAAAGCATTTTGTATTTCCTCTTCCCAAACTAGGCTAGTTTGGGAATCCTGCCGGACATTGAGGTCCTGAGTTTCCTCCAGCCCCGTTTAGTAAAAGACTAACAAACACCTCACACATAGCCTCCTCACTTGTGACAGTGAACATCCCATGAGAATCGAAGTTCCAAGGAATTTATAGGATAGGCCTTCCTTTTTTTTTTTTTAATTTTTTTTTTCCCAGAGTGCTTCTCAGCTCTGGCTTAGGGTGATAAGTGGATTGAACCAGGACTTGGTATCCTTAGGCTTGAAAGTCTGCTTCCCTAACCATTATGCTATCTCTCCACCCCAACCATTTCTTTATGTTCATAAAGAAGGTTAGACTGAAGTTTGAGGGTTTATTCCATTCCTTTCAGTAACTACTAAATATCACCTCAGAAGCAGCAATAGTATCAACCATGCCAGTCTGATTCCCTATAATTCATGCTACTTTTTGCTATGATTCTGACATGGCATTCCTATACCACACCTGTCAACACTTTTAGACGCACTGATTGTCATAGAGATATTTTCATTTTGTCATTTGGATATTTTATTCAAATTGGTCATCACTGGGGCTTCACTACTCTGGAATGACAGATGCCTTTTTCAGATCGAGATAGACACAAAGTAGTAAAAAGAGATGGAAATCACAGCTCCAAAGCTTCCTTCAGTGCAGTGGGTCACACACTTGGCAAAGCAGCGCACTATCCAAGTGAGCTATGCTTCTTAGTGGAGACATCTCCCTCGGAGTTTGACATGGGTGGTGTGCACACACACAGACTATATATATATATATATATATATATATATATATATATATATATATATATATATATATATATATATATATATATATCACTGAAAATTAACCCTTGTCATGTCACCATTAAATCCCATTTTATTTAGAAAAATCGGTAGAAGTGAGACGTGCTCCTCCTCTTCATTCCATTCTGGCCGTTACCTTCCACACCTGCTGACATGCATATTTCCTTGTAGTGTCATTTCTGGTGTTTGCGCTTTGCTTGTTTTCACACTGACATTGTGAGATACATTTTCAAACCTATCTAAGAAACAGCCTCGAATTTGAAATGGCATCTGTGGAATAGGTTTGGCTTTGGTTTGTGCCTGCTACAGTTTTACACACATTCATCAAGAGGGAGAGACATTGCCATCAGTGTGTGTTTTCTGTTTTGTTTCTGTTTTTTTTCAAATTCCAGTATGTTTTTAAAGACTCATATTTCACTAAACAGTGTATTTGTTGCCATTAATGTGAGTGACTTTATGTTTCCACGTTTGACTGAGTGTCAGATGCTGTAGTTTGCTAGGGGTATAGAATGGTTGGATTCAGGATGTTAGCTGACTCATTGCAGAAAGTTATCCTGTAAGAAAGTGAATTAGGGCAGGGAAGACAGATTTAAGTACCATGCAGCTCAAAATGACAATTACATTGTCATTTTCATTGTGAATACTTTTAGGTTCTATATTGGCTGTGATCTTTGTACTAACTGGTATCATGGAGAATGTGTTGGAGTCACAGAAAAGGAGGCTAAGAAAATGGATGTGTACATCTGTAATGATTGTAAACGGGCACAAGAGGGCAGCAGTGAGGAATTGTACTGTATCTGCAGAACACCTTATGATGAGTCACAGTGAGTTTTGATAAGAGCATCATATTTAATAATTTAGGAAGACAAACTGCTCTGACTGCTTATTTATCTTAAAATAAAAAAGAAAGATTCTTCCTGCATATATTATACACTTACATTACAAACTCCCGATTTTTTTTTTCTCCTGTATCCTCTAACTCCCCTTCAAATTTTATGTTGCTTCAAAGTGAATGTTTTGAGATGCACTGGGGGAAAATATGGTTTAATGGTAGATTTTATTCTTCACTATGTAAAATAGAAATTAATGAGATTAAAATAGACTGACTTGTTTGGACTTTATCAGTTTGAAGTAGTGCTTTATTATAGGTTAGAAAAATACTAATTTGGGTACAAGCTCTGAGATGCTGTTAGTAGCTGTAGGGTTTGGAGCCCCCAGTTGGATGGGAGCTTCCCACTTGATAAGTTACTAGTTGAAAGATTTAGGGCTTTATTTTGTATTCAGCTTTAAAGTCAATTTGTTTCTCCCCTACCCCACCCCACCCCCCTTTTTATAAGGTTCTCCACTATTACACAGTGTTCTTAATAAAATGTTAATGCTTAATGTTCTTAACATCAGATACTAAATTAACACTTGGAATATTAATTTTTAGGAATATCAAGCCAATCACAATACTCAAACTATCTTATGTCTGAGGGCTAGAATATTTCTGAGTGCATGTCTTATTATTTCTAAAAAGTAAACTGTAAGTAATGTGATCCCATCGGTGTTAAACTCACATTTCCACTTTGGATCTTTCAGATTTTACATTGGCTGTGATCGGTGTCAGAATTGGTACCATGGGCGTTGCGTTGGCATCTTGCAAAGTGAGGCAGAGCTCATTGATGAGTATGTCTGTCCACAGTGCCAGTCAACAGAAGATGCCATGACAGTGCTCACACCACTTACAGAGAAAGATTATGAGGGGTTGAAGAGGGTGCTCCGTTCCTTGCAGGTGAGGAACCATTCTGTGCAAGGCATTTACAGATGAGATTGAATTGTGTGACTTTGGAAACCCCCCTGGGTTCTACTTTCCAGCCGTAGAGTACGTCACTTTTTCCTGATTATCAACTGTGTGGTGGCATAGGCTCCACAGATTTGAGCCTTTCACACACCAGTGCCAGGTGGTTGGCCATATCCACAGGTTCACTCAACTATAACTTATGCACTGCGCTTAGTTTAAAAGACTTTTAAAATAGTTATCAGGGGGTCAGGTGGTAGCACAGTGGGTTAAGTGCATATGGCATGAAGTGCAAGGACCAACGTAAAGATCCCAGTTTGAGCCCCCAGCTGGCTCCCCACCTGCAGGATGGTCGCTTCACAGGCGGTGAAGCAGGTCTGCAGGTGTCTGTCTTTCTCTCCCCATTTCTCTCTGTCCTATCCAACAACAACAGCAATAACTACAACAATAAAACAACAAGGGCAACAAAGGGGGAAAAAGTAGCCTCCGGGAGAAGTGGATATGTGGTGCTGGCACCGAGCCCCAGCAGTAACCCTGGAGGGAAAAAAATAAAAATAAATAAATAAGAAGAATTATCAGTGAGAGAAAGAGAACCAGAGCATCACTCTGGACTCTGAAGGGGAATCAATTCAGGACCTTATGTTTCCAAGACCTGTTGCACTACTTCCTGGCTTGCATATACTTAAGAAAAGAATTTTACCTTACCACCATAGAATGAAAACCAGTGTGATTAAATTCTAGTGAGAAACAAATCCTTATCTAAAGCTTTGAACCAAAAAACTTCCCTCTGAAACTAAAGATAAAAAGGTGGGTGTGACTTCTAAGTTTGGCAAGTACTGGAAATGAATTGCTATCAAGTCCTAGGTACTACTTTGTCCTGTTGTAGCTATAATGAGAACACTGCTCTGTGTGGTGTTACTTCATGCCACATCTTTGTTACTCATCAGCCTGCCATTCCACACTCTGATCCCAGTTTCACAGGCATACCCATAGTGCCAGCATCTTGCAGTTGGTCCAGCATCACTAGCGACCAGAGTACACATTTCTTGACGCGTTCATTACCACTGCTATACTACTGGAGTCCTGAGACAACTCTGTGAGAACTGTTGCTTTATAGTTTATATGAGATAATCCATAGTGAGCAAAATATCTTCAAGTATAAGGAACTTTATATTACTAGACTTGGTGGTCAGAGAGAGAGAGCTCACGTTGACCTTGCTGTGTGTGTAGCCCAGCTAAGAGGTGCTATGGTGTTGAAGGAAATTCCAGTGAGGTGCTCTCCCTCTCTCTCTGTCTTCACTACAAAGCACTGCAGGACTATCAGAATTACACTCATGCAAGGTCCCCAACTCCACGAAATAATACCGATAATAAAAAGGATAAAATGGATGTTTTGTGTGGTCAGTAGATACAGCATTGGACTCTGAAGCATGTTCACCCGACCGCAGCAGATACGCCAGAGTAATACTCTGGTTCTCTTTCCCTCCTCCTGCTTCTTCCTGATAAATAAATAAATCTTTTATTTTTGGAATTTTACGATTGATTGGCATAATGACATTACTGGGGGACTGAAATGGACTTCCTGGGGCTAGGCACTGGTGCACCCTGTCCCCATGTTCAGGGATCACAGTTCAAGCCCTTGGTTCCCACTAGCAAGGAGGCTGCTTCCCAACTGGGGAAGCGTTTCTACAGGTGTCTTTGCCCCTTTCCTCTCAATTTCTGTCTCTATTAAAATAAGAAATAAGTTCAGATCGAGACTTCCAGGACAGAGCAGTGGTGGCCTAATCTCAGCAAATTGGCTGTCCTCTAGAAAACAAATACTCCAACAAAATACTTTAATGAATTTCACTGGAGCACAGCTGGGGTGGAAGCATTGCCTTTTAGTTTGACAGTTGCCTGTGGACATCCAGAGGGGGGAAGAGAAAAAGTTGAGCATAAACACTGGACTGCATTGCCAGTGTGCATCACGTTTGTGTTTGCTTCAAATCCATGAGGATTTGAAGAGCCCATGTAGAACTGCTGGCACTCTTGAGTGAACCCCAGGGACATCAGGGGAACCAAGAACCAAATATTGCACCTCTGACAGCGGGAAGCTAGCCAACTTGTAAAGGATCCCAGCTGCCCTGGAGCAAGAAAAGTGACTTTGGGAGTCAGGCTGTAGTGCAGTGGGTTAAGCACACATGGCACAAAGCGAATGGATCAGCGTTAAGGATCCCGGTTCGAGCCCCTGGCTCCCCACCTGCACTGCACTGGTGTAGCTTCACAGGCGGTGAAGCAGGTCTATAGGTGTCTGTCTTTCTCTCCCCCTCTGTCTTCCCCTCCTCTCTCCATTTCTCTCTGTCCTATCCAACGACAACAACAATAAAAAAACAAGGGCAACAAAAGGTAAAAATAAATAAATTAAAAACCAAGTGACTTTAATTTCATAGCACCTGGTAAGTGCACACAGTACAATGCAAAAGGATCCAGGTTCAAGCCACTCATTCCCACCTGCAGGGGAAAGTGTCTTGAGTATTGAAACAGTGCTGCAAGTGTGGCTCTCCCTCTCTTATCTCCCCCTTCCTTCTCTGCCAACATGTAGGTAAATGGTTCTCGCTCATTCTCTCCCGCACCCCCGGCTCACATACACTCCAACATGTGGGTCTTCTCAGTTTTCTTGAGTCAAATTTTTAAAATTCCAGGGGGCTGGGAGGAGCAGAAGCTAGTGCCACCTGCTGACCAACAACAGCAGAAATCAAACTTAGCAGGGTGAAACTAGGAGGATGGTGGCACATCCAGCCGGGAAACCGGAGAAAGTATTAAAGAAATACAGTACTCTCAACTCAATATAAAGAAGTCTCTTAAAGAAATCCATGGCTATGGGATAGGGGTAGATAGCATAATGGTTACGCAAAGAGACTCTCATGCCTGAGGCTCCAAAGTCCTAGGCTCAAAACCACCACAAGCCAGAGCTGAGCAGTGCTCTGGTAAATGGGAAATTATATATTATATGTATATATCCATGAATTCAAAGCTTTACTTAATAGGGAAATAGAAAACCTGTAAACAGAGCTGTGTATGTGTGAAAGGCACTCTGAATGCACCCCAGTCTTTGATAGTGCGTCAGGAAAGTGAGCTTACCTATGCAGAAGATGACAAATCAAAGACAAAATGACCATATTCTTTGGCTTCAAAGTAGAAGAAAAAAGGTTCTCAAAAAATGAAGCAAATCTCAGAACCACAGGGGTCTTAGAGAAAAAAAGGGGGGTAGCAGAAGCCATATTCAAAGAAATAATACAACAACTTCCAGATCTGTGGTTAGGATGTAGATATTCAGGGATCAACTCCCAAATTCCTGAACCCAAACAGATGTGCACAATGACCTCATAATAAAACTGTCAGCAGTCAGGGATAGGATGAGGCCATAGCATGAAGACCTTGACGCTTGGACGCTCCAGAGTTCCATAAGCCAGAACTCAGTGGTGTTCTGGTAAACAAGCAATGACAGCAAAGTCTAAGACAAAGAAAAGTTGGCGATTTTCTAGCTATTGGGTGTGGGGTGTGACTTTTAGAGACAGAATGTTCAGAATTGCATCAGACTTTTCGGCAGGAGCCGTGGAGGGCCTGGAGTGAGTGGGGTGACTTATTCAAGGTATTAAGAGACAAAAACTACCAGATATATAAAACGGCAGGAGTTAGTGGTTATCAGACCTACCTTGCAAGGGTTACTCAGAGGAGCGCCACAGAGAAGGAAACTAGACATGTTGACCCCTCAGTGAGGTAATGGAGACACAGAGCAATGGGAATACGGAGCGAATTTACAGGATCAAAGAGGAGGAAGAGAAGGGCAGATGTTGCTCCAGCAAAGAACAGCAACACCACAACAGTTTTAAGTCTCTCAGACAGCAGGATGGTGGCCCACCCGGTTCATTCACATCGCACCACGCAAGCACCTGAGTTCAGCCCAGTCCCACCTGCAGGGGAGCAGTGCTGTAGGTGTCTCTGTCTTCCTCTGTCCTCTCAGTCTCCTTGTCTCTCTCCAAAAGAAAGAAATAAAAGCATTTTTAAAAAGAGACTCTTAGATGTGTGTATTTTACATGATACCCTACGTTTGCATTTGACACACTTCCATGCATACAGTCTTGTATTTCTCTTTAAATGATGTCACGTTGTCCCTAGTACTTTCTTAATGTTTCCGACAATTTTTCTGTTTTCCCCATCCTTCTTACTCTGTTTCAACACCTAAGTTCTTTAATCTGATGCTCATTTCTAACATTGTTTGCTCCGCTGTGTTCCTGCACAGAGTCATGCCAGTAACAGTTCTTACTTACTTTTTGACTCAGTGCCACCTTCAGACACCTGCTTCTCTCTTTAGCATGCATATTTTATTTGTCATGTTTTTTACATGAGTTAGCATTAATTTAGAAATACACTACCGCTCCACCTTGCAGCAAGTATTTTAAAAATAATTTGATATAAGTAAAGGTTTGCAAGACAAGTTTATTTTTTAGTTTGTTTCCAGAGCCCTGCTCAGCTCTGGCTTAAGTTGGTGTGAAGGATTGAACGTGGGAGCTCAAGAGCCTCGGGCAGAGTGTCTCTTTGCAGAACCATTCTCCTATCTTTGCCACCAGCAGTATTTTATATTTATTTATTCCCTTTTGTTGCCCTTGTTTTATTGTTGTTGTTATTGATGTCATTGTTATTGGATAGGACAAAGAGAAATAGAGTGAGGAAAGGAAGACAGAGAAGGAGAGAAAGACACCTGCAGACCTGCTTCACCGCCTGTGAAGTGACTCCCCTGCAGGTGGGGAGCGAGCGGCTCGAACCGGGATCCTTAAGTCCGTCCTTGGGCATTGCACCATGTGCGCTTAACCTGCTGTGCTACCGCCCGACTCCCATATATTCCACTTTTGTACTATGTACAGTGAATGAGATGATTTTCACGGGACAAACAATTGGTAAAGTTCTTCAGATCTTTGTGTTCAAGGACTGTTAGTGCTGTAGCTTATATCTGATAATAAATGATGGGCATTTCTCTGGAAAACAAATTCTGAATAGTTTCTCATATATAAACTTATAAAACACACACTCTCACAACTCAGCCAAACTGTGGTTAAGACTTTGTGAAACCTATGTTGGTTTTCCCAGCTAGGGGATGAGGGGATGGAACAGCTAACGGTGGGGGAAGTGTGGACCTGTACTTTTAGAGTCTTGTGGCTTTATAAGCCTTTAAATCACTTCATTAAAAAAAAAAATGGGTCAGGCGGTGGCGCAGTGGGTTAAGTGCATGTGGCACAAAGCGCCAGGACCGGCACAAGGATCCCGGTTCGAGCCCCCGGCTCCCCACCTGCAGGGGAGTCGCTTCACAGGCGGTGAAGCAGGTCTGCAGGTGTCTATTTTTCTCTCCCCCCTCTCTGTCTTCCCCTCCTCTCTCCGTTTCTCTCTGTCCTATCCAACAACAACAACATCAATAGCAACAACAATCATAACTACAAGGGCAAAAAAAAGGGAATAAATATTTTTAAATATATATATATATATGAGGTGGGAGGGGGGAAATGATCCAACGTCTATGGAGACAGTCTCAGAATATAAGAACTGAACCTACTGTGTGGAACAGCAATTCTGATTCTCCTGGGCGTGTATCCAAAGGAAGAAGACGTCTATATGAAGAAACCTACATAATCTGTGTTCATAGCAGCATGACTTGTGATGGCCTGACCTTGAAAGAAATCCAAATGCCCAGCCAGCAGATGAGTGGCTAAGAAAGTTGTGATCCAAATATATGACAGAATACTCAGCAGCTATTAAACATATAGTCATTTCATCTTGGAAAAAGCTGGAAGGAATCATGTTAAATGATAGAAGCTAAAAAGAAGGGTGAATAATGGGTGTCTTACTCAAAGGAGGAATTTAAGAGACAGGGATATACAGGGAAAACACAAAGTAAAACTTAGAGCAGCTGTGGTAAATTGTACCAAAGCAAAGAACTATGGGTAAGGAGGGTTAGGAGAGGATTGAAAATGACTTTGGATCCTGATGGGTGATGGTGGAAAAGGGTCTGACTTGGGGGTGTTTTATAGACACCTGTCACCAGGAGGTGACCAACTATCCCCAGTGTGTCAGTAACTGTAGCCTCACCCCCCCCCCATGCAAAAAAATATATATCAACGGAGTTGGGCGGTAGCGCAGCGGGTTAAGCGCAAGGACCAGCGTAAGGATCCTGGTTTGAGCCCCCGGCTCCCCACCTGCAGGGGTGTCACTTCACAAGCAGTGAAGCAAGGTCTGCAGGCATCTGTCTTTCTCCCCCCTCTGTCTTCCCCTCTTTCCATTTCTCTGTGTCCTGTCCAACATCGACAACATCAGTAACAACAAAAAAACAAGGGCAACAAAAGGGAACAAGTAAATATTTTTTAAAAATTCACCATACCCAGTGGTCTGTCTTCCCGAATTATTTTTTTTTAATTTGTTATTTGACAGGACAGAAATTAAGAGGGGAGGGGAAAGCAGAGAGGGACAGAAATCGACACCTGCAGCACTGTTCCACCACTTGTGAAGCTTAACCCCCACCCCACCCCACCCCCGCCCCAAAGGTGAGCACCAGGGACTTGAACCCAGGTCCTTGTGCACTGTAATGTGTTTATGACCACAATAAGGGCAACAAAAGGGAAAATAAAACAAATCAGAATAAAATATGCAGCCAGGAGTCAGGGCGGCAGTGCAGCAGTTACACACATGGTGCCAAGTGCAAGGACCAGGGTAAGGATCTCGGTGGGTGGGAGCCCCCTGCTCCCCACCTGCAAGGGGGGTTGCTTCACAAGCGGTGAAGCAGCTCTGCAGGTGTTTAATCTTCGTCTTCCCCTCCTCTCTCGATTCCTCTTTGTCCTATCTAACAACAATAACAGCATCAGCAAAATGGCCTCCAGGAACAGTGGATTTATAGTACACAGAGCCTCAGCAATAACCCTGGAGGCAAAAATTGTGTGTGTGTGTGTGTTTGTGTGTATTATATACAGACAGGTGTTACACAGCTAGTAGTGCACATACTTTTACAGTGTACAAGGACCCAGGTTCAAGCCCTTTCCCCATCTGCAAGGGGAAGCTTCATGAGCAGTGAGGTGGGCTGCTGGTTTCTGTCCCCCTTGCAGCTCTCTGTCTCTATCCAAAACAAATAAGTAACATTTTAAATATATAATAGATACGAAAAATATAGTATTTCCACCCAATGATGATGCTTCCTTTTTTTCCCTAATAGGCCCATAAGATGGCATGGCCTTTCCTTGAACCAGTAGACCCTAACGATGCACCCGACTACTATGGTGTCATTAAGGAGCCTATGGGTAAGTTTAATGTGGAACCTTTCATAAGTTTCAACAAATACATTATTTCTCACTCATAAAGTTGATACTTCATGAGGATATGCTACGCAAAGCTGGTGGTAGTATGAATTGGTTTAGTTACTTTGAAGGATAAATTGGAGACATTAATGTTATGAGTGTACATACCCTTAGACCTAGTGGTTTTATTTTTTAGGGTTTACATGTGTATAAATATGTTGTTCCTCAGAGCCATATTGACAGCTACAAAAAGGACTGGAAAAGAAATACTTCTTTATCCCTGCCTGCCTGCCTTCCCCCCCCCCCTTCCTTTTTTTCCAGGGCCCTGCTTCAATGTGGTTTATAGTGCTCAGAATTGAACCTAGTACTTTTGGCAACTCAGGCATGAAAGTCTTTGCATAGCTGTTATACTATCCCCTCAGCCCTGGGAAAGAAGTGAATAGCTGTTAGTGGAACAGTAGCTAAATTGAATGAAGCAGTGAGCAGGTTAGATTCTGTCTTGTCTAGCCTGTCACTTGTTCATCTTTTCCAGCAGGAAAACTAATCTGATGACCCCATGCTGCGACTGAGGAAAATATAGCCTCATTTCCCAGGGGTAAAAATTATTAAATAATAGCTACAAGTACTTTTACTAAGATAAAACTGCTATCGGTAATTATATTAAATAGTTTTCTATCTGTAAAATTATAAATATCAATAACTACATACTGTAAACCAACAATCCTCCCAAGAACAAAAGAAATCATAAAAATTAGAACAGATAAAAGGCTCCAAAATTGGGAAGGCGTTAGCTGATGACAGGACCCCAAAGCAGGCTGGCATGACACGCGCCTTCCTGTGTCGTCGACCCCCAAGGCATAATCTAGTGACTGCAGCATCGGGATTCCATATTTAACCACAACTTTTTTATCTGTTTTAAATTACTTGATTTTATTCATTAACAAGAAAGAAGCTGTGGAACTATTCTAGCTTATACAGTGCCAGGGATCAAACTTGGGATTTTGCTCCGAAGTTCAGTGCTCTAGCCAGTGTGTCACCTCCCAAAATTATTATTATTAGCTAGAGAGAGAGAGAGAGAGAAGAATTGAGAGCAGAGGGGAGATAGGGAGAAAGCTAGAAACCTACCAGACCTCCTTCGCCTCTTGTGCAGCACTGCAGGTGGGTCACTTTTTTCTTTTCTTAAAGACTTGTGTACTGGTTGGGCATAGAAAACAATGACTCAACAAAGAGACTCTTATGCCTGAGGCTCCCAAGTCTCAGGTCCAGTTGCCCACCGTCACCACCAGCGTATGCTAGAGTTCAGCGGTGCTGTGGTTTCTGGGGCCGGGGGCTGGGCAGTGGCACACCCAGTGGAGCAGCAGATCACTGTGCTTCACGGTCTGGGGCCAGGGTTCAGCATCTCGGCCTCTGCCTGCAAGCACGAGCTTCACAAGAAGTGGAACAGTGCTGCAAGCATCTCTCGCCTTCCCTCCCCTCCATTTCTGTCTCTATCCAACATGAATGAATGAGTGAGTGAGTGAGTGAGTGAGTGAGTGAGTGAGTGAGTGAGTGAATGAATGAATGTATGAATGACTCACTTCTGGGTGGTTGGGGTCAGTGTATCTGGCCTCTGGCACCTTTGATTCCAAGGATCAGGGTCTGGACCTCATGCTTGACAGTCCCGCTCTGTATCCCCGTGTCACCTCCTCGTCCGTAATTGTTTATGTTCTAAGGTTGCTGAGTATGTTTAGATAAGCACAGCAGTGAATATAAGCAACAGCAGGCTGAACTGTAGCGGGAGCACTGAACTTGCAAGTGTGACCAACGCTCTGTCCCCAGTGTCGGATGCCAGAGTAATGTTTTCATTCTCTGCCTAAACCTACTAAGTCTTGCAGCGCAGGAGATGGGACACTGGATAAAATATTGAACTTAAAGGCATGAAGTCCCATGTTTTGGTCCCTACATCGCATATGTCAGAATTGTGCTGTGATTTCTCTCTTTTTTTTTTTTGTGCCTACACCATGAATCCTCTGCTCCTGGAGGCCATTTTTTTTTCCCATTTTGTTGCCCTTATTGTTGCCACTGATGTTGTTGTTGGATAGGACAGAGAGAAATGGAGAGAAGAGGGCAAGACAGAGAGGGGGAGAAAAAGACAGACACCTGCAGACCTGCTTCACCGCCTGTGAAGCGACTCCTCTGCAGGTGGGGAGCCGGGGGCTCGAACCGGGATCCTTACGCGGGTCCTTGCGCTTAGTGCCCCCTGTGCTTAACCTGCTGCGCCACCGCCCGGCTCCCGTTGTGCCACCCTCCTGAGCTTTTTTTTTCCTTTTACTTATTTATTTTTCTTGCCACCGAGATTATCACTGGGGTTCCGTACAGCACAAGGAGTCCATAGCTCCTGACAGCCATTTTTTTCCTTTTTCCTTCCTTTTGATACAGAGAAATTGAGAAAGGCAGTGCTGTAGGTGTCGCTCTCCCTCCCAGCCTCCCTCCCCTCTCAATTTCTGGCAAGATAGGGAGGGGAAGTGAGGGAGTAGGACTTGAACTTGGTACTTGTGTATGACAACATGAGCACGCTGCTGGGCAGGCCACTGCCCAACCCTTGTTTACTTTTTCTTTATTCCAGACTTTCCCTCATGAATACCCAATTAAGGTGTAATAATAAAGAGTAAATATATACATATGCTACTCACATAGTCTGTTAAAATCAGTACATACTCGGAATTCGAATAAAGAAGTGGTGGCATCCTGTGTGATGTGTTAGCATATTCCTATGACCCTCAACAACTGCTGTGTAACAACACAGAGGAATGTTCTGCAGTCACTTGGGTTTCATCAGGATAGAGCTGTTTTGTTTGGTCTTGAAAGAGGGATATAAATACACCACCAGGGGCTGAGTGGCGGTGCACCCAGTTGAGCGCACACATTGCAATGCACAGGGCCCGGGTTCAAGCCCTCGGTCCCCACCTGCAGGGGTGAAACTTGACAGGTGGTGAAACAAGGCTGCAGGTGTCTCTCTGTCTCTCTCTCTCCCTCTGCGTTTCCCCCTTCCCTCACAATTTCTGGCTGTCTCTATCCCATAAGTAAATAAAATAAATATAAGATAATTTTCAAAAGATACTTTTTTAAAGTGTAAAAAGAAAAGAACGACATCGCCGTGCCCATCCCTTCAGTTCATCAAGCCGCCGTTTCTAGATTATTTGCAGGCACCTCCCGCACCGTTTATCTATCTTCCTAGAGTTTTATAGGAAATTGTAGATGGAATGTCCCTTCAAGGCCAACTTTTCTCAGACCTGCTGTTATTTCAGTTAAATGTAGCACAGGACATTCCAAGGTAGATAGCTGTGTATCTTCCCAATTGTCTTTGCTGTTTCTGCATGCATCCTGTGCTAATACATTCTCTGTGTGCGTGCGTGCGTGCGTGCGTGCGGGTGTGCGGGTGTGTGGTTGTTTGTTTTACCAGAGCACTGCTTAGCTCTGACTAAGGGTGTTGTAGGGATTGAACCTGGGGCCTCAGAACCACAGGCATGAAAGTCTTTTTGCATGGCCATTATGATGTCTTCCCCACCCACATCCTGATACTTCCGTGCATCTCAGTTAATAGTTTTCAGTAAAGTAAACTGTGGATGGTAAATGGGTATCACTTGTCACCAGTACAAGGTAAAAAATGTGTAAAGAAAACACAGTGGTGTTCCTAGTTAGATGCAAGTATCACAAAGCCTACGCTCTCTGCTCCTATTGTGGAGTACCCCTTCTGTGTACTTAACTGTATACCTAGTTGCCTTCACATGTGAACATGTATTGCACTTAAGTATGTACTGATCTCAGTGCTGTATTGGGTTCTGGGGGCAATCATGGCATATTTTTATGTCTTTCTGTTCACAAATGTGTCATGGTTTTTCCAGAAACCCAATAATTTCCTTATTTCAAATGTATTGAAATAAGAGTATTTTCCAGTTGACTTAGTATAAAAGAACCGTCTTACAATAGCCATGGTTTATATTGTTGGCCTCCATCACAAACGCTATTAGAAATGTGTTCTTTTTTTTGTCTGTTTTCCATGAATTGCTGCATAGTCTTCAGTAGTGAAGCGGCTTGATTCCAGGACTGCTTGACAGAAAAGTAATATGTTCTTGGTAGGCACATCTACAGGCAGAATTCATATTGAAACAACATTTAAATTTGATAATGTTCTACATCTTGTGTTTTTAAGACCTCGCCACCATGGAAGAAAGAGTACAGAGACGCTATTATGAAAAGCTAACGGAATTTGTGGCAGATATGACCAAAATTTTTGATAACTGTCGTTACTACAACCCAAGTGACTCCCCTTTTTACCAGTGTGCAGAAGTCCTTGAGTCATTCTTTGTACAGAAATTGAAAGGATTCAAGGCTAGCAGGTGAGCATGTTTGTTTAGTGTTGAAAATCAGTTCTTCAGTCTTTCCAGTTGCGTCCTCTCTAGGGAATTCACTGATGCAGTGTATAACAAATGTAAGCCTCAAAGTCATGAAAAGTTATTTTTTCAAATAAGTGAAGACTTTAGCATTATGATATATATCCTAGGACAAGTGGACAACTCAAAGTGCAAGCTGCTCTGTGGAGGAGAGAGTAGTAGCACAGCTTTGCCTTCCTGGAGTTGAGAAAGAGTGAGACTGCCTGGACCCATGTGGAAGCACCTGGTTCCTACCACCCTGGGCTCCGTCGGCGCAGGGGAAGCTCCACACACAGTGCTGCCGGCATGGCTCCTCTCTGTCCCACATCCTCTATCAGAAAAGGAAAAGGTTCTGACAGTAGTTTCCTTGGGTAATGCACTGCTGTGCCGCGTCCATGACCCAGGTTCTGACAGTAGTTTCCTTGGGTAACGCACTGCTGTGCCGCGTCCATGACCCAGGTTCTGACAGTAGTTTCCTTGGGTAACGCACTGCTGTGCCGCGTCCATGACCCAGGTTCTGACAGTAGTTTCCTTGGGTAACGCACTGCTGTGCCGCGTCCATGACCCAGGTTCTGACAGTAGTTTCCTTGGGTAACGCACTGCTGTGCCGCGTCCATGACCCAGGTTCAGGCCCAGCCCCACACGTCAGAGGGAGCTTGGGTGCTGTGGTCTCCCATCCTGCCTCCCTCCCTCCCTCCCTCCCTCCCTCCCTCCCTCCCTGCTTTCTGTGTGGCAAGGAGGAAGGAGCATGGCTACCATGAGCGGTGGGACCACGCAGACACAGACCGTCATCCAGACACCTGAGCCGAAAATAATCGTGTATAGAATAAGGGAAAGGGGGAGTCAAGCAGTTTCTTCTTAAATTGTTAGTTTTATCTTTATCTTCATTTTTTAAATATATATTTAACTTTAAATATATATTTAATTTTATTCCCTTTTGTTGCCCTTGTTTTTTGGAGTTGTAGTTATTGTTGTTATTGATGTTGTCATTGTTAGGTAGAACAGAGAGAAATGGAGAGAGGGGGAGAGAAAGACACCTGCAGACCTGTGAAGCAACTCCCCTGCAGGTGGGGAGGCGGGGGCTTGAACCGGGATCCTTGCAGAGGTCTTTGTGCTTTGCGCCACATGCGCTTAACCCGCTGTGCTACCGCCGGACTCCCAGGCGTGAGAGTCTTTTACAGACCATGACGCTGTCTCCCAGCCCTTCCTTACTGTATCATCTGCCATGGGCAGAGCTAGCTATACTTGGTCATCTAAGTTACACACCTCTGAACGTCATTCATTTATTTGGAAGAGAAAACCAGGATATCTCTGCAACATATGTATCGCTAGGGATCCAACTGAGGACCTCATGCTGGAGAGTTTGTCACTTTATTTCCTGTATCACCTGCAGGGCATTCCACAGCCTCTGACATTCTAGTGATACAAAAGTATTGACCGTGGTCCTGGAGTTAGTGCAGTGGCCAGAGCTTAAGAGCGCGAGACTCTGAGTTCTGTCGCATGCGCTGGGCGTCGCACTGCTTTGCTTGCTTGTTCTTTCTCTAAGTCCTCCTTTTCTTCCTCCCATCCTCCTCTCCCCCCCTTTTTTTTTAATGCTTATTTGGTTTTACTATTACTATTATCTTTTTTTTTTTTTAACCAGAGCACTGCTCAGTTCTAGCTGGTGGTGGTACAGGGGGTTGAACCTGGGACTTTGGAGCCTCATGCATGAGAGTCTTTTTGCATAACCATTATGCTATCTACCCCTGCCCTTATTATCTTTATTTATTTATTGGATAGAGACAGGCAGAAATCAAGAGGGAAGGGGGAGGTAGAGAGGAGGAGACACAGAAAGACACCTGCAGCACTGTTTCACTTCACCACTTGCCAAGTTTTCCCCCTGCAGATGGGGGCCAGGGACTTGAGCTGGGTCCATTTACATTGTAACATGTGCGCTTAACTTGATGCGCCACCACTCGAGCCCATCATGTGGTTTTTCTTTTGGTAGAGGATGATAGAGAGAAGAGACACCTGCATCACTGTTATATTGCTCCTGAAGCTTCCTCACAGAGCTGGGGACCAAGGGCTTGAGCCTGAGTCTTTGCTCCTGGTAAAATGAGCAGCTGAGCAGCTGCTCCAGCAGCCAGTCCCAGTAAATCTCATTTATATATATTTGTTTATTTTCTCTTTTGTTGCCTTTTTTTTTTTTTGTAGTTACTATCGTTGTTATTGATGTTGTCCTTGTTAGGACAGAGAGAAATGGATAGAGGAGGGGAAGACAGAGAGGGGGAGAGAAAGACAGACACCTGCAGACCTGCTTCACCGCCTGTGAAGTTACTCCCCTGCAGATGGGAAGCCGGGGGCTTGAACCAGGATCATTAGGCCGGTCCTTGCACTTCGCACCACGTGAGCTTAACCTGCTGCGCTACCGCCTGACCCCCCCACCCCCAATAAATCGTTTTTTAAGAAAGCACACTGGGGATCTGGTGGTAGCGCAGTGGGTTAAGTGCAAGGACCAGCGTAAGAATCCAGATTCGAGCCCCAGGCTTCCCACCTTCAAGGGACTTGCTTCACAGGCGGTGAAGCAGGTCTGCAGGTGTCTGTCTTTCTCTCCCCATCTCTATCTTGCCCTCCTCTTTCCATTTCTCTAGTCCTATCCAACAACGATGACAGCAATACAACAGCAATAATACTACAACAACAATAAAAAAACAAGGGCAACAAAAGGGAAAATAAATATTTTAAAATATTTTTAAAAAATTAAATACCATTTGTTTTACCACTGTAAAAGTTTATATACTACTAAAAAAAAAAAAAGCACTGAACAACTTTGCATGAATTCAGTACTCTGCTTTAGTTTTGTTTTCTTTCTGTTTTTTCACCAGAGCTTTGCTCAGCTCTGTCATATGGTGGTTCTGGGATCAAACTTGGGACCTCCATGCCTCACACATCACAGTCTTTTTTCCTTTTTTTTTTTTCTTTTTTTTTTTTTTTTTTTTCCTCCTCCAGGGTTATTGCTGGGCTCGGTGCCTGCACCATGAATCCACCGCTCCTGGAGGCCATTTTTCCTCCTTTTTGTTGCCCTTGTTGTAGCTTCGTTGTGGTTATTATTATTGCCCTTGTTGACGCAATTCGTTGTTGGATAGGACAGAGAGAAAGACAGACACCTGCAGACCTGCTTCACCACCTGTGAAGCGACTCCCCTGCAGGTGGGGAGCCGGGGGCTCGAACCAGGATCCTAACGCCGGTCCCTGCGCTTTGCGCCACCTGCGCTTAACTCACTGCGCCACCGCCCGACCCCCTTTTTTTTTTCTTTTTAACATTTATTTCTTTATTCCCTTTTGTTGCCCTTGTTTTATTGTTGTTGTTATTATTGTTGATGATGTTGTTCTTGGACAGGACAGAGAGAAGTGGAGAGAGGAAGGAAAGACAGAGAGACAGACACCTGCAGGCCTGCTGCACCGCTCACATGACAGTCTTTTTCCATGACCACTGATTATCCTGTCTCCCTTTCCCTACTCTGCTGTACTTACGTCCTTCTGTTCCTGACTCTTCCTTCTCAAGCCCATGATTTCCTTCCTTTCCTGTGAGAGGCGTCACCACTCTTTGTAGCCCAGAGAATTACTCACCACCCTTCACCCACCAACCCACAAGTTCAGTAGCACTAAATACTCAGATGTGTTGCATCTTGTTTGGGTCACAACCTGACATCTCGTTATTTTTTTACATTTATGTTATTTAATGAACTCAAAGAATACATACAAAGCATGTAAGAATCAATAGTCTGTCTGGTAATTTTCCCCTAAAGAAAATCTATAAGGTGTTTGTTTCTGGTCTCCTATAACAAGGTAGGTCAAGAATTGTATTTTTAGAGTCAGTTTACATAAACTAAAAAGACAAGTCCAGCTACGGTATTCAGTTACCTTCTCAGCAAAGAAATTAAAAACTGTAGGCAAGGAAGGACATAAAGCAGATAGGCAGGCAGGCAGGCAGGCAGGCAGTGTGAGAATAAGAAGTTTTATAGGAGTCCAACGGTAGCGCAGCGGGTTAAGCGCAGGTGGCACAAAGCACAAGGGCCGGCATAAGGATCCCGGTTCAAGCCCCCAGCTCCCCAGCTGCAGGGGAGTCGCTTCCCAGGCGGTGAAGCAGGTCTGCAGGTGTCTGTCTTTCTCTCCCCCTCTCTGTCTTCCCCTCCTCTCACCATTTCTCCCTGTCCTATCCAACAACAATGACATCACTACAACTATAAAACAAGGGCAACAGGAGGGAATGAATAAATAAATAAATATATATATATAAATTTTTAATTAAAAGAAGTTTTACAGGGAGTTGGGCGGTAGCACAGCAGGTTAAGCACACGTGGTGCAAAGCGCAAGGACCAGTGGAAACATCCTGGTTCGAGCCCCCAGCTCCCCACCTGCAGGGGAGTCACTTCACAAGCAGAGAAGCAGGTCTGCAGGTGTCTTTCTCTCCCTGTCTTCCCCTTCTCTCTCCATTTCTATCTGTCGTATCCAACAACGATGATATCAATAACAATAATAATAACTACAGCAATAAAACAAGGGCAACAAAAGGGAATTGATAAATTAATAAATGAATATTTTTAAAATTAAAAAATATAAAACTGGGGGTCAGGTGGTAGCGCAGCGGGTTAAGCACACATGGCTCAAAGCGCACAGACCAGTATAAGGGTCCCAGTTCGAGCCCCCGGCTGGCCCCCCACCTGCATTGGATTCGCTTCACAAGTAGTGAAGCAGGTCTGCAGGTGTCTGTCTGTCTCTCCTCCTCTCTGTCTTCACAATTTCTCTCTCCATTTCTCTCTGTCCTATCCAACAACAGTGACAACAATGGAAAGCAGCAGGAGCAACAAAAGGGGAAAAATGGCCTCCAGGAGCAGTGGGTTCGGAATGCAGGCACCGAGCCCCAGCGATAACCTGGAGACACAAAAAGAGAGAGCGATAAAACTTAAAATCGAAGGGGGTAGGGCCAAGCAGTAGGGCGTCTGGGAGAATATGTCACTGCGCACAAGGACCCAGGCGCAAGCCCCCAGACCCCAACGGCAGGGGAACGTGCTCGCACTTTTTTATTATGTCATTGATTCATTCATTCAGTAGAGACAGAGAATCTGAGGTGGAATAGGGGGATGGGGAGAGAGAAAGACACCTGAAGCCCTGCTTCACCACTTGGGAACCTTCTCCTCTTGCAGGTGGGGGCTGGAGGCCTGAAGCCAGGTCCTTTTTAAAGGGAAGGGCCTTACTCTTCCAGGAAAAGAATAATAAAAAAGAAATTACCAGAAAGATAATAACGGAGTATAATAGGATAAGCTCTAGAAAAAAATCGTAGCACTAGCTCATCAAACTCCAACCGGTCGTAAAATGAGAGAGTGAAGATGGAAAAGCTTTTTGCATAGCCATCATACTAGCTCCCCCAATATAGAAATTTTATTCTTGAGAAGAGGTATTGAGGACTATCTCACTTTCCAGATTTAAAACACAGGTGGCACGGTAAATAAAGCATAGGTTTCCAGCTTTGATCCCTGGCACTGCTTGTGCCTGTGATGCTCCTTCATCCTTTCTCTCTCTCACCCTTCCTCCCTCTCCCCTCCCAGTGTACCTACTTCCTCCCACCCTCTGCCACCCATAAGTAAGTAAATCGGAAACGACATAATACTAAACATGTAAGTAGTCGACTGTTAGGTGCTTTCATCTGTGCATTTCCCAGATTTCTACTTGCTGTGTTTTCCATTTTAATTTTGCATGATCTCCAGCATTGTTTACACATTACTTTCATTACTGCACATTGTTGTAATTCATCATTTATACCATCCATGTTCTCTCTTTTCTTACAGATTGTGATTTCTTTAGTCTGAATTTTTAACTGGAATCAGAACTGGATGTTGGGGTCACTCTTATTGTACCACATGATTAACCTAACTCAAGATGGCCCCCAGGTTCAGATTAGTAAATATTATCTCTGTTGTCAGAAAGATGTGTATAGCAGCAGTAAGAAGTCTACCCTAGCAGCCATGTTGAACGATGTATGTAAGAATTGTAAACTCCTTGAATACTGTATTTATATACATGATTGCAATAGAAAGTACTTTGACTTACTCCTGGTAACTGTACAGTAATTGGGTTTACTAATGAAAGTGTAAATAAAACTGTGAAACTAGAAAGGAGACTTTCTGGATTTTAATGGGAAAATGTGATTTTAATTTTGCTGTCTCTCTTCCGACATAAGTTCCCCAATTGTAGCCCTGAGGTCGGTGTAAGTGAGCACACGCACACCCCCACCCCCACACAGTGATGCATCGTCAGTTCTCTGGCTAGAAAGTGTTGTGGTCTTTATTAAGCAAATATATTTATTTTCACATACTAGCTTGTTCCAGTGAAGTATCATGTCAGTGCACAGTAAAACATTTCTATACTACAGGCTAAAGTTTTCTTTCTTGTCCTCCTATACTTGCTTGCCAAGGGTGAATGAACAAGCATGGCTGCTTCCCCCACACAGACGGCCTTGGCATACACATAAAGCATCATTGTTCTCAAAAAATGAGGGTGCTTAATCGTTCCCTTTTTTCTGTATTCTGTAGGTCTCATAACAACAAACTGCAGTCTACAGCTTCTTAAGGTTCAGCGTGTTAACCTAACAAAACACAGCAAGAATCTGGTTATCTGAACTATTTTAAAGTAAGGAGCCAGATGTTTTTAGTCAGGTTATCCTGACAAGACTTGATGTAAACTTCGTTTTTATTGGTCATAACAGTCCAATCATATTCTTGGCAAATTTTTGTCCAACGGACAAGGGAAAGCAAAGTCAGCAACTCCATTATCTTGTCAAGATCAAATGGTTTTACTATTGTGGCAGAAGCGGGAAAACTTTGTTTATTGAAAATAAAGAAAACAAGAAAAAAGATAATATGGGGTCAAATGTAACTCCATGGAAATGCCACGTCTGCTCTTCAGTGAAGAAGCTGGTTTAGAGTCTCACAGAAAACTTTTGACTGTATTTATTTATTGTTGCAGGAAAAGAAAAAAAAAAAAAAAAGACGCTTTTTTATTGCTGCCCTCATTTGTCAGCTAATTATTTTTTCTTATAACTCCAACCCTGGTTACATGTAATCCATTCTGTATCTTATCATGATTCCTGTAGATAAAAGTACAAGACAACCTCTAGATGTCTTTTCTTTCTATGAAAGGAGCTGCTATGTACACATGTGCACACGCACAACTGGGAATCAACAATGAGTTTATTGTTCATGGTAGATAAAAATGAAGCTTGCATAAAAGTTAGCCTAATTGGTCCTGGACTCCAGACTCTGTTGCCTTGACTATAATAGTACAGTTTGTCATTTACTCTGCACCAGGCTAAAATGAGTAAAATCTATTTGAAGGTATCTTGTTTGTAAACATTTGTCAGATTCTAATTTTTTTCTTTTTGTATTAAAATTCAACTATGGATGTATACGAAACAAAATAAATGGAGATGATTTTTCTCCCACAGATGGTGTCTTTGAATGTGCTCTGACGATTGCCTGTAAGCCTTTCCGGGGAGAGGGAGGGCTGCAGGGTAAACCCCTGACAGAGGAATCCAGGCTGGGAGAAGTCTGACCCTTTACCACCACACCAGAGAAGAAAAAGGAGGGGTGCTAATCCTGTTGCATCAGTGGGTCATATTAATGATAAAAGTAATGTGACGTGTGCACGTTGCTTTTATCTGTATATTATATGCCAGGCAAATTGACAGCCACTTAGATTTCATGCAGGTTATTTTTTAGATTATTTCTTCCTTTTTGTGTTTTTGTTTGTTGGTTGAAATAGTGGGAGTGAGGGTTCCTACCTTAAAAAGGAGTCGTGTGAGCAGTAGGGGGAAATCCAACAACAGAAAGATGTGCAGTGCATGTTTTTCCTTTCCTTGTTCTAGCTTGTATTATTGTATTGAAACAGAAACTAAGATTTGCCACAGTTTTGCAAAAAAAAAAAAAAATTAATAGATTTTGCACTGATTCACATTAGCTTTCTTACCAAATTCTGGGATTTATCTGATTATTGTTTCTTGTTAGTTTCCTTGTGTTTTATGTCACCCTGCTATGCAAATCCTTCCCCAGACCTTTGTTAAAAGAAAGACATGGCTGCAGCTCCCAGCACCATCTTACTGCAGGCTCGGGTGTATGTTAGTTTTATGTAATGCAGCCCACTCCTATTTGTACATAAACATGTCACCTCCACCTATGCTTTCCAATTAAAGAGACTAAGTAATAGCTCTATATGAAAATGTTGAGACAAACTTTGTTTAAAATGCTGAGATGGTAATATTTAAACAAGTTATTCTGTCCTTTCACTTTAAAAAAATGCTGTGTGCTCTGTGCACTGTGCTGATGCAAGAATCCTACATTGAACGACTCAGTATTGTTGTGTCATCACGCCGCAGTGCTAATGGACTGTTATTCCTCCATCAGTAGATAGTACGTATATGTGGGCTTCCTGATTTAAAACTTGTTGCAGCAACAGCTTTCTTTGAGGCAATAGATCGCTGTGTTTTTCACAGACTGTGGCATTTTCTAAACAGCAGTTCTTTCTGTACGGAAGAGGACATTTCATCCTAGGCAAATAAAGTGATGTTTTTGACATGGGGCTTAGTGCAGTTTCTAATGAAACAATGGCTAGTTGACTGATATATTTTCTGTAGCTATTCACATTGCCAAATTATACAAAACGATAAATTTTATGGAAATCTTCAGACAGAAAGATGTTCATTTCATATGTGTATTTAATAGTACAAAGCTGTATGTAATTTTTGTCACCATATAAAGACACTTATACTTTCTATCAACTACAGAGCTTTAGCCTTTGAAAAATAACTTTGAAAAAATATACATCTTTTAAACCTACGTTTTGAAAAAGTTTAAAAGCAATGTTCTGAGTTTTATTTAAAAAGCTTCTAGCATTCCATAGATGTGCATAGTACAGCTACATTGCTTTCAGTAATTGAAGCAATGGAAGATACATCTGAACCAGTGTGAGCATTTTTTCTGCCTAGTCATTGGATTCGTAAATATATTTAATTTTCACCAGGAAATTCCCTTGGCTAAAAGTATTTTTAATGCTTGTTATCTTCATCAGCTAAGTTCACAGTCCTTGTAACTATTTCATAAAATGTATTTTCATAGGTAAGCCTTTCTCTGGTATCCAGATTCTGCAGGATTTGTATTTTAGTTCATGTCCTGCAGTAGGTTTTAAGAAATGATGACTTCTCAGAGATACTTTCTAAAGTAAACCAGTTATGTTTTTCTATTGAAAATGGTCGTGAGTGTTATTTAAAACACGGAGATTTGCTATTGTTTGTAATCTACCATCGGTTTGAAGACTGCAAATAAAAGTGCTTTCCTTATTTCTGTTCATTTCTATCAGGAAAACTTAGGCATCTTTGGGCTTCTGACATGAAGGAGCCAGCCACGTGGGTGGCCTTTTAACTGTCCATCTACTCAGGGACTGGACTAGACAGCTAGCTGCATGACCATTGTGGCATAGGCTCAGGGTTGTTTGTTGTTTGTTCTTTGTAATCCAGGGTTATTAGCTGGGGCTCAGTGCCACCACTACAAATCCTGGCAGCCTACCCTACCCCCAATTTTCTAATTAGGATAGAGAGAAATTGATAGAGGGCAGGGAGATAAGGAGAGAAAGATAGTTACCTCCAGACCTGCTTCACTGCTCTTGAAGGATCTCCCTTACCTGTGGGGAACAAGGCTTGAATGCAGGTCCTCGTGCTTGGTAATGTGTGCGCTTTACTGGCTGTGCTGTGGCCCCGCCCAGGCTCGGATTTCTAGTCCCTGAAATAAGGGACATGCAGGCAAAGTAGGTCTCGTGTTTGAAGGAGAAAGGGCCCGTTAAGTTTATTTTCTTTTTAGTAAACCCCACCATCCCAATGTATACATGTTTTATAGCTCTCTCCTCTAACAAAGCAAAAACAAGTGTTTGTTTTTCTTTTTTTGACCAGAACAGTGCCCAGTTCTGGCTACTATTGGCGCCAGGGATTAGACCTGAGGCCTGTTGCATTTAAGTCTCACATGCTACCACTGCACTATCTTCCCAGCTAGAAAAAACTTCTCAGATGCTAAAGCTTGTTTTAAAAGAGACGTGCTGGTAAACTACTCTTAAACAAAACTACTGTGGTCCGGGAGGTGGCGCAGTAGATAAAGCATTGGATTTTCAACCATGAGGTCCTGAGTTCGATCCCCGGCAGCACATGTACCAGAGTGGTATCTGGTTCTTTCTCTCCTCCTATCTTTCTCATGAATAAATAAATAATTTAAAAAAAAACTACTTGAAAGTGAGGGGTGTGTGCATGGAGTGCTTTGATTTTTGGAGCACAGAACACCATGCTAGGAAAGAAAAGTTGACTAGAAAGGGGAAAGATTATTAGGAATTTTGAGTTTGCTAATTGAATTGTTTTTTCCTTAAAGTCAACGATTATATCCAAGTAGCAGTGAACTATTGAAAGGATCTTAACTCTTGCCCTAAATTCACACTGCCTCCTATGCACAGCTCTATGCATACCAGTGTTTGACCTCCCTTGACTCTCCTGCCTCATTGCGAAAGTCTTGAGCTGCCAGGGAAATAGTCCAGCTAGTAGAACACACGAGTTGGCTGCACGTACGGCTCCCAATTGGTCCTCTGCTCTGTGTGCCAGAGTGTTGCTCTAGCTTCTATCACTTAAATAAAATGGACCTTTAAAACGAGATACATAGTCCTGATTATCAAGGAATTTTTTTTCCTCTTCACTAGACCCCTACTCAGCTCTGGGTTATGGTGGTGCTTGGGATTAAACCTGAGACTTAAAAGCCTCAGGCTCTTCCATGTAACCACTACACTAGCTCTGCTCTGCCATTCATGATAACTGTTCACTTTTGTCTTTGCTTTTCTGTGCTGCTAGGGTTGGAACTCAGGGCTAGTTGCATGCAAGTCAGAAGCTACCACCCAGGCCCTGTTCGTTCTTTTAGGTCAGTTACTCATACTTCTCGCTCTAACATCTCCTTAAACTAACTCCCCGTGGTCTGGGAGGCGGCGCAGTGGATCAAGCATTGGACTCTCAAGCATGAGGTCCTCAGTTCAATCCCCTGCAGCTCATGTACCAAAGTGATTTCTGGTTCTTCCTCTTTTGTCTTTCTCATTAATAAAGTCTTTTAAAAAACCCACATTTCACTTGTTTTTGTGATGATGATTATAGAGCATCAGTGGCGGCATACTGTGTCTACACCCAGCCTTGTCACAAGTCTGACTCAGTTTCTAGCCTGAATTGTGCCCTTACCATATTTTAAAAAAAAAATATATATATATATATATTTTTTTTTATTCCCTTTTGTTGCCCTTGTTGTTTTATTGTTGTAGTTATTGCTGTTGTCGTCATTGGATAGGACAGAGAGAAATGGAGAGAGGAGGGGAAGACAGAGAGGAGGAGAGAAAGATAGACACCTGCAGACCTGCTTCACCACTTGTGAAGCGATCCCCTGCAGGTGGGGAGCCAGGGACTTGAACCAGATTCCTTAAGCCGGTCCTTGTGCTTTGCGCCACCTGCACTTAACCCGCTGTGCTACTGCCTGACTCCCTTACCATATATATTTTTTTTTATTCTCTTGTCCTCCCTACCACACATCCTTCTTAGTAATTTCTTTTTTTTTTTTAATATTTTATTTTATTTATTTAATTTTTTTAATATTTATTTTATTTATTCCCTTTTGTTGCCCTTGTTGTTTTATTGTTGTAGTTATTATTGTCATTGTCGTTGTTGGATAGGACAGAGAGAAATGGAGAGAGGAGGGGAGACAGAGAGGAGGGAGAGAAAGATAGACACCTGCAGACCTGCTTCACCACCTGTGAAGCGACTCCCCTGCAGGTGGGGAGCCGGGGTTCGAACCGGGATCCTTATACCGGTCCTTGTGCTTTGCGCCACCTGCGCTTAACCCACTTATTTTATTTATTTATTCCCTTTTGTTGCCCTTGTTTTATTGTTGTAGTTATTATTGTTGTTGTTGTCGTTGTTGGATAGGACAGAGAGAAACGGAGAGAGGAGGGGAAGACGGGGAGAGAAAGATAGACACCTGCAGACCTGCTTCACCGCCTGTGAAGCGACTCCCCTGCAGGTGGGGAGCCGGGGTTCGAACCGGGATCCTTATGCCGGTCCTTGTGCTTTGCGCCACCTGCGCTTAACCCGCTGCACTACAGCCCGACTCCCCCCCCTTACCATATTTTTAATTAAAATAATTTTTATTATCTTTATTTATTGGATAGAGACAGCCAGAAATCAAGAGGGAAGGGGGTGGTATATATATAGAGAGAGACACCAGCAGCCCTGCTTCACCACTCATGAAGCTTTCCCCTTGCAGGTGGGGACCGGGGGATCGAACCCATGTCCGGGTCCTTACGCATTGTGATAACGTGTGCTCAACCAGGTGCACCACCACCCGGCCCCAATTTAAATAATTTTTTTAGGTAAAGACAAATTGGGGTAGGAGGGAGATAGAGAGACACCTGTAGCTGCACCACTCGTGAAGTTTGCCCCTGTGGGTGGGGGCTTGAGTCCCAGTCCCTACGCACGGTAGAGTGGGCACTGTACAAAGTGCTCCCCCGATAACACATCACACTGAAGGCAGCTTCGCTTCTGTGCTGTTTCATCTCTGATGAGGTCCAGTGATGAAGGCAGAAGGGGCAGAGGGAGCTTTATACTCTTCTGCCATGTGGAATAAAGCAGTTGATTCCTCAAGAAGCAAGTCCATTAAGATACTGAAGTTTGAGCAAGACTTTTTTTGGAAAGGTAAAAAATTCGCTCAGTCCTGCTTTACCACAGAATAGTCAAAGCTTCTCAGTGTTGACCTGACTTTTTTGTTGTTGTTCCAATAAGGACAAATGAGAGGATGCTATATCAGCGTCAGAGTTCATAGTGCTTCTGTGAGTCCTTAGTCTGTGTCTTCGGTTTAAAGATAGCTCTTGAGTTTCCCCCCGTGCCTCTTGGAGGTCAAATAGACTCTTTTCCTTCAGTGTAGTTTTTTTTTCTTTTTTTTTTTTTTTGCCTCCGGGGTTATCGCTGGGGCTCAGTGCCTGCACTATGAATCCACTGCTCCTGGAGCCCATTTTTCCCATTTTGTTGCTCTTGTTACCCTTGTCATTACGATTGTTGTCACTGCTGTTGTTGGATAGGACAGAGAGAAATTGAGAGAGGAGGGGAGGCAGAGGGGGAGAGAAAGACAGACACCTGAAGACCTGCTTCACCGCCTGTGAAGCGACCCCTCTCAAGTGGGGAGCCGGGGGCTCGAACCAGGATCCTTACACCGGTCCTTGTGCTTTGCACCATGTGCGCTTAACCCACTGCGCTACCGCCTGACCACCACCACCCTTTTTTTTTTTTTCCTCCAGGGTTATTGCTGGGCTCGGTGCCTGCACCATGAATCCACCGCTCCTGGAGGCCATTTTCCCCCCTTTTTGTTACCCTAGTTGTTGCAGCCTCGTTGCGGTTATTATTGCCATTGTTGATGTTGCTTTGTTGTTGGACAGGACAGAGAGAAATGGAGAGAGGAGGGGAAGACAGAGAGAGAGGGGAGAGAAAGACAGACACCTGCAGACCTGCTTCACCGCCTGTTGGGGAGCCGGGGTTCGAACCGGGATCCTTATGCCTGTCCTTGTGCTTTGCACCACGTGCGCTTAACCCACTGCGCTACCGCCTGACCACCACCACCCTTTTTTTTTTTTTCCTCCAGGGTTATTGCTGGGCTCGGTGCCTGCACCATGCATCCACTGCTCCTGGAGGCCATTTTTCCCCCTTTTTGTTGCCCTAGTTGTTGCAGCCTCGTTGCGGTTATTATTGCCATTGTTGACGTTGCTTTGTTGTTGGATAGGACAGAGAGAAATGGAGAGAGGAGGGGAAGACAGAGAGAGAGGGGAGAGAAAGATAGACACCTGCAGACCTGCTTCACCGCCTGTGAAGCGACTCCCCTGCAGGTGGGGAGCCGGGGGCTCGAACCGGGATCCTTACTCCGGTCCCTGCGCTTTGCGCCACCTGCGCTTAACCCACTGCGCCACCGCCCGACTCCCAACCACCCTTTTTATAAGGCAGTAATCAACAGTATATGGATCACCGGCATCTATTTTACATTTTCAAATTAACTGAAGTGTGGTCAGGTGGTGGCACACTTGGTTGAGTGTGCACATTTTAGTGCACAAGGACCTGGGTTCAAGCCCCCAGTCCCTATCTGCCTTGGGGAGGCTTCAAAAATGGTGAAACAGGGTTGCAGGTGTCTATAACTCCCTTTAACCTCTCAATTTCTGTCACTATCAAAAAAAAAAAAATTGAGCTCCCACACCTATGGACATCTAATCTTTGACAAAGGGGCCCAGACTATTACATGGGGAAAGCAGAGTCTCTTCAACAAATGGTGTTGGAAACAATGGGTTGAAACATGCAGAAGAATGAAACTGAACCACTGTATTTCACCAAATACAAAAGTAAATTCCAAGTGGATCAAGGACTTGGATGTTAGACCAGAAACTATCAGATACTTAGAGGAAAATATTGGCAGAACTCTTTTCCACATACATTTTAAAGACATCTTCAATGAAACGAATCCAATTACAAAGAAGACTAAGGCAAGTATAAACCTATGGGACTACATCAAATTAAAAAGCTTCTTCACAGCAAAAGAAACCACTACCCAAACCAAGAGACCCCTCACAGAATGGGAGAAGATCTTTACATGCCATACATCAGATAAGAGTTTAATAACCAACATATATAAAGAACTTGCCAGACTCAACAACAAGACAACAAATAACCCCATCCAAAAATGGGGGGAGGACATGGACAGAATATTCACCACAGAAGAGATCCAAAAGGCTGAGAAACACATGAAAAAATGCTCCAAGTCTCTGATTGTCAGAGAAATGCAAATCAAGACAACAATGAGATATCACTTCACTCCTGTGAGAATGTCACACATCAGAAAAGGTAACAGCAGCAAATGCTGGAGAGGGTGTGGGGTCAAAGGAACCCTCCTGCACTGCTGGTGGGAATGTCAATTGGTCCAACCTCTGTGGAGAACAGTCTGGAGAACTCTCAGAAGGCTAGACATGGACCTGCCCTATGATCCTGCAATTCCTCTCCTGGGGATAGATCCTAAGGAACCCAACATATCCATCCAAAAAGATCTGTGTACACATATGTTCTTGGCAGCACAATTTGTAATAGCCAAAACCTGGAAACAACCCAGGTGTCCAACAACAGATGAGTGGCTGAGCAAGTTGTGGTCTATATACACAATGGAATACTACTCAGCTGTAAAAAATGGTGACTTCACCGTTTTCAGCCGATCTTGGATGAACCTTGAAAAAACCATGTAATGTGAAATAAGTCAGAAACAGAAGGATGAATATGGGATGATCTCACTCTCGGGCAGAAGTTGAAAAACAAGATCAGAAACGAAAACACAAGTAGAACCTGAAATAGAATTGGCGTATTGCACCAAAGTAAAAGACTCTGGGGTGGGTGGGTGGGGAGAATACAGGTCCAGGAAGGATTCAGAGGACCTAGTGGGGGTTGTATTGTTATATGGGAAACTGGGGAATGTTATGCATGTACAAACTCTTGTACTTACTGTTGAATGTAAAACATTAATTCCCCAATTTAAAAAAGGGCAACAAAAGGGAATAAATAAATATTCCCAAAAAATTATTTATTTATTTATTTATTCATGAGAGAAAGAACCAGGCATCACTCTGGTACATGTGCTACCAGGGACCGAACTCAGGACCTCATGCTTGAGAGCCCAATGCTTTATCCACTGAGCCACCTCCCAGACCACTAAAAAAAAAAAAAAAATTTAAAAATTAAAGTATGCTGGATCTTTTGAAACAAAATGACTGTGCATTCAAATATAAAATTGGTATATATTTACCTACTTTTTGATTAAACCATTTTCAAACCAACTGGTAACAATTTAAAATATGCACCCTGGGGACCAGGTGAGGGGGAACCTGGCAGAGTGTACATTACAGTGATAAAAGGGCCTGGGTTCAAGCCCCCAGTCCTCACCTGCAGGGGGAAAGCTTCATGAGCAGTGAAGCAGCTCTGCGGGTGTCTCTCTCCCTCTCTGCCTCTCCCATCTCAGTTTCTCTGTTTCTACCCCATAAATATTATACATGTGTATATATGTGATCAAATAAAATACACATCCTTACAAGCTGTCATTGAAGATTGGTTCCAAGGTTTTGGGAATAAGTTTGAGAATGGCTTTCCCCCAAACCTTTGTGGCTTAAAGAGGCTAAAAAAAACAGGTGCATCAAGATCTGATTTCAAGGCAAGATTTACTGCTTTACAAATACAAACATGATACTTAGTCTTAATAGAAAAATGGCATCAGATACACCCAGAATATTTTAAGCTTGCAGTTTGGCACAAAACATATGTTTTTAGGATCAGGGGAGCCTGGAAATACACTGTTAATGCATTTGGTACACAGGAATCCTCATCTAGATGGTATTGTTCTTGAATTATGTCCTTTAGTGATCTTTCAGTGTAAGACTTTAATCTTCATAGTTTTGACCCTTGTGTTTGACTTAAGGTACATTTCTTTCATGTCTTTGACTAGTGGACTGTTATATACAGAATTTAAAATGATGATGTTTTGAATATAAAATTTGGTTTGATATACGACTCCGAGTAGCATAAAGTTAAGCAGTTTCCTTTGTGTGTGTGTGTGTGAATCGTTTGTACTGAAGCATGTATTTAAGTTACAGTAATTAAAATAACCAACATGAAGCAGTGATCTGTCATCTGGACAGGTCTGTGCATTGAGTCGTGAGAATAACACGCTAATAAGGAGTAACCGCTAGGGAAGCATGTGCGAGGCTTATTGGGTAAAGAGAAAGTGACATCTTCCTGACGGGAGTCAGAACTGTGAAACTAGGTCACAAAGGAGCTGCGTGCCTTGTCCTAGGGAAGATCCCCTCGTGTGAAGAGAGATCTTCCTTGTGCTCACTGACTTCAAGTCTCCTATGACTCAGAAATGCCAGGATGGCCCTTTTCTTTCTCTTCCTTTCTTTCTTTCTTTCTTCCTTCCTTCCTTCCTTCCTTCCTTCCTTCCTTCCTCCCTTCCTCCCTTCCTTTCTTTCTTTGCCTCCAGGGATATCGCTGGGGCTCGACACCTGCACTGCAAATCCACTGCTCCTGGAGACCATTTTTCCCATTTTTGTGGTTGTCGTTGTTGTTATAGCTGTTGTTGGATAGGACAGAGAGAAATGGAGAGAGGAGGGGAAGACAGAGAAGGGGAGAGAAAGACAGACACCTGCAGACCTGCTTCACCTGCAGGTGGGGAGTCAGGGGCTCGAACTGGGATCCTTGAGCCAGTCCTTGCAGTTTGCGCCACCTGCGCTTGACCCGCTGCGCTACCTCCGGCCCGGGGATGGTGCTTTTCAAGGGCACTGCGTGTGAACTGCTCCTTGAACTCGCCCGTCCCTTTTCCGGTTGAATCTTCTCGCGTAGCTGCCGCTACTCCCGAGAAGGAGAAGTCCGTCTCCTGGCCGGACCCGCCCTCTCAGCACCTGCAGCAGCGCTGTGGGCAGCTGCCGCCGCTTATGGTAGATGTGTCCCATCACAATGGACCTGCTGCCTGGAAGAGTAACGAAAGTCAGACAAAACTTCACAAGGGGTGATGCAGGCTTCAGGTGTCTCTCTAGCTCTGGGTTTTTTGGGGTTTTTTTTTTATTCATTTTTTTTTTACTTTACTTTTTTTTTTTTAATCTTTCACTTATTTATTTCATAAAGACAGCCAGAAATCGGGAGGGAAGGGGGAGACAGGGAGAAAGACACCTGCAGATCTGCTTCACCACTTGCAAAGCTTAAACTGGGGCTTAAACCTGGGTGCTTGCGCATTGTAACATGTCCTCTCAACTTGGTGCTCTACCACCCCGGCCCTCTCCCCCTCTCTCCCTCCCTCTTCCTCTCAATGTCTGGCTCTCTCTACCCAATGAATATTGTGGGGGGAGGAGAAAGAAAGAAAGGAAGGAAAGGAAGGAAGGAAGGAAGGAAGGGTCAGGAGACAATCAAATGTTAGACCTTTAAGCAAAGTCTAGGCTGAGAGCTATCTTGCTGTACATGTTTAAACTCTGACAGCAGGTGAAAACAGCCTAGTGACATTGTTTTCAAATGCCCAGATAATCAGCCTGAAAACAGCCAACTTTATAGAATAGTAGTCCTAATCACAATTATTAGGATTTTCCAGAACTGGAGATTAGAAGTAAGGAGGTGAAGGACAACTCCAAATGGTTTCACTCATATGTGGAATATAGAGAGTTGTGTTTACAGATGTGAAACTGGGTAAGTGTGTGGGTGGGGGGAGGGCTCAAGTCCTGGAACATGATGGCAGAGGACCTAGTGGGGGTTATATTATGTGGAAAACTGGGAAATGTTAGGCATGTACAAAAAAAATGTGAAAAAAAATAAGTCAACCTATTTCTAAGACTGGCAGAACTCTAGTGGTTATCTGTGGGGGTGGGGATAGGAACACACCTTTGCTGGCAGGAGTGGTGAAAATAAATAAATAAATAAATAAATAAATAAATAAATAAATAAGGGGGATCTTCCAGAGCATATGTATAAAAAGATGGGTATTCTTTTTTATACATTTACTTATTATTGGATAGAGACAGAAAGAAATCAAGAGGGGAGAGTCAGGCGGTAGTGCAGCGGGCTAAGCGCACATGGCGCAAAGCGCAAGGACGGGCCCAAGGATTCCCGGTTCGAGCCCCCGGCTCCCCACCTTCAGGGGCTTCGCTTCACAGGCGGTGAAGCAGGTCTGCAGGTGTCTGTCTTTCTCCCCCCCTCTCTGTCTTCCCCTCCTCTCTCCATTTCTCTCTGTCCTATCCAACAACGACAACAACAATGATAACTACAACAATAAAACAAGGGCAACAAAAGGGAATAAATAAATATTAAAAAAAAAAAAATGACAAGAGGCAGGAAGTCCCCACAGTAGAGAAGTTGCCTCAGTGCTGGGGGGAAGGGGCCTCCAACCTGGCTGGTGCCTGGCAAAGCCGACACACCGTCCAAGTGAGCTTCTGCTGACTCACAAAGGAGCCTCTAAGCTCCTGAACAGAGACTTCGGGTCCCTGCTGGAATGCCTGCGGCACTCATTCCGTGTGTTAGCAAGTATTCATGAGTGCCCGCTTTGTGTTAACCCCAGTCCTTCCCACAGAGGGCTCGAACCTCAGGAGCGCCTCTGCAACCATGCCTGTCGTCTAAATTCTGTTCGTTTTGCAACTTCTGGGGAGAGTCCCCCCAAAATTAAGTGCTGTGGGGACCCAGCTGTGGGTATCCAACTAGCAATGGCGGCCTAGGAACACAGGGTCAGTCAGCTCTGTTTCAATACCGGGTTTCAGTTCTGGACATGGCTTAATGCAACTGGAGAAGTCTAGGGCTAGTACGTGAACTCTGGAGAAAAAGCCGTCGGGAGTGATGTACAGGCGGCTCATCTTGTACAGCCCGTGCCGGTCCACCAGCAGAGTCACCAGGCGAATCCCGGAGCCCAGCTCATCCACGTCGTGCACGATTCCGTTCACAGCTGCTCTCGGAAACGCAAACAGAGTTTGGAGAAATGCAGAAGCTCATTTCCTCGCTCTTCCCCGCAGAGCTTTAGCGTTATCATTATTATTATCATTTTTATTTTAACAAATCACGACATAGGGGGGCCGGGTGGTGGCGCACCTGGTTAAGCACACGCATGGCAGTGTGCAAGGACCCAGGTTCCGGGCCCCGCTCCCCACCTGCAGGAAAAAGCTTCACGAGTGGTGAAGCAGGGCTGCAGGTGTCTCTCTGTCTCTCTCCCTCTCTCCCTAGCCCCTCTCAATGTCTAATGTCTCTCTGTCCTGTCCAATAATAAATGACATTCTTTAAAAATAAAAGTTTTTTTTTTTTTTACCTGAGCACTGCTCAGCTCTGGTTTATGGCGGTGTGGGGGATTGAACCTGGGACTTTGAAGCCTCAGGCATGAGAGTCTGTTTGCATAAACATTATGCTATCTACCCCCTGCCCTATTTTATTTTTTTATTTCTTTGTATAACCATTATGCTATACCGCCACCCAAAGTAAAGATATTTTTAACACAGGGAAAAAAAATCAGGCCATAAAAAAATAATAAAATAATAAAAACCAGGCCATGATCCGCCAGGAACCCCGGCCCTGAGGGCGGGGCTCCCTGGGGGCGGGCCTCCCTGAGGGCGGGGCTCCCTGGGGGAGGGGCTCCCTGGGGGCGGGGCTACCTGGGGGCGGGTCTCCCTGAGGACGGGGCTCCCTGGGGGAGGGGCTCCCTGGGGGCGGGGCTACCTGGGGGCGGGGCTCCCTGAGGGCGGGGCTCCCTGAGGACGGGGCTCCCTGAGGACGGGGCTCCCTGGGGGCGGGGCTCCCTGGGGGCGGGGCTCCCTGAGGACGGGGCTCCCTGGGGGCGGGGCTCCCTGAGGACGGGCCTCCCTGGGGGCGGGGCTCCCTGGGGGCGGGGCTCCCTGGGGGCGGGGCTCCCTGGGGCGGGGCTCCCTGGGGCGGGGCTCCCTGGGGGCGGGGCTCCCTGAGGACGGGGCTCCCTGGGGGCGGGGCTCCCTGGGGTCGGGGCTCCCTGGGGGAGGGGCTCCCTGAGGACGGGGCTCCCTGGGGGCGGGGCTCCCTGGGGGCGGGGCTCCCTGAGGACGGGGCTCCCTGAGGACGGGGCTCCCTGGGGGCGGGGCTCCCTGGGGGCGGGGCTCCCTGAGGACGGGGCTCCCTGGGGGCGGGGCTCCCTGAGGAAGGGGCTCCCTGGGGGGCGGGGCTCCCTGGGGGCGGGGCTCCCTGAGGACGGGGCTCCCTGGGGGCGGGGCTCCCTGGGGGCGGGGCTCCGTGAGGGCGGGGCTCCCTGGGGGCGGGGCTCCCTGAGGACTGGGCTCCCTGGGGGCGGGGCTCCCTGAGGACGGGGCTCCCTGGGGGCGGGGCTACCTGGGGGCGGGGCTCCCTGGGGGCGGGGCTCCCTGAGGACGGGGCTCCCTGAGGGCGGGGCTCCCTGAGGACTGGGCTCCCTGGGGGCGGTGCTCCCTGAGGACGGGGCTCCCTGGGGGAGGGGCTACCTGGGGGTGGGGATCCCTGGGGACGGGGCTCCCTGGGGGCGGGGCTCCCTGGGGGCGGGGCTCCGTGAGGATGGGGCTCCCTGGGGGCGGGGCTCCCTGGGGGCGGGGCTCCCTGAGGACGGGGCTCCCTGGGGGCGGGGCTCGCTGGGGGCGGGGCTCCCTGGGGGCGGGGCTCCCTGGGGACGGGGCTCCCTGGGGGCTGGGCTCCCGGGCGGCCCCTGGTGGGCGGTGCCATGGAGTGGGCGGGGCCGGTGGGCGGGACTCACCGAACTCGCTGGCGCAGTAGGCTTCGCGCTCGTCCAGGTCACCGGCGCATGCGCAGTGCTGGGCGGCGTGCTCTCCCTCCGCGGGCTGAGCGCTGGGCCGTGGCGGCGCGGGTGTCGGGGGTGGCGCGGCGGCGCGCGCGCGGTTTGGGTGGGCCGGACGGCCGGGAGCTTCGGCGGGGCGCGCGGCCGGGAAACGCAGGTCGCGGGTGCGCGCGCGTCGCGGGTCGTCCTCCGGCGTGGGCCCGCGGCGGGGTGACGGGCGGTTCTCGGCCTGCCTGAGGCGCGGGCTAGGCGGCCGGGCGGGCGGGCGCGGGGCCTCCCGGAAGCCGGCGCGGTTCTCTGACGGCTCCGGGGACTTCCGGTGCCGCGGGTCGGACCAGGCGCGGGCCCCCGCTTCGGCTGCGTGTGGCGGGCGCGCGACTGCGGGGAGCGGCTCCTCCGCCCGGGCGCCGCCGCCGGGAGTCGGCTTCCTGCTGGGCGGCGGCGATGCTGCAGGGACGAGAGCGGGGCCGGAGCCGCCGCCGGGGAGGCTGAGGGGCTGAGGAGAGCGGGGCCGGAGCCGCCGCCGCCGCCGGGGAGGCTGAGGAGAGGACAGCGGGGACTGAGGGGCTGAGGAGAGGAGAGCGGGGACTGAGGTCCTGAGGAGAGCGGGGACTGAGGGGCTGAGGAGAGGAGAGCGGGGACTGAGGTCCTGAGGAGAGCGGGGACTGAGGGGCTGAGGAGAGGAGAGCGGGGACTGAGGGGCTGAGGAGAGGAGAGCGGGGGCTGAGGGGCTGAGGAGAGGAGAGCGGGGACTGTGGGGCTGAGGAGAGGAGAGCGGGGGCTGAGGGGCTGAGGAGAGGAGAGCGGGGGCTGAGGAGAGGAGAGCGGGGGCTGAGGGGCTGAGGAGAGGAGAGCGGGGGCTGAGGGGCTGAGGAGAGGAGAGCGGGGGCTGAGGGGCTGAGGAGAGGAGAGCGGGGGCTGAGGGGCTGAGGAGAGGAGAGCGGGGGCTGAGGAGAGGAGAGCGGGGGCTGAGGGGCTGAGGAGAGGAGAGCGGGGGCTGAGGGGCTGAGGAGAGGAGAGCGGGGGCTGAGGGGCTGAGGAGAGGAGAGCTGGGCCGGAGGGGGGGCTGCGCTGTGGGCAGGGCGGGTGCCGGGGTGCGGGAGACCGAGCTGACCTAGCCCGCACCTGCCATGGGACCTACGGCTGGAGAGGGTCGTGGGAAAGGAAGCCCCCGGAGCCGCGCGGGGACCACCCGTCTAGACGCTTAAAACTCGCACCTTGCAGCGCATCAGGACCCGGGTTCGAGCCCCTGGTCCCCACCTGCACGTGAGGGTCCCTCACCTTCATGAGGGGTGAAGCAGGCCTGCAGGTGTCTACCTCCCCCTCTCGATTTCTCTCTGTACCCAATAAATAATATTGAAATCTATACAAGTAAAATCTTTCAGGAAAGGAAGCCTCGCCCCCCACCTCTGGGCCAAGCGGAGTGCGGGGTCTAGGCCCCATCTGGATGGGAGCCACTAAGCCTTCCCCCACCACAGGAGGCCCCTGGGGACGGGTCTTCCAAGGAGCCTTTTTCAAATCTGTAGCTCTTTGGCCACGACCTGTTGGCTCCGGGACTAAACCGTGTGACACACGCCTCCAGCCCTTTCTTTAAACCCTCTACCGACATCCGCGTCAGAGTCTGGAGAGCGAGCGTTCACGTTACAGCTTCTCCTGACTGTTGGAGCGCCCCTGACAACCGGGCTGTTTGGTTTTCCCATCGTGTTTACCCTGGCATCTCGCTCTCCGCAGAGTCGAGTGGATTTTGATCCGGCCTCCCGGACACCGGTTACCAGCGCGACACAGCGAAGGAACGTCTTGCGGGCGCGCTGGGCAGGCAGAGGCACCGGCTAGGTGACGGCTAGGTGACGAGCACACACACCCCTTACACTTCGGCCCTCCTCAGCTGCACAGAAAGATCTGCGTGGCCTGACAGCCGTCTTTTCAAGTCTTAATGATTTCACCCGGTTCCACAGGTAGCCAGACGAGGCTGGGCAGCGCCCCTTGCCCGTGCACACCACCGTGCACAACCCTTTGCCTGGGTTCCAGTGCCCTCCAAACAGGCGCAAGGACCCGTCTTTAGTTTTCATTCTGTGGTTTTAACGGCTGGTTTTTGTGTGTGTTTGGTTGGTTGGTTTTTGCCTCTCTTTGACCGAAGAGCTTGGTCCGCCCATTGGTAGCCATTGCAACACTTCATTGAAACTGATCAATCTTGCCGAATTGATCATCTCCTTTAAAATCAGCTTTCACCCAGCAGTAAGAGCTGGGTAGAGTTCGTGTTTTTGCAAAGAGGTTGATTCTGACTCATTCCATACAGCGGGGTCCCCTCCACAGCTGAATAAAGTCCTGGCGGCTATTCAGTTCCTGGCTGTCAACTGTTGACCTCACGACTGCTTCCCCATAGCTATCACCATCTGTTGTCATGGGAGAGATTGTCTGATATTTGGGTTAAAGGCCACTGGAGTCACTCAATTTCCATGTGGAAAAATAACCCGAGGAAAATTGCCCCGTGAGGTGCGGAAGCTGTTTTTCCCAGCGATAGGGACTCACGCAGAACACCCGAGAAAAGCCAAACAAAAACGCCGCCCGCCCTGCAGAGAAGCCCGGCTTTCCGAACCCCTCGCTTCCTTCCTTTCGCTCCGCGCTTGCGTTCGCCAGTGTGCGTGTGCGTCCAGATTCAGGTGCTCCAAGGCCCCCGTTGGGGCCCGCAGGGGTGGGGGCGTCGGAGTCGGGCTACGCACCCAGCAGTGGGGTGGCCCTGGGGGCCCCACGCTGCCTGGCCCGCGCCCCTTTTGACACCTCGCTCCTCAGCGGCGCGGCAGCTACTTCAGTGCAGTTTCCTCCAGCCTGCTCGCCCGGCTCGCTGGGTCCTTTCTGTAGCTGGACTGGCTGCTCCCCTAGCAGACTGCCCACACCGCCTTGGGAGCACACTTTGGCTCTTTAGAGCACCCACACGGACTTGGGACCCTCTCCCGTCCCGCCTTTCACCGCACCCTGCCCCCAGCCCAGGTCCTTCCCCGGGGCTCAGCATTTCTTCGGCGCTTACCTTTTCTCTCGGCCACCGGGGCTTCGGGAGATGAGCCGACGAGCAAACAGAGGAGCCAGAAAGCTCTAGCTGTCATATTCGTAGCTGCCGCAGAGCCTGGGCTGGGGCTCTTTCTCTCCCCCACCCCTTCTCCACACCCCCACCCTCTCTCATGCTAATGAGGGGCAGCCTTTGGGGAAGAGGGGAGTCACTCTCCACAGACCACAGGAACAGAACCGGGCTGCAGGGATCTCTCCTACTTGCTAAGGCAGCCGAACACAGGACTCAGCGCGGCCCCCGGGGAAGCCTGTCCTGTGACCGGGAGACAATGACACCCTCAACCCCAAACTTTAAACAAGGGTGCGGGGAAGAGCGGCTGGGGCGACAAATAGAACGGGAGTGCTCAGGGGGCAGAAGGTTTTTGTTTTTTTTTTTTTTTTATTTTTTAGAATATTTATTTTCCCTTTTGTTGCCCTTGTTTTTTATTGTTTTTGTAGTTATTATTGTTGTTATTTATGCCGTTGTTAGATAGGACAGAGAGAAATGGAGAGAGGAGTGGGAGAGAAAGACACCTGCAGACCTCTTCACCGCCTGTGAAGCGACTCCCCTGCAGATGGGGAGCCGCGGGCTCGAACCGGGGTCCTTGCGCTTTGCGCCACCGCCCAACTCCCATAAGGTAGAAGTTATTTATTTATTTATTTATTTCCTTTTTTGTTGCCTTTGTTGTTTTTATTGTTGTAGTTACTATTGTTGATGTCGTTGGATAGGACAGAGAGAAATGGAGAGAGGAGGGGAAGACAGGGGGAGAGAAAGACAGACACCTGCAGACCTGCTTCACCTCCTGTGAAGCGACTCCCCTGCAGGTGGGGAGCCGGAATCCTTATGCCGGGCCTTGTGCTTTGCACCACGTGTGCCCGCTGCGCTACCACCCGACTCTCAAGGTAGAAGGTTTTTGTCTGTGGGTGAAGTCAACCACAAGTAGGCAGACTAGTACCTGACATGGCTTTGGTTTGTGGAAGAGAGGACTCCAGATGACAGAAAACCCACTCCAGGATGTGACCTGCAGTTTCTAGAGGCCCTAGGCTTGTTTGATTAAAATGTTTATTGCATGTACAGAAGAACCAGAGCAGAAAGGGGGTAGCTGTCACACAATGGTTTATTTCTCTCTCTCATCCCCACTACCCTATCAGAATTTCCTTCTAGTTGATTAGAGTCTTCAAACTTACTAGGGTGAAGATGAACAAAACACCTCCCTAGCCCTCTGCTGATGGTTCAGCCCAACACAAAGATCAGTCATCTTTCTCTTTTTAACTTTTGTTTTTCCCCAGACCACTGCTTAGCTCTAGTTTAAGGTGGTGCTGGGGACTGACACTAGGAACTGGGAGCATTTTGCATAGCCATCATGTGATCTCTTCAGTCCTTTTTCTTCCTAAGAAAAAAAATAAGGGCTGGGCTGGGGAGACAGCAAATGGTTCTGCAAATGACCTTCATTCCTGAGGCTCCTGTAGTCCCAGGCTCTATCCTCAGCACCACCGTAAGCCAGAGCTGAGCAATACTACGGTAGATATCTATCTAATATTTCTTTCTGTATATCTCTTATTAAAAGTAAGTTAGATATATTTTTTGTTATTTTTTTTTAAAAGATTCTATTTATTTATTAAAGAGAAACATAGGAGGAGAGAGAAAGAGCCAGACCTCACTCTGGTACATGTGCGGCTGGGGATTGAATTTAAGATCTCATGCTTGAGAGTCCACTGCTTTATCCACTGCGCCACCTCCCAGACCACACAGTTATATATATTTTTAAAAGGGCTGGAGTGAGGCCAGACGGTGGCACACCTGGTTAAGTGCATACTCTACTAAAAGGGCTGGGGCTAGGGAAATACATAATGGTTACGCAAAAGGATTTTCATGTCAGAGGCACCAAAGGTCCCAAATTCAGTTCCCAGCACCACCATAAACCAGAGCTGAGCAGTACTCTGGTAAACAAAAAGAAAGAAAGAAAGAAAGAAAGAAAGAAAGAAAGAAAGAAAGAAAGAAAGAAAGAAAGATGGTGGCACACCTAGTTGAGCGCACATGTTACAATGCACAAAGACCCAGGTTTGAGCCTCCAGTCCCCATCTGCAGGAAGGAAGCTTTGTGAGTAGTGAAGCAGGCTACAGGTATAACACCCTTCCCTCTCAATTTTTGGTTGTCTCTATAAAAATAAAGATTAAAGGGGGCCGGGCAGTGGTGCAGTGGGTTAAGGGCACAGAAGCACAAGGACCAGCTAAGGATACCTATTCGAACCCCAGCTCCCCACCTGCAGGGGGTCACTTCATAAGCTGTGAAGTAGATCTGCAGGTGTCTGTCTTTCTCTCCCCCTCTGTCTTCCCTTCCTCTCTCAATTTATCTCTGTCCTATCCAACAACAATGACAACAATAAAAACAACAATAACAACAAGGGCAACTAAAAGAAGAAAATAACCTCCAGAAGCAATGGGTTCATAGTGCAGGCACAGAGCCCCAGTGATAACCCTGGAGGCATAAATAAATAAATAAATAAATAAGGGAGGGGCAGTCAGTAGTGCAGCAGGTTAAGGATATGGGTTCAAGCCCCCAGCTCCCCATTTGTGGGTGGGGGTGGGTGTCGCTTTACAAGCGGAGAAGCAGGTCTGCAGCTGTCTATCTTTCTTTTACACTCTCTGTCTTTCCATCCTCTCTTGATTTCTCTCTGTCATATCCAACAACAATAACAACATAGTAACAACAACAATGATAACACGGTCAACAAAAGGGGGAAAATTTTTTAAAAAAAGAAGAGGCAAGGGTAGATAGCATGATGGTTATACAAACAGACTCTCATGCCTGAGTCTCCAAAGTCCCAGGTTCAATCCCCTACATCACCATAAGCCACAGCTGAGCAGTGCTCTGGTAAAAAATAACTAAGTAAATATTAAAAAAAAAAAAATCCAGACAGTAGTGTACTTCTTACCTTGTGGTTGGACCCAGATTTAAGCCTTCAGTTCCCACCTACAGGGGGAAGCTTCACAAGTGGTGAAGCAGTTCTGTAGGTATCTCTCTCCTCTTCATTTGTCTCTATTAAATGAATAAATAAGTAATTTTTAAAACCACAAATCTTGAAAAGATCCAAGAAGGATTCAGAGGACCTAGTGGGGGTTGTATTGTTATATGAGAAACTGGGGAATGTTATGGATGTACAAACTATTGTACTTACTGTTGAATGTAAAACATTAATTCCCCAATAATAAAAAACAAAAAGAAAGAAAAGAAAAAAGAAACAAAGGGAACCACCTAAAAAAATTCATTTACTGCTTTGACATGAAATTTTGAAACAGCTTTATATAATAGTCCTGACCTATTGGACCACTTCTCCACTCCTTCAGAATGAACAGAAAGACCATTCACCAAAGGAGGAAACAAGCTCACCATAGTAGACCCACAGTCTTACCAACATGTATCTCATTTCAACATCTTCAAATCCAAAAGGAAGGGGAAATTCATTGAGATGAAGGCATTTTATCAGAAGTATATGAACCAATACTGAGTTGCAGCTGCTGAAAGAAATAACAAACTTTGGCTGCACTAACATCTTATGTCTCAAAAATAATAGTGCAAATAGACTGGCCAGATTCCAAAGGGTGGAGGGGAGTGGAGAGTGAGAGAGATGGTGTTTTCCAGAAAGACACTGGAAAACTGTGGGAACACAAGGATGGTGAGAAGACTCAACTCCATTATGTTCAAGTTCTTCTAAAAAACAGAAACTGGGCAGCCTAGGTATAGAAAAGTGTTCTGTAAGGGTGGTGAACCCATTGAGTGCACATGTGACAGTGACCCAGGTTCAAGTTCCCCCATCGCTTCTCCCCACCTGCTGGAGGGGAAGTTGCAGCATCTATGCAACTGTATTATCAGTATCTCTCTTTCTTTCCCTTAGCTCTCAATTTATCTTTATCTGGTAAATACAAACTTTAAAAAGAAAAGAAAAAAATGTATATTTTGTTAAAGAGCCAGTAGGTGGATGTTATGAAGTAAATGATTTAATTTCAGCTTAACAAAGAACATTCTAGGGGACGGATGGTAACATACCTGGTTGAGTGCATATGTTACAATGCATAAGGACCCAGGTTCAAGCCTCTGGACCCCATCTGCAGGGGAAATGCTTTGCGAGTGGTGAAGCAGTGTTGCAGGTGTCTCTCTGTCTCTCTCCCACTCTGTTACCCCTTCCCTCTTGATTTCTGGCTGTCTCTGTCCGATAAATAAATAAATATAATAAAAAAATTAAACATATATATATTCTGCAGCCCAGAAGAGGGCGTAGTGACTTAAAGCAAAATATTTCCAAGCATGAGTTTAATCCCTGCCATTACGTATGCTAGAATTATGTTCTAGTTCTCTCTCTTTCTCTCTCTCTGCCCCATAAATGAGTCAGTCTTTTAAACCAAAAAGAGGGTGCCAGGAGGTAGCTCACCAGGTTAAGCATGCATAGTGTGAAGTGCAAGGACCCATGCTAGGATCTTGGTTCGAGTCCCCTGGCTCCCCACCTGCAGGAGGGTCACTTCGCAAGTGGTGAAGCAGGTCTGCAGGTGTCTTTCTCTCCCCCTCTCTATCTTCCCCTTCTCTCTCAATTTCTCTCTGTCCTATCCTACAACAACAGCAACAACAACAACAACTATGGAAAAAAAAATGGCTGCTAGGAGCAGTGCATTCAATTCATAGTGCAGGCACAGAACCCCACTGATAACCCTGGCGCCCCCCCAAAAAAAAAGCCAAAAAGAAAGAATGTTTTAACAACCAAGATATCCAAGAAAGTAGATTGCTCTGAAGGATTGTGAAAATGAGCTTCTGGGCATTGCAGAGATAATATTCCACACACAGTCGGGGAGATGGTGTAATGGTTATGCAGATTCTTCTGCCTAAGGCTCCAACGTCCAGATTCAGTCCCCTGTACCACCAAAAGCTAGAGCTGAGGAGTGTTCTAGAAAAAAATGTGGTCCAGGCAAGAGATGGTGCAGTGGACAAAGCACTGGACTCTTAAACATGAGGTCCTGAGTTTGGTCCCTGGCAGCGCATGTACCAGAATGATAACCTGGTTGTTTATCTCTCTTCTATCTTTCTCATCAGTAAATAAATCTTTTTTAAAAAAGGGGGTCTGGGTGGTGGCGCACCTGGTTGAGCACACATATTACAATGCACAAGGACACAAGTTCGAGCCCACAGTCCCCACCTGAGGGGGGAAACTTTGCAAGTGGTGAAGCAGTTCTGCACACAGGTGTCTCTTTCTCTCTCCCTTTCTATCACCCCTTCCCTCTTGATTTCTGGCTGTCTCTATCCAATAAATAAAGATAATAAAGTTTATTTTTAAAAAAGAAAAAATCATTCTGGGGCTGTGGAGATAGTATATTAGTTCTGCAAAATACTTTCTTTTGTGTTAAAATATTTTACTTTATTTCATTTTAATCAGGTAGATAGAAAAAGATACAGAGAGACGAGAGACCAGAGCACCATTCAGCTTTGGCTAAAGGTGGTACTGGGGATTGAACCTGGGACCTCAAACATGAAATCTTGGGGCCAGGAGGTGGCACACTGGGTTAAGTGAACATAGTACAAAGTACAAGGACCAACTCAAGGATCCCCACCTGTGGGAGTGGTCGCAGGTCGATTCGCAAGCAGTGAAGCAAGTCTGCAGGTGTCTGTCTTTCTCTCCCCCTCTGTCTTCCCCTCCTTTCTCTATTTCTCTCTGTCCTATCCAACAACAAGGACATCAACAACAACAACAATAAAACAAGGGCAACAAAAGGGAATAAATAAATATTTAAGAAATCTTTAAAATAAAATAGGGAGTTGGGCTGTAGCGCAGCGGGTTAAGCGCAGGTGGCGCAAAACACAAGGACCGGCATAAAGATCCCGGTTCGAACCCCGGCTCCCCACCTGCAGGGGAGTCGCTTCACAGGTGGTGAAGCAGGTCTGCAGGTGTCTATCTTTCTCTCCTCCTCTCTGTCTTCCCCTCCTCTCTCCATTTCTCTCTGTCCTATCCAACAACGACAACAACAATAATAACTACAACAATAAAACAACAAGGGCAACAAAAGGGAATAAATAAAAATAAAATATTAAAAAATAAAAAATAAAAAAATATATAAAATGTAGGAGCCAGGTGGTGGCACACCTGGTTGAGCTCATGAATTGCAGTGCTCAAGGACCCAGGTTCAAGTCCCTGGTCCCCACCTGCAGGGGGAAAGCTTTGCTAGTGGTGAAGTAGTGTTACAGGTGTCTCTCTCTGCCTCTCTCCTCTATCACCCCCTTCTCTCTTGATTTCTGGCTGTTTCTGTAAAACATAATAAAGATAATAAAAAAATTAATGTAATTTTAAAAAAAGAGCATATTACTCAGAGATACTGCGGAACAGACCCCCCTCAGCGTGATGTGGCCTGAAGGATACCCTGAGTTGGGTATGTTCATCCTGAGAGGAGCTGACTACCAGCTGATTGTCTGAAAATACACTGAACAGGGTCACCATGTTCTATAGTCTGGTGCTGAATTTTCCTCAACTGGAAACTCAGTCTGTCAGTGAGTCACAGTGGTGAGACTGATTCATGCTAACTAAACGCGTAGAAGGGAGATGTATAAACCCTCATGTAATTTATTATTTTGCATTGGTAAGGAGGGGGTAAAGGTAATTTAGAGGTCAAAATATTCCTCAGAAGTTTGCTTGCTGAGCACTTCTTCTTCTAGCGTTTGCCCTTCTTCCGTAGCCAGTCAACAGCGTTGAAGCTGCAGGCAGGTTACTCGTCTTCCTTTAGGTCCTAGGGGTCAAGTTGTTTATCTCCTCCACAAGAGCACATCCTGCTAGAGTCTGTGTGCCAGAGCCGGTGTTTCCAGTCTCTGGCCAATGCCAGGTAAATGCTGTACAGGCTGTGCTCTCGGGGCCCAGTTTGTATATGTCCTCAGCTCCCCTTCTCTCACTTGCTCTTTCTTTAAGTCAAGTGGAATAAAATTCATTAGGTTTAAGCTTTCTCAGTTACAACCACATCTCAGACATACTTGCTTGAGATTACGTAAATTCAAGTCACCCAGATCCATTCTGGGGTGTTCCCATAACTCTTCTGTTGCAGGAATGTTGTGAATGCCATGCAGTTCACACCCTGAAATATAGAGGCAGCTGGATGGGTCCCACGGGTACTTAGAGCCTCCTGAGGTGGCAGCAGCCTAGAAGAGTTTGCCAGGGCCCAAGGCTGGCTCTTAGCAAGCATGTGACGTGTAGACTGAGACCAACCTCAGAGTGGAAAGAAGCTGAGAGGAGCTCTGCAGATCAGGAAACCTGGCTTTTAATTTATATAAAAATCAGCTTGGATAGGTAGTCCTACAAGTGTCAGCCTGACCAGAATTCTGTGGCTGTAGTCAAGTCACATGTGGGAAGCTGAATTATTATCAGGGCTCTCAGTAATATGAACCAGGGCACAGGAAGCTTGTCATATGAGTGGAATGTTTAACAGTATTGATTTCCCATAGTCTAATGTGTCTGTTTCCATAATAGGGAGATATACTTGTCGGGTGGAAAAATCTAAGGACTGGGACCAGGCAGTGGCACACCTGGTTAAGTGCACACATTACAGTGCACAAGGACCCAGGTTCAAGCCCCTGGTCCCCACTTGCAGGGGGAAAGCTTCATGAGTGGTGAAGCAGGGCTGCAGGTGTCTCTCTGTCTCTTTCCCTCTCTATCTCCCCATCCCTCTCAATTTCTCTCTATCTAACAATAAATAAAAAGATTTTTTAAAATGTTAAAAAAAAAAAAAGAAGAAGATTTCCAGGAGCCATTTCTCTGCTTTATAGATGATAAGCTTTGAGACAACAGAACCCCTCAAGACAAATGTTAATTCCCCCCTGGGCAGGCCATTTCCCCTTAGGTAAACCATTTATCAGTAATCAAGTGAGTCAACACAAGTGAGTCAACACACAGTTTGGTTCCTGCCATTTGTTGCAAGGAACATTCCGCTCTGAAGTTTGCTCCCCCTTCCCCTCCTCCAGCACTTCCCCCCTCCTTCCCCAAAGCCTTATAATGTCTGTACACACAATAAAATTTAGAGCTTGATCAGAAACTTGACTTGCTCTCGTTCTTCGCGTCTCTTGTCCCTATCATTTCAGGTCTCATTGGGTTCCTAGCCCCTGCTCACCGCCCTGCGGGCCGGGGCATTCTGGCGCCCGAGCGTGGAGCAAAGAAGCCTTCTGGACCTAGAAACTCCGCTGATCGAGAGGGTAGGCCTACCCGAATTCACAGAGTCACCGCGGCCCGAGGGGGGTAACGCAAAGACTCGCAGAGATCGCCACGGAAATACCCGCCCGTGAGTCGCATCTGGGGAAGAGTGTCACAGCGGCTGAGGTAAGCAAAACCATGGGACATGAATTTAGCAAACAAGATTTATTCATTAAAGGACTCAAGGAGTCACTCAAGACACGAAGAAATAGGGTTAAAAAGAAAGAATTAAAGAAGTTTTTAGATTATATTAAAAATATTTGCCCCTGGTTCCCCCAGGAAGGCACTATATATGAGAAACGTTGGAGAATTGTTGATTGTCTTAAGGATCACTATCAATCTTTTGGTCCTGAACGTGTACCTGTTTCTGCCTTTTGTTACTGGAATTTAATTAATGATATCTTAAAAATCTATAATAATCACCCTGATATTAAAAACCTTATTACAGAGGGTGAAAAGGTCCTCCGGCAACTTTCTAGTCCGCCGTCCAGGACAAAGTCCCCATCCCCATGCCCTTCTGTGATTATTGATCTTGATACCCCAGTACCCAGTCAATTTGTTACTGGAATTTAATTAATGATATCTTAAAAATCTATAATAATCACCCTGATATTAAAAACCTTATTACAGAGGGTGAAAACGTCCTCCGGCAACTTTCTAGTCCGCCGTCCAGGACAAAGTCCCCATCCCCATGCCCTTCTGTGATTATTGATCTTGATCCCCCAGTACCCAGTCAAAATAAGAAGATCTAAGGACCTAACTGCCTTCCTCTCCCTGCCAAGTTCTGGTATTTTCAGTGTGTCTTTCCTCTAGCAAATATTTAACAAGTCTTGGGGAGTCTGGCGGTAGCACAGCGGGTTAAGCACAGGCTTCACCTTTTGATAACCTCATCTAAAGCTTATCATTTCTCGAAGCCCAAGCTCCATCCCAGTACCATAACCCGATTTAGGGCGTCAACATTGATTTGGGCGTGGGGTTGCCAAACGTTCAGTAGGGCAGAGTGACACCTTGCCTCAGCATGGTGAGGAGGCCCAGACAGTCCAAGGGTGGCAACAGGCTTCCAATGAAATGGGACCACGACCAATTTTCCTTGTGCACTGAGTCCCAGAACACTGACAAAGGAAAACAAAAACAGTCCTTCCAGCAGATTATTAGGGACCTTGTGGGAGGGGCCACATCCACTTCCTCTCCTGGGTTAGTGGACTGGTTGGTGCATTGTGTAAAGTCTGGGAATCACAATGCTAGCAGAGGTCTGCAGACAAGTCCGGCAACTGCTTAGACCAGAAGTCCCATCTGTCCCTGTGAGACAGCTCCGTACGCCCATCTGAGGGGCTGTTCACACCCCTCTTGTCATTGCAACAAGGGATTTTTGTTTTGTCTGAGAGCAGGGCTTCCCTTGAAGAAGTGCCCTCTACTGGCCTTTCTCTTTAAAAAAAAAAAAAATTTTATTTATTTATTATCAGCTAGAGACAGAGAAATTGAGAGGGGGAGATCAGGAGAGAGACAGAGGGACACACCTGCAGACCTGTTTTTCGACTCATGAAGCTTTCCACATGTATTTCCACATGTAGGTGGGGACCAGGGGCTTGAACCTGGTTCCTTGTGCACTGTAACATGTGCACTTAACCAGGTGAGCCACCACCTGGAACCTGGCCTTTCTTTTATTTATTCCCTTTTGTTGCCCTTGTTTTTTTATTGTTATAGTTATTATTTTTGTTGTTATTGATGTCGTCGTTGTTGGATAGGACAGAGAGAAATGGAGAGAGGAGGGGGAAGACAGAGAGGGGGAGAGAAAGACACCTACAGACCTGCTTCAACACTTGTGAAGTGACTCCCCTCAGGTGGGGGTATGGGGCTCGAACCGGGATCCTTACTCTGGTCTTTTCACTTTGTGCCACCTGCGCTTAACCTGCTGTACTACCACCCAATTCCCGCTGTTGGCCTTTCTTCAGTTCTGTGGCCCCAGAGGCACCTGAGCTTTCTCTACCTATGTTGGTTCCTCACAGTATCTAAAGTCTTTCTCCTTTCCATTTCAGGGGTCTCGCAGATGAAAAAGGTGAATTTACTGTAGTTTCTTTTTTTTCATAATTTTTAAAATATTTATTTTTTAATTTATTCTCTTTTTGTTGTCTCTGTTGTTTTATTGTTGTAGTAGTTGCTGATGTCGTTCGTTGTTGGATAGGACAGAGAGAAATGCAGAGAGGAGGGGAAGACAGAGAGGGGGAGGGAAAGACAGACATCTGCAGACCTGCTTCACTGCCTGTGAAGTGACTCCCCTGCAGGTGGGGAGCCAGGGGCTCGAACCGGGATCCTTGAGCCAGTCCTTGCACTTTGCGCCACCTGCACTTAACCCACTGCACTACTGCCCGACTCCCTTACTGTAATTTCAATACTGGAACATGATACAATTTGAAGTCTAATCATTCTGAATATTAATACTGTTTTATTCTAGTATTAACTTCAATGTCTTTTCTGACATTCTCCAATGAGTTTTGATATTTTTTTACTAGTAAAAAATTTTCCACAAGCTTTTTTTTTATTTTTTATTTTTCCCTTTTGTTGCCCTTGTTGTTTTTCCACAAGCTTTTAAAAACTGAAATTCCAAAGTAATACAGTATAAAAAAAGAAGCAAAACCAATAATTGCTGAAAGAACTAGGATCATTCCTGCCTGTCTGGAGGCCGAGGAGACCCTGCAGTGAGTGCTGTCTGGTTCCTCGTGTGACTGCTGTTCATACAAGGACAATTGCTCAGTGTGTGAGCCCTGACTGAACTACACACTCAGGTACTGTTTTTCTGCCTGTATGCTACACAACTATGAAAATCAGTCTAGAGAGTCGAGCGGAGTCTCTCTCTCTCTCCCTCTCTCTCAAAAATAAAATAAAATAATTGTATGCAACAAATTTAAATATCTGATTGTTATCTTTCGTTCTAGGTGGTATATATCTTCTCCATGGGGAAACAGTTTACAGCAAATAATTGGTCCACAGTTGTATATAAGACTAATGGGGACAGAGACCTCAGTTTAAATGTTGTCCAACAAATTTCAACATTGATGGTCTTTGCCATGGGTCCTTGTCAATGACTGATTCCAGAATCAAGTCCTACACTGAGTAGAGGACTTACAATGTAACTTTGTTTGGAAGTGCCCGCCCTTTGACCAACCAGTAGACCCTTCAGATTTGTCCCTGAGGCCACATGGGGACAGTGGGGAAAAGATTAAACTGGAGCTGGGCCCGTAACTAGCTCCCTTGGGCAGTGTACTGCTTTCTGGCTGTGTGACCCAAGTTTGAGTTCTGCCCCCCGCAGCATTCATTAAAGGTAGCTTGAGTGCTGGGATCCTTCACTCTTTCCAGTCTCTAAGGCCGTGAGCACCAAAGTCAGATCCTTTGTTACGGGACTGTCCTATTTGCTGAAGCATGTTTAGCCTCCACCCTCCAGATGCCAGTCCACTGCCCTGGTTGAGAACATCAACAATGTCTTCAGCTGTGACTACATGTCCCCTGGGGGGGCAAAATTAACCCAAATGAGATTCACCTCTGTAAAGTAAGCAAAACTATCAGCATAAAATATTTATCTCCACCATTCCAAGTAGGTGTGATTTGATATAGGAGATCATGTTAAATCTTTAAGTTTTTAAAAAAAATTTTTAATCTTTATTTGTTGGATGGAGACAGTCATAAATTGAGAGGGAAGGGGGTGATAGAGACAGAGAGACGCCTGCAGCCCTGCTTCACTACTTGTAATGCTTTCCTCCTACAGTTGGGGACCGGGGGCTCCAACCTGGGTCCTTGTGCACTGTAACATGTGCACTCAACCAGGTGTGTCACCACCTGGCCCCCTTTAAGTTTGTTTTAAACCAAGTTTCAAAGATGTCATATGGTTTACCAGTTTCCCCTCTCTCTCAGCTTTGAAATAATAAATCTGATATAATTACCGCTAGTCAAAGGCAGTTAACTGTCCTCCAGAGAACATTCCAAGGGAGACATGGTTATGTCTATTGCACCTAGTAGCTTTCTACAGACAGGAACAGAAGACAACACAGTCAGACTTCTGAGCACTTGATGCCTCAATCACTGAAGTGGTCACCAACTCAATGACTGGTAGTTATTCCTGTTTTTTTTTTTTTTTGTTAATGCAGTATGGTTTAAAGATTCAGGACTGCATTCCTAATTATATATATATATATATATATATATATATATATATATATTTTTTTTTTTTTTTACCAGAGCACTGCTCAGCTCTGGTTTATGGTGGTGCAGGGGATTGAACCTGGGACTTCGGAGCCTCAGGCATTATGCTATTTACCCTTGCCCTATATTTATTTTTTATTGCCATCAGTGTTGCTTGGGCTCAGTGCCAGCACTAGGAATCCACTGCTTCTGGAGTTTGCCACCTCCCAACCTACTAAATTCTAATTTTAAAAGGTGACAATAATGTTCTCAGTAAAATTTCTCCATTAAAAATATTTAATTTGAGCCCCCACACCTATGGACATCTAATCTTTGACAAAGGGGCCCAGACTATTACATGGGGAAAGCAGAGTCTCTTCAACAAATGGTGTTGGAAACAATGGGTTGAAACATGCAGAAGAATGAAACTGAATCACTGTATTTCACCAAATACAAAAGTAAATTCCAAGTGGATCAAGGACTTGGATGATAGACCACAAACTATCAGATACTTAGAGGAAAATATTGACAGAACTCTTTTCTGCTTAAATTTTAAAGACATCTTCAATGAAACGAATCCAATTACAAAGAAGACTAAGGCAAGTATAAACCTATGGGACTACATCAAATTAAAAAGCTTCTTCACAGCAAAAGAAACCACTACCCAAACCAAGAGACCCCTCACAGAATGGGAGAAGATCTTTACATGCCATGTTGAGTGAAATAAGTCAGAAACAGAAGGATGAATATGGGATGATCTCACTCTCAGGCCGAAGTTGAAAAATAAGATCAGAAAAGAAAACACAAGTAGAACCTGAAATGGAATTGGCGTATTGCACCAAAGTAAAAGACTCTGGGGTGGGTAGGTGGGTGGGGAGAATACAGGTCCATGAAGGATGATAAATGACCTAGTGGGGGCTGTATTGTTAAATGGGAAACTGGGGAATGTTATGCATGTACAAACTATTATATTTACTGTTTAATGTAAAACATTAATTCCTCAATAAAGAATTAAAAAATTTTAATTTATTTATATAATAGATGCAGATAAATCAAAAAGGAAGTGGGAGATAGAGGGGAGATAGAAAGAGACACCTACAGCACTACCCAGCAGTTCAAGCCATCTTGGGTCCTTAAACATTATAGCATGTATGCTCTACCAGGTGCACCACCAATTAGCCTCCGTGTGTGTGTGTGTGTGTGTGTGTGTGTGTGTGTGTGTGTGTGTGTGTGTGTGTGTGTGTAAAATCAGAGCTTTATGGGGCCAGGTGGTGGTGCACCAGATTGAGCATACGTTGCAATTCATAGTACCCAGTTTCAAGCCCTGAGCCCCCGCACTGCAGGAGAAAAGCTTTGTGAGTGGTGAAGCAGTGCTGTAGGTGTTTCTCTCTCTCTCTCTCCCCCCTCTCAGTTTCTCTGTCTCTACCAAATAAATAAATAAGTTAAATAATTAAAAAGATATATTCTTGGGGGTCGGGCAGTGGCTCAGTGGGTTAAGCGCATGCGGCCCAGGGCACAAGGACCGGCATAAGGATCCCGGTTCGAGCCCCTGGCTCCCTACCTGCAGGGGAATCACTTCACAGGCGGTGAAGCAGGTCTGCAGGTGTCTGTCTTTCTCTCCCCCTCTCTGTCTTCCCCTCCTCTCTCCATTTCTCTCTTTCCTGTCCAACAACGAACAGCATCAACAATGGCAATAATAATAACCACAACGAGGCTACAACAACAAGGGCAACAAAAGGGGGAAAGATGGCCTCCAGGAGCGGTGGATTCATGGTGCAGGCACCGAGCCCAGCAATAACCCTGGAGGGAAAACAAAATTAAAAAAATATATATATATGTATGTATATATATATATATATATTCTTGGGTGGGGGTAGATAGCATAGTGGTTATACAAAGAGACTCTATGTCTGAGGCTCTAAAGTCCCAGGTTCAACCCCCAGCACCACCATACACCATAAGCAGGAGCTGAGCAGTGCTCTAGTAAAAAGGGGGGAAGATTATTATTATTTTTTTATTATTATTACCTCCAGGATTATCACTGGGGCTCAGTGACAACACTGTGAATTTGCTGCTCCTGGCAGCCATTTCTTCTTTACTGTTATTATTATTGGATAGGACAGAGAAAAATTGAGAGGGAAGGGGAAAGTAGAGAGGGCAGAGGGGTCCGGGAGATGGTGCAGTGGATAAAGGGTTGGACTCTCAAGCATGAGGTGCTGATCCCCAACAGCACATGTACCAGAGTGATGTCTGGTTCTCTCTCTCTCCTCCTGTCCCTCTCATTAATAAATAAAAAATATTTTTTAAAAGGAGGGGGGAGAAAAATAGACACTTGCAGACCTGCTTCACCACCTGTGAAGTGACCCTCCTGTAGTTGGGGAGCCCAGAGCTCAAACCGGGATCCTTTCTTGGGTCTTTGAGCTTCGTACTATGAGCACTTAACCCAGTGCACCACCAGCCAAACCCCAAAAGAAAAAATTCTAACCTTAAAATAAAATCAGAGATTTCCATAAAAGTTGCAAAGGTAGAACAGAGGGCTGGCTCCCATAGTCCTTTACCCAGTTCCCTGTACTTGGCACAACTCAGAAGTCAGCATTGGTACATTACCTCTGGACTGGACTTGCATTCCACTAGTTTTTCCAGTAAGATCCTTAAATCTGAATGTATTTCTTTTATTACATTGATTTGCTAACCAAGCACACATGCACACATGCACAGCCTGTGTGTTCTAAGTACAGTTTGTTATACATAAAGCTTGGGAACAGAAGTCATAAATGATATTTATTATAGTTGTATGTTGTGACAGCGTTTTTTTAAGCATATATAAACACTTCTGGGGCCAGGCGGTGGCACACCTGGTTAAGTGCACATGTCACAGCGCACAAGGCCCAGGTTCAAGCGCCTGGTCCCCACCTGCAGGGGGAAAGCTTTAGGAGTGCTGAAGCTGGGCTGCAGGTGTCTCTCTGCCTCTTTCCCTCTCTATCTCCCCTTCCCTCCCAAATTTCTCTTTCTCTATCCAATAGTAAATAAATATATATTAAAGAATAAATAAATAAACAAACACTTGGGGGCCGGACGGTGGCGCAGCAGGTTAAGCGCAGGTGGCACAAAGCACAAGGACCGGCGTAAGGATCCTGGTTCGAGCCCCCGACTCCCCACGTGCAGGGGAGTCGCTTCACAGGCGGTGAGGCAGGTCTCCAGGTGTCTGTCTTTCTCTCCCCCTCTCTGTCTTCCCCTCCTCTCTCCATTTCTCTCTGTCCTATTCCAATAACAACGACAACATCAATAATAACTACAACAATAAAACAACAAGGGCAACAAAAGGGAAAAGATAAATAAAGATTAAAAAAAAGGAGAAGTGGGAGGAGCAGGAAGAGGGAAAGGAGGGAAAGAACAGGAAGAGGAAGAGAGAAAGGAGGAAGAGGAGGAGGAGGAGGATAAGCAGCAGTGTTGCAGTCACACACAGCATGGTAGAGGTAGGGTGGGTGGTTGTGCGCCCAGCTCCAGCCCCAGCTCATGCGGCACCTGGCAGCACCCAGGAGCGTGGCACATGGCCCCACATAGAAGTGTTTCTGAGTGTGTATGGGGGGACTCAGCCCCGCAGGAAGGCCTTCTCTCAACTTTTCTTACTGATGTGACAGACCACCTCGGACCCCCGCCTTGCCCGCAGCAGGAACAGCGTCTTGGCAGTCGTGGGGACAGTGCTGTGGAAGGTGGGTCCCGGTGCACGGTACTTGCAGTGGGTCCCTGCTCACGGAACCTTTCTGGTCCCCAAGTCCCAGCCCATTCACAAAAGGAAAAAAGGGGGCGGGCAGAGGAGACAACACAGTTGGTTATGCAAAGAGACTCTCATGCCTGGGGCTCCAGTGACTGAGGTTTAATGCGACACCATAAACCAGAGCTCTGGTTAAAAAAAAAAAAAAAAAAATATATATATATATATATAATATATTTTTATAATTTTATATTTTAATATTTTATATTTTAATATATATTATGGGGCCAGGTGGTGGCATAGCTGGTTGAATGACCCGGGTTCGAGCCCCCAGCCCCCAGCTCAGGGGGAAAGCTTTGCAAGTGGTGAAGCAGGGCTGCGGGTGTCTCTGGTTCTCTCCCCCTCTATCTCCCCAGCCCTCTCCATTTCTGGCTGCGGGTGTCTCTCTATCCCTCCACTCTCATTTTCTGGCTGTCTGTATCCAATAAATAGATAAACAATTAGAATTTAAAGTGATAATAAGAACACCGGGGCAGCTCTGGCCAAGCAGAAGAGCAGTCTCAGCTGGGGTGGGCCTCGGAGCCCCTGTGCTCGCAGCCCGCAGCTCTCGGCCGGAGAGCTCTCCTCCACTTCCCGCAGCCTGCGCGGCAGCTTTTGCAAAAAGGGGAAGCTGCACGAGAGCGGGGACACACGCGGGCACAATCTCCTCCCTTGTGCCTATTCTGGGGTCTCTCTACTAAAAGTTTGCTCTCCGCGACCCAGATGGGACTCGAACCCACAATCCCCAGCTCCGGAGGCTGATGCCTTATCCATTAGGCCACTGGGTCACCACAGGATCCGGGTCTTCCCACCATCTCCTTACGCGATGCCATCATCGCGCCCCGCCCCCGCGCTCCGAAGCGCTGCACCCGGCCGGGCGGGATTCGGGACCCGCGCCCCCCCCCCGGCGGCCAGGTGGCGCGCATGCGCTTCGCAGCCCCGGGCAAGAGCCGCGATCGAGCCCCGCCCCCTCCCCTAGCCCCGCCCCTCCCGTCCCTCCCTGGGTGCACAGCAGGCTAGGGGTGGGGACATTTAAATAAGACTCTACTTCTTCCCCCATTTTTATTGTTTGTTGGTTTTAATAAATGTGTTTTACTTATTTATTTTGCCTCCAGGGTTATCTCTGGGGCTCGGTGCCTGCACTATGAATCCACTGCTCCTGGAGACCATTTTTCCCCTTTTATTGGACAGGACAGAAAAATTGAGGAGGGGGAGATAGAAAGGGAGAGAGAAAGGTAGACACCTGCAGACCTGTTTCCTTGGTAAAGCGCCCTCCTGCAGGTGGGCAGCCGGGGGCTTGAACCCATGACCTTGCAGCTGTAACGTGCACTCAAAAGAGTGTCCCACTGCCCAGCCACCAGACCTCAACTAAAAAAAAAAAAAAAAAAAAGTTTTAAAATCTTTGTTCCCCGCAACATTTTTTCCCACTTTCTTGATTTATTAGTGATTTAATATTGATTTATAAAATTATAAGACAATGGGGCGGAGGGTAGATGGCATAATGGTTATGCAAACAGACTCTCATGCCTGAGGCTCCAGAGGCCCAGGTTCAGTCCCCTGCCCCACCATAAACCAGAGCTGAACCGTGCTCTGGTTAAAATAATAATAATAATTATAAGACAACTTGGGCATAACAGCACATCTTTTCCACCACCAGAATTCTGTCTCCCTATTCCCTCAATTTGAAACTGCAGTAGTTCTCCCAAGGTCATAGAGATGAGCTATTACTTCCATAAATATATATATATATATTTATATTATATTTATATATATTGTATTTATATATTTCTTCCATAAATATATATTTATATATTATATTTGTATATATCATATTTATATTATATTTATATATATATTTCTTCTTCTGATCTAGTCCTGATTGTTTTATTACAGAAATATTGGTTTTCAGGACTAGTGTTAATGCATGAGCAGTTAATTATCTCCTTGTTTGTTTTTTAATTTTTTATTAATGAGAAAGATAGGAGAGAGAGAAAGAACCAGACATCATTCTGCTAGGGATTGATCTCAGGAACTGATACTTGAAAATCTAATGCTTTATCCACTTTATCCACTACCTCCTGGACCCATTTCTTATCTTCTTGTGATGGTGGTGTTCACACACAACTCTCACACCACCCTGGTCTGTCTTCACCATTATATACTAGGTACCTAATGCCCTACCCCATTCCCATTTCCCCTAGTCCAGAGTCCTCCAGTCATCCTTGCAACCTTTTTTTTTCTAATATTTTTTATATTTATTTTCACTTTTGTTACCCTTGTTTTTTATTGTTGTTGTTGTTTTTATTGCTGTTGTTGTTGATGACGTCATTGTTGGATTGGACAGAGAGAAATGGAGAGAGGAGGGGAAGACAGAGAGGGGGAGAGAAAGATAGACACCTGCAGACCTGCTTCATCTCCTGTGAAGCGACTCCCCTGCAGGTGGGGGGGGGGGTCGGACCAGGATCCTTCCACAGGTCCTTGCACTTCAGGCCTCGTGCGTTTAACCCACTGCGCTACCCCCCAACTCCCATGTTTGTTTGTTTTTAAAAGATTTATTGGAAGTGTGAAAGAGAGTTAGTATCACTTGGGCACATGCAATGTCAAAGATCAAACTTAGCACCTTGTGCTTGAGACCCTAGTGCTTTATACACTGTGCCATCTCCTGGGATACACTGCAATATATTTTTTCATTAATAAGAGTTTTATTATTATTTACTTCATGAGAGAGAGAAGTAGGCCAGAGCATCACCTTATGCTAGCATATGCAGTTCTCGGATCGAACTCAGTAAACAAGCCTTGCGTTCTCTGAGCTGCATCATGTTCCTGGCTACTATATTCTTGTAGGTTTACAAGGAAACTGAGCAGAAATTACAAGCTTTCCACATAACCACTGACCTGCCCTCCGCAATTTCCCTATTATTGGCATCTTCCAGTAGTGTGGTACACTTATTATATCTGATCAATTGATGAGTCAATATTAGCACATTATATTAAGGTTCATAATTTGCATTAGGGTTCATTCATTTTTTAATTAATTGCTTTTGTTTGTTTTTGTTATAGTTGGGACTCTGGAATTTCAGGTATGATTTTTTTTCAGTCATTCTATCTCCCCACCCCCATGTTTTTTTTTTTTAATAGGACAGAGAAATTGAGAGGCGAGGGGAGATAGGAAGGGAGAGAGGGGTAGGGCAGATAGCATAATGGTTATGCCTGAGGCCCCTAAGTCCCAGGTTCAATACCCCACACCAGTATAACTGGCAGGGTGAGAGACAGACATGCAGACAGACACCTGGAGGAGGTGCTATAGTATGCAAAGTACTGGACTCACAAACACCAGGTCCTGAGTACATGCCAGAGTGATGCTCTAGTTCTGTCTCTCTCTTGTGAAATAATTAAAATAAATTTTTAAAAATTTATTTTATTTTCCCTTTTGTTGTATTTTTTATTGTTGTTGTAGTTATTATTGTTGATGTCATCGTTGTTGGATAGGACAGAGAGAAATGGAGAGAGGAGGGGAAGACAGAGGGGGGGAGAAAGATAGACACCTGCAGACCTGCTTCACTGCCTGTGAAGCGACCCTCCTACAGCCATGACATCATCTCCCCAGACAATAACTTGGATCCACCTGCATATCAGATTTCAGGCTCAGGGGAAAAAAAAATACCAGCATAGCCACAGGCTCCTGTTGGTGGGGAGCTAAGGGCTGGAACGGCGATCTTTAAGCTGACCTTTGTGCTTTGCGCCATGTATTCTTATTCCGCTGCACTACCGCCCAACTCCCTATCTGTGTGATTTTTTTTTTTTTTTTTTTTACCAGAGCACTAGAGCACTGCTCAGCTCAGCTCTGGCTTACGGTGGTTCTGAGGATTGAATTTGGGACTTGACAGAGCCTCAGGCATGAGAGTCTATTTGTATAACCATTATGCTATCTACCCCTGCCCGTGTGATTTTTTAAAAATTTTTATTTATTTATTTATTTTCCCTTTTGTTGCCCTTGTTGTCTTTTATTGTTGTTGTAGTTATTATTGTTGTTGTTATTGCTGTCATCATTGTTGTTGGATAGGACAGAGAGAAATGGAGAGAGGAGGGGTAGGCAGAGGGAGAGAAAGACAAACACCTGCAGACCTGCTTTACCGCCTGTGAAGTGACTCCCCTGCAGGTGGGGAGCCAGAGGCTCGAACTGGGATTCTTATGCTGGTCCTTGCGCTTTGCGCCACATGCACTTAACCTGCTGTGCTACCCCCCACTCCCATGATTTAAAAAAAAATTTTATCTATTTATTTCGTTTTGTTGCCCTTGCTCTTTTATTGTTGTAGTTACTATTGTTGTTGTTGTTGGATAGGACAGAGCGAAATGGAGAGAGGAGGGGAAGATAGAGAGGGGGAGAGAAAGTCACTTGCAGACCTGCTTCACTGCTTGGGGATCCTTATGCTGGTCCTTGTGCTTTGCGCCACCTGTGCTTAATCCACTGCACTACCACCCCACTCCCGTGATTTTTAAAAATTATTTTATTTATTAAAAGGAAAAACTGGCAAAACCATAGAATAGGAGGGGTACAACTCCACACAATTCCCACCACCAGAACTCTGTATCCCATCCCTTCCCTTGATAGCTTTCCTATTCTTTAACCCTCTGGGAGTATGGACCCAAGGTTATTGTGGGGTGCAGAAGGTGGAAGGTCTGGCTTCTGGAATTGCTTCCCCGCTGAACATGGACATTGACAGGCTGATCCATACTCCCAGCCTGTCTCTCTCTTTCCCTAGTGGGCTGGGGCTCTGGGGAAGCAGAGCTCCAGGACACATTGGTGGGGTTGTCTGTCCATGTAAGTCTGCTTGGCATCATGGTAGCATCTGGAACCTGGTGGCTGAAAAGAGAGTTAGCATACAAAGCCAAACAAATTGTTGATTAATTATGAACCTAAAGGCTGGAATAGTGCAGATGAAGAGTTGGGGGGGGGGTCACCGTTTTGTAGATAGCTAGTAGGCATATTTTAGTTATATTCCAAAGGGCCTGTGGCTATACTAGTTTTTTTGTTTGTTTGTTTGTTTCCCTGAGCCTGAAATCTGATATGCTGGTGGATCCAAGTTGTCTGGGGAGATGATGTCATGGCTGGAAAAAGGACCAGAAAGCTGGATCAGGGAAGAGAGTAGCTCCCAAATATGGGAAAGGTGTATAAATATTGTTGACTGTAAACCCCATTGATTTGATATGATTTGGGGTACATGTTCAGCTTAGGAGCCTGTGTGACCTCTGCATCCCTGTAGTTCTGAGCTCAAATTCTGTGGTCATGAGTAGGAATGTTCCAAGCTGCCTCAATTTCAGGACCCGTCTTCCTCAGGTGTAGCATAGAGTATGTTGTCTATCCTCCCTTCGGAGTATGGAACATTCTGTACCATTGTGGAACATTCTGTACCATTGTTGATCCACGTTGAGGGCAAGATCCTATGGGGGCCCACAAAGGGGTCTATTTTGTTTTTCCAGATAGAGATGACTGGTAACAATGGAGAGAAGGATTTTTAAAAAGTTTATTTATTTATTCCCTTTTGTTGTCCTTGTTGTTTTATTGTTGTAGCTATTATTGATATTGTTGTTGTTGGGTAGGACAGAGTGAGCTGGAGTGAGGGGTGATGACACAGGCCACAGGGAGTTAAACTTGGAGAAATGAGAGCTTTTTTTTTTTTTTTATCTGCAGGGTTATTGCTGGGGCTCAGTGCCTGCTCCACAAATCCACTGCTCCTGGAGGCCATTTCTTCCCCCCCCTTTTGTTGCCCTTGTTGTTTTAGCCTTGTTGTGATTATTTTGTTGTTGATGATGTCGTTCGTTGTTGGACATGACATAGAGAAATGGAGAGAGGAGGGGAGGACAGATGGGGAGAGAAAGACAGACACCTGCAGACCTGGGGGGGGGGGGCTCGAACCGGGATCACTAAGCCGATCCTTGCGCTTTGCCACGTGCGCTTCACCTGCTGCGTTAATGCCCGGCCCCTGATTTCATTTAATAGGATACAGTAGCTTTGAGCAAAGATGCTAACGCCACACTCACTGGGATGGTATTGGGACTCATCAGATTCCTTGTGCACTGACTTTACAAGACAGGCATGTCCTGGAAATACTTCATCAGGACCTATACGTAGGTCACTGTCAAGTGCAGTTGACTTAATACTGAGCGGCAACAAATCGGGGTCGTAGCACAAGTTCTCTGGCTGTTCTTCAGAACAAGTCCAAAGGAGAGGAAAAAGCAGGTGCAGTCCTCCTCACCACCAGAATAACCATCTTGCAGGAGTCTAAAGCACCAGCCACCCAAGGGACAGGAAGTTGCCCGCTTGCTTTTTAAAACCTTCCTCTACAATATTCCATTGTATCTATGCGTCACAGTTTTATCCTACCGAGGAACACTTTGACTCCTTTTTCGAAAAAAAAAATCTTAGCCACTGCAAATACAGTTGTGTGAACAGTTGTGTGTAGAACCCCCCCCCCCCTCCGTCCACTGAGCGTGGGGCCTCATGCTTGAGTTCACAAAGTTTTATCCACTGCACCACCTCTCACATCCTGAAGGTGCAATCTCTCGGGGCCAAGTGTTGGCTCTGTAGGTCGAGTGCCCACATCACAGTGCGCAAGGACCCGGGTTCAAGCCCCTGGTCCCCACCTACAGGGGGAAAAGCTTCAGGAGTGGCAAAGCGGGGCTGCAGGTGTTACCATTCGCTCTCCATCATCTCCACCTCCTGTCTTGATTTCTGTCTCTATCCAATAACAATGATGAGAAGATGCAACCCCCCCCCCCCCACCACCACCACCACTGTGATCGCACCCGGGACATTTAGAAGCTCAGGGACGACAGTCTTGACACTCCTTTTGTTACGGCCTCCGTGACCTCACTGACCCAAGTCCAGAAACGATTAAAAGGTGCGACAGCAAGGGAGCTTCCTTCTCGCCTTGCATTGTGACCCAACCCCGCCGGCCTTCTGCGCTAGGGTGCGGCTAGGGTGCGGGGTGGCCGCGTCGCCACTGGCCGAGCAGCCTGTGTGGCCGCCCGCCAGCTGCTGCACGCCGGGCCGCGGGCTCCCCACGCGGGGCAGGTCACCGGGGCTGCGGCCCACTCCGCCAGGCAGCCCGGGATCGCCGGCCACTCCCTAATCTCGCGATACTCTCACCCCCATCCGGTAGGCCCCCCAAAGCACCCCCAACGTGTAATTCAAATCCACCAATGGGCGCGGTGCGTCCGCTCGAACCGGCCAATCGGGACGCGGGGCCGCCGGGAAATTTAAATCGCGCCGGCCGGCCGCACGCGCCGCACAGTCCCCTGGCCGCCCGCGGTGGACGACTCGAGCGCCGTGGCCGCGCACACGCTGACGGGAGCCCCGCACCGCCGCCTGTGGAACCCGGAGCCGGCTTTCTCGGTGAGGACTCGGGCGGCGGCCGCGCCTGGGAGGTAACTGCCGCCCCGCGGGCCGCGCTCCGCTCACTGGGCCGGGGAGGCCGGGGCTGCGGGCCTGGCGTGGGCCCCGCTCCTGGAGGCGGGCGCCGGGCGTTGCCGGGGCGGCTGTTTGGGCCGTGCGCGCCGGGGCGGGATGGGGCGGGATGGGGCGGGGGTCGCGGGCGGGATGAGCGGGAGTGGGTCCGGGGGTCGCGGGGTGGGGGTGGGGTCGGGATGAGCTGCAGCGGGAGAGGCGGTGGCCTGGGGGTCGGGCGGGATGAGTCAGAGCGGGGTCGGGTGCGGGGTCGGGTGCGGGGTCGCGGGTGCCGGGGGTCGACGGGATGAGCCGGGGCGGGGTGGGGGGGTCGGGCGCGGCGCCTGGGGGGCGGGAGGAGCAACAGCGAGTGCGGGGCGGTGCGGGGCCGGGCGGGGGTCGGCCGAGGCTGGGCCCAGTGGGGGGGGGGTCGGGGTCCCGGGCGGAGGCCAGAGCTGGCTGACGTAGCGGTTGGAGCAGGTCGCCGTGGCGATCTCTTCAGGCCGCGGTGAGGAGATCTCTTCAGGCCGCGGTGAGGAGATCTCTTCAGGCCGCGGTGAGGAGATCTCGTCAGGCCGCGGTGAGGAGATCTCTTCAGGCCGCGGTGAGGAGATCTCGTCAGGCCGCGGTGAGGAGATCTCGTCAGGCCGCGGTGAGGAGATCTCTTCAGGCCGCGGCTGTGCGGCTAAGGCCCGCGGGGCTGGAGCTTTTGTTCCCGAGACGGTCTCGGGCCGCTGCTGACAGGAAGCGCACGTTCTCCTGCGAGGATGCCGCCTGGCCGCGCCCCACTCGAGTCCGTTCTGTTTATTTTCTGTGTCATCTCCGTAGGTGATACAAAGCAGCCGAACCGCGGAGGGAGACACCTGCATCCCTGCGGGCGGGGCCGGGGCCGGGGCCTTGAACCCGGGGTTTTGCACACTGTAACGTGTGTGCTCCACCAGGCGCGCCACCACCCGGCCCCCCCCCCTCCTTTTTTTGGTTTTTTTAAATTGTTATTGGATAGGACACATCGGGTGGGGTAGGGAGAGAGCGGCAGCCCTGCTTTGCCCTTTGTGAAGCTTCCCCTGCAGGGGCGGAGCTGGGTCTCAAACCCGCGGCCTTGCTGGCTGTAACCCGCCTCATGCCAGCCCATTTTATTGGACAGAGACAAACTGAGAGAGCTACAGGCAGATGCGCAGGAGGGGACCGTGGCTCGAACCCGGGCCCTAGCGCTTAGTGCGGTGTGCGCCTGCCGGGCCCACCACGGGCCCCAGGACCTGCCCGGTGACTGGCCTTGCGGCCCTCAGCCCCTGCCCCGCAGCCCCAGCGCGCTTGCGCTCGCGCTCGGAGTGGGCGCCTCCGCGCTGCTGGTAGCCTCTCTCTGTGGAGGGGACCGAGCCACGCAGCCGAGAAGCGGGGCTCAGCCTGGGCTGCGAGTGTCTGCCGCCTTACAAGGGAAATGACGGCCGCCTCTCTGTGCCTTCCCCTCCTCACAGCTTTCTCTCTCTGTCTCGAGACCATGTCCACCAACGAGAATGCTAACTCACCGGCCGCCCGCCTTAACAGGTTCAAGAATAAGGGAAAAGACAGCACAGTGAGTACCTTCTGATGTTTCCTGTGGGCTTTTTTAAATGAACATGTTTAGGAGTGGGACGGTACTTGTCCGCAACAGAAACTGACACGGGTGAGATGACATGTTGACCCCTTGCTCAAGGAAATGAGGCGGCGCCGCATCGAAGTTAATGTGGAACTGAGGAAAGCAAAGAAGGATGACCAGATGCTGAAAAGGAGAAATGTCAGCTCGTTTCCTGATGATGCTACTTCTCCACTTCAGGAAAACCGCAACAACCAGGTAAGCCTATCTCAGCTTATGGTTTATGGGAACACCAGTGTGGGCTTTTCTTAAATTTAAATAATCTTCTTAATCTTAGCATGCTTTTTTTTTTCATTTAAAAGTGTGTGTGTGTGTGTGTGTGTGTGTATTTGCCTATACAATGAATCCTCTTCTCCAAATAGTCATTTCTCTGTTTTCATTTATTTTTTGGTAGGACAGAGAGAAATTGAGAGGGAGAAAGAGACACCTGCAGCACTGCTTAGCAGCTTGTGAAACTTCCCCTGAACAGATCTGCAGATCTGGACCTGTGACTTACACCCTTGTCCTGTGTGCTCAAGCAGGTGTGCCACCACCTGCCCCCCCCCCCCTTTTTGCCTCCAAGGGTTATTGCTGGGTCCAGGAATCCAACTGCTCCTGGAGGCTATTTTTTTCCTTTTTGTTACCCTTGCTGTTTTATTGCTGTTGTGGTTATTGTTGATGTTGATGTGGTTGTTGGATAGGACAGAAAAGTGAAGAGGGGAAGACGGGGAGAGAAAGACACTTGCAGTCCTGCTTCACTGCTCATGAAGCGGCCCCTCCTGTAGGTGGGGAGCCGGGGGCTTGAACTGGGATCCTTGCGCTGGTGCTTGCGCTTTGCACCATGTGCGCTTAACCCACTGAGCTACTGCCCAGCCCCCATCCCTTTTTTAAAAAATATTTACTTATTCCATTTTGTTGCCCTTGTTTTATTGTTGTGGTTATTACTGATGTCATTATTGTTGGATAGGACAGAAATGAAGAGAGGAGGGAAAGACGGGGAGAGAAAGAAAGACCTGCAAACCTGCTTCACCCTAACCCCTGCAGGTGGGGAGTTGGGGGCTCAAACTGGGATCCTTCTGCTGTTCCTTGTGCTTTTTGCACCACCTGCACTTAACCTGCTGTGCTACAGCCAGACTTCTGCCCCATCCCTTTTTTTTAAAGGCTTATTCATTAACATGAAAGAGGTCCTTGTGCTTTGCGCCACCTGCGCTTAACCCAGCTGCGCTACTGCCCAACCTCCTTCATCTACATTCTATGCCAAATACTGTTTTCTGAAAATAAGCAATTCATATATTTTCCCGTTAATTTTTTGGAAAGAGACAGATAAAGAGGGAAAGAGAAGATAGATACCTGCAGCACTGCCTCACTGATCACAGAGCTTCCCCATGCAGGTGGGGACTGGAGGCTTGAACCCCGGTCCTGGAGTATTGTAACATGTATGCTCTACCAAGTGAGTCAACCACCTTGCCCCTGCTTTGCTAATTTTGATGGTTTTTAAATCAGTTTTTTTTTTTCACCAGAGCACTGCTCAGCTCTAGTTTATGGTGGTGTAGGGGATTGAACCTGGGACTTTGGAGCTTCAGGCATGAGAATTATGCTATCTATCCCTGCCATGGTTTTAAATCTATATCCTTTGAAAGTCTTTTTTTAGATTAGGTCTTAATTTAGCTCCTCCCCCCCTTAACTGAGTACTCTCATCTCTCAACTTGGTTGTACTAAGTATTCAGCTTGGAACTTAGTGTTTCAGGCATGAAAGTCTTTTCCAGTGGCACAGTGGATAAAGCATTGGATTCTCAAGCATGAGGTCCTGAGTTCAATCCCCGCAGCACATGTGCCAGAGTGATATCTGGTTCTTTGTCCTTCTATCTTCATGAATAAATAAATAAAATCTTAAAAAGAAAAAAGAAAGTCTTCTCCATAACCACTTATGCTATTCAGCCAGACTTTTGTTATTTTTAGATTTTTTTTTTTAACTTAATTTTAACGAGGAAGAGAAAGAAACAGATTAGAGTACTGTTCAGCTCTGGTTTATGGTGGGGCTGGGGCTTCAGAGCCTCAGGCATGAGAGTCATTTACATAAACATGCTATTTCTCCTGGCCTGTCTCTATCTTATTAAAATAAAATATATTTGGGGAGTCAGGTGGTAGTGCAGCTGGATAAGCACACATGGTGGGAAGTACAAGGGCCTGGCTTAAGGATCCCAGTTCGATCCCCCAGCTCCCCATCTGAAAGGGAGTCTCACAGGTGGTGAAGCAGGTCTGCAGGTGTGTCTATCTTTGTCTTCCCCTCCTCTCTCCATTTCTCTCTGTCCTATCCAACAGTGATGACATCGATAACAACAGTAACTACAACAACAATGAAAAACAACAAGGGCAACAAGAGGGAAAATAAATAGTTAAAAAAATAAAATATATTTGAAAAAAACATTAATTGGGACTGGGTGGTGGTGCACCTGGTTGAGTCCACATTATAGTGTACAAGGACCCAGGCTCGAGTTCCTGGTCCCCACTTGCAGGGAGAAAGCTTCATGAGTGGTGAGGCTGCAGGTGTCTTTCTCACTCTCTGACTTCCCCTTCCCTCTCTATTTCTGACTATCTCTATCTAATAAATAAATAAAAGTAATAGAAAAAAATTAAAACGACAACAACAAAACACATTGATAATGTAGAGTGGGAGGGCAGAGTAATCACTCTGACACATTGATGCTGGGGATCTGAATCTGGATCTCATAATTCTGAGTCCAGTACTTTATCCACTGCACCACTTCCTGGTAGTGTTTTTGTTGTTGTTGTCGGTGGTGTTTGGTGGTGCTTATCTCTGAGACTTTGTCACCCTAGTCTGACTTTTTTTCCAGATAGGGATATGTAACACGAAAGCACCCTTAAATGCAGTGGGGGCCCACACTACAAAGCAGGCACACTGTCCAGGTTAGCTATTTCCTGGACCTCTGCAGTTATATAATCTGATTTGACCTCAGTACGGCAGTTTTCAAACATTTTATCCACCATAGTACTTACTAACTGCTAAAGTCACACCATAGAGACAGTTACATCTGTAACTGTCCCAAGGGAATGATAGATTACAAGATTACATATGTAAATTACTAGTGTAATTGCTTCCTAACTCTTTCCCTCTAAATGGAAGTGTATTTTAATGCAGGTATTTTAAAGCTAACCATTTTCTTCTAGTGACAAGATTAAGACTAGTGATTAAGTTTAAGACTAGTGATTAGTGATCCACAATTAAGAGCTTCTCTAGGGTGGGGGTAGATAGCATAATGGTTATGCAAAGAGACTCTCATGCCTGAGGCTCCATAGTCCCAGGCTCAGTCCTGTGCATCACCATAAGCCAGAGCTGAGAAGTGCTCTGGTAAATTAAAAAACAACAACAACAAAAACTATTCTACATATGAAATAATACTCAATTTGAGAATAAGATTATGGGCCAAGCTTTTAGAAGTTGGTTATAAGCCTCAAACTCAAAATGTGAGGGTTTTGTTTTTGTTTAATCTTAAAGGTGGTAATTGCAAATATTACTGTTCTCGCAGGGCACTGTTAACTGGTCTGTTGATGACATTGTGAAAGGCATAAACAGCAGCAGTTTGGAAAGCCAGCTGCAGGCCACTCAAGCTGCTAGGTAAGTCTTAACTGCATAACATTGATAATTTCAGAGATTAGTTTGGTTTTAGTTTTCTTTTTCTTTTTTTTTTTTAGAGTTTTATTAGGTGCAACTGATTTACTTTAATTGCCTAAAATCCCTCTCTAGGAATGGCCACTGTTATAATAAGAGATAAATTTTAGGCTGTTAGTGTTGTGACACTTTTGATAGACATTTTAAGTAAATTTCAAAAGCTTGTCATGGTGACACTTAAACTCAGTCAAGTATGAGCTAAGGAGACAGCATAAAGGTTATGTAGTCTTTGAAGCCTGATTCTCTGGGGTCTCAGGGCTAATCCCAGCACCAACATAGACCAGAGCTGAGCAGTGCTTTGGTTAAAAATAATAATAATTAAAAAAAAAAAAAAAGCAGGGAGTCGGGCAGATTAAGCGCAGGTGGTGTAAAGCGCAAGGACCAGCATAAGGATGGAGTTCGAGCCCCCAGCTCCCTACCTGCAGGGGAGTCGCTTCACAGGCGGTGAAGCAGGTCTGCAGGTGTCTATGTCTTTCTCTCCCCTTGTCTTCCCCTCCTCTCTCCATTTCTCTCTGTCCTGGCCAACAACGACAACTTCAATAATGACAACAATTAACTACAACAACTATAAAAAAAACCAGGGCAACAAAAGGGAAAATAAATAAATATATTTTAATAAAGTAAGGTAGATAGTATGCAGGAACACATAGTCATGGAGAGAACGGCTGAAGTGACTAATGATTGTGCAGAAAGTAATTAAACGCACACATTGCCATGCACAGGCACCCAGATTCAAGCCCTGGCTCCCTCCTTGCAAGGTGTGCACTTCATGAGTATTGCAGCAGTGCTTCAGGTCTCTCTTTACCTCCCTCTCCTTTCAATTTTTGTCCCATCAAATAAATAGAAAAAAGAAAAAGAAAAAAATGACCACCAGGAGTGATGGACTTGATAAGTGCTGACACTGAACCCCAGTGAGAACTTTGGTGGCAATAAAAAATGAAATAAAAAATATACTTCTTTTAAAATCTTTACTTAATTTTAAAAAATAATATTTATTTATTTATTGGATAGAGACAGCTAGAAATTGAGAGGGAAGGGGGCAAGAGAGAAGAAAAGAGACCGACACCTGCAGCTTTGATCCACCGCTTGTGAAACTTCCCCCCTGCAGGTGGAAATGGGGCTTGAATCTGGCTCCTGCACATTGTAGTGTGTGTGCTTAACCAGGTGTGCCTCCACCCGGTCCCCTTATACTTACTTGGGCACTGCTCACTTGTCTCTGGTTTGTGGTGGTGGTGGTGGTGGTGGGATTGAACCTGGGACTTATGATGCCTCCGGCATGGAATATTTTTTTGCTATGACCATTATGCTATCTCCCTACTCCTTGTAGGTTAATTTTATTGAAAGACATCTGAGCACTGATGAGCTCTCTTAAAGGTGGTGCTGGGGAATGACCCTTGGACTTTAGGAAGTCTTACACATAACCATTGTGCAGTTTCTCAGACTCACATGAACGTGTTCAAAACTTGTCAATATCTAAAGTATGTTCCTACACATAAGTACAGAAAGAATAGCCTATTGCTGATATTTACTTTAAGTTCTAGGATATTTAGTATTTAGTGCTTGTTGTAAAAGATGATCTGAAGTTTATACCTTGGAGTTGGTTTTCACATAAACTTTTTGTTAATCACTTATTTTTATTTATTTTTCTTTTTTACCCTCAGAAAATTACTTTCTAGAGAAAAACAGCCCCCCATAGACAACATAATTCGGGCTGGTTTAATTCCCAAATTTGTGTCCTTCCTGGGAAGAAGTGATTGTAGCCCCATTCAGTTTGAATCTGCATGGGCGCTCACTAACATTGCTTCTGGGACGTCAGAACAGACCAAGGCTGTGGTAGATGGAGGTGCTATTCCAGCATTCATTTCTCTGTTGGCATCTTCCCATGCTCACATCAGCGAACAAGCTGTTTGGGCTCTTGGAAACATTGCAGGTACTTGAATTTAAAATTCTTTTAAGATCTGTTAACACCCAAGAAGACAGAACCACAGCATCACTGTGGCACATAGATGCTGGGGATTGAGGGTACCTCATGCCACTAGGCACCATACCATCTTACTCCCAGGCGTAGCACTTAAAATTCTTTTTTTAATTAAAAATGTGTTTATTAATGAGGAGGACCATAGCATTATTCTGGTACATGTGATGTCAGGGATTGAACCTAGGCCTTCATATTAATGAGTCCAGTACTTACTTACTGCCCCACCTCCCAGACTAGTAAAATTCTATTGACTGGCTGTCTCTAATTATACTGAGGTTGGGGGTACTTTGTTTATAACTAACAGTTGGCTTTGTTAGTTTTGAATTGGTTTTCCAGTGCAAGAGATGGAAGTAGGCATCTAGGGCTGGCAAGATAGCTCACATTGGAGGGCGTCTTGGCCACCGTACCCATTATACTATATTGGGGGTACTATGGGCAGTGGGGGGGTTTCTGGTGCTGCGGCCTTTCCCTTTCTGTCTCTCTAAGACTGTTAAACTGGAGTGGTGAAGCCCCTACCATAACAAAATCAATAAGCATATAATTTAGGTGCTTTCCAAGAATGTCACTTCTTAGTGTACTCAGTGACTTCACATTGATGGTGCTAGACATGATTACTTTGCCCTTTCTTTCTGTAGGTGATGGCTCTGTTTTCCGAGACTTGGTTATCAAGTATGGTGCAATTGATCCATTGTTGGCTCTCCTCGCGGTTCCTGATATGTCATCTTTAGCAGTAAGTTACTAACGTTAAAGTAAAGTTACTTCTTGATTGTAGTTTTTTTACACCCCCTCTAAAGACCAAGATCCTCATTGCATATTTTCTTCCCCCTTTAGTGTGGTTACTTGCGTAATCTTACTTGGACACTGTCAAACCTTTGTCGTAACAAGAATCCTGCACCCCCACTAGATGCAGTTGAGCAGATTCTTCCTGCTTTAGTTCGTCTTCTGCATCATGATGATCCAGAAGTGTTAGCAGATACTTGCTGGGCCATTTCCTATCTGACTGATGGTCCAAATGACCGGATTGAAATGGTTGTGAAAACAGGAGTTGTACCCCAACTTGTGAAGCTTCTACGAGCTACTGAATTGCCAATTGTGGTAAGTTGACTTTCAGGTGAAAATAAGAAGTGGAATGAATTTATAATCCATATTAATATTGACAGTCACTGTGTTAGGCTGTGATGAGTCTTCTTGAATCATCAAAACATTTAGAGGGTAGTTTATCTTTTTCTTCTTCCATCTCCCCCCAAACACACTTCCTTCTTTAAAGATATATTTACTCAAGAGAGAGAAAGGATCTAGACTGTTGTTGGCACATGTGGTGATAGGCACAAATTCAGGCTTTTATGCCTGTGCTACTGCCTGCCAGGCTGGTAGGGCATAGTTAGTGACTAGTGCTGAAAACTAAGAAAATCACCCGTTCTTTGTTTTTTTTTCAGACCCCTGCACTAAGAGCCATAGGAAATATTGTTACTGGGACAGACGAACAGACTCAGGTTGTAATAGATGCAGGAGCACTTGCCGTCTTTCCTAGCCTGCTAACGAACTCCAAAACTAATATTCAGAAGGAGGCTACCTGGACAATGTCAAACATCACTGCTGGGCGCCAAGACCAGATACAGCAAGTTTTGAATCATGGATTAGTCCCGTTTCTTGTTGGTGTTCTCTCTAAGGTAATAAGGCCTTAATAAAAGCATTTGGAAGAACTGCTTGGTAAAATTCTCAGTGTACTACTGTTGGTTTTTTTAGCTAACATTTTAACTCAGTAATATCCAGTAACCTTTTCCCCTGATGGGAATAAAAATCAGTAATTGTCTCTCTAAAATAGTTACTTTTGGGGTGCTATTTTTAGTATTGGACTGAAATGAAACTTATGTTAATAGGCAGACTTCAAGACACAGAAGGAAGCTGTGTGGGCCGTGACCAACTATACAAGTGGAGGTACAGTCGAGCAGATTGTGTACCTTGTTCACTGTGGCATAATAGAACCGTTGATGAACCTACTGACTGTTAAAGACACCAAGATTATTTTGGTTATCTTGGATGCCATTTCAAATATCTTTCAGGTAAGACCTAACAGGGTGGCATTTATTTGAAATTGAACTTTGTTAATTATTTGCACTTGGAAGAAGGCGCCTACGTTTTCATAAAGCCAGCAAACATGGTAAAATATGTGATCCAGGATAACGAGACAGAGGACATGCTGAGCCAACAGTGTGACCCGAGGCCAGGTCCATGTACAAATAATGTAGACCTGTTTTGTCCAAGACATTTATTTTCCCAATTTTATACTCAATTATTTTGTCCTCTGGCTCTATATTTTCCCTTTATTTCCTTTTGTCACCCTTGTTTTATTGTTGTAGTTATTATTATTGGTGATGTTGTTGAATAGGACAGAGAAATGGAGGGGGAAGGGGAGACAGAGGAGGAGAGAAAGACAGACACCTGCAGACCTGCTTTACCACTTGTGAAGTGACTCCCATGCAGATGGGGAGCCGGGGGCTCGAACTGGGATCCTTGTGTCAATTCTTGTGCTTAAGCGCCATTCTGACTCCATTTTTAATTTATCCCAAGTGTATGACACTATTTCAGTGGTAGTAATTAGGTAGGTCCTACCCATCAGCTTTAAACTTGTGGTGATAGTAATTATTACATACAGGGTCAGGCAGTAGTACACCTGGTTGAACACATATTACAGTGTGTAAGTTCCTAGGTTCAAACCCTTGACTCCCCATTGGCAGGGAAGATTAAACTTTGGAGCTTAAAGCATAAGAGTCTCTTTGCATAGGCATTATGCTATTTACCCCTGCCCATAATTTCTAATTTTAAAATATTTATTTGTTGAATAAGGATGAAAATCCAGAGCAGAGGGTAAATAGAGAAGGAGAGAGAAGGGCCAGGTTGTGATGCAACTGGTTAAGTGCACAAGGACCTGGGTTCAAGCCCCTGGACTCCACATGTAGGGGGGAAGAAGCTTCACAAGTGGTGAAGCAGTGCTGCAGGTGTCTCTATCTCTAATTTTTTGTGTGTATGCACATTTATTTTTATCAGAGTGTTGATCACTACTGGCTTATGGTGGTTTGGGGGATTGAACCTGGGACTTTGAAGCCTAAGGCATGAGAGTTTCTTTGCATAAATATTATGCTATCTACCCTGCCCCAGTAATAATTTTAAGAACAGGTATAAGTCTGATCACCTTGAATTTCAAGGAAATGTAAAATGAAGATGGTTTTGGGCAGTGGGCAGTAGTGCAGCGGGTTAAGCTAAGCGCACATAGTGCGAAGCGCAAAGACCAGTTTAAGGATCCCTAAGAGTCCCCCAGCTCCCCACCTGCCGGGGGAGGGGTCGCTTCCCTCTGTTTTCCTCAATGGCAATAACAACAATTAGAGCAACAAAGTGGAAAAAATGGTCTCCAGGAGCAGTGGATTTGTAGTGCAGGCACCAAACCCCAGCAATAACCCTCAAGGCAAAAAATAAGTATATATGTATATATTCACAGGATTGTTGAAGGAACCGTTTCTGTATAATGAGCATTGGTTGATTGTCACTAGGGTTATCTGGGTTATCTCTGACTCAGTGACTGACTACATGAGAAATCTACTCCTAGAGGACACTTCTGCACCCCCCACACTCCTTTATTTCTTCCTTTGTCAGTTGATTGAGACAAATAGAGGAGGGAGAGGACCAGAGACATCTGCAGCACTGCTCCACTGCTTGTGAATCTTTCTCTCTGTAGGTGGGGCTAGGAGTTTGAAACCAGTAACATACTCATTCTACTGGGTGTGCAACCAACTGGCCCAAACATTGCTTTCTTTCTTTTTTTAAATATATGCTTCTCTGTTTTAAATATTTTATTTTATTTTATTTTAACAAGATACGTAACATAGACCAAAGCACTACTCAGCTCTGGTTTATAATGGTGCTGGGGACTGAACTTGGGACCTTAGCCTCAGGCATGGAAGTCTTTTGCAGAACCATTACAAGCATTGTTTTCTTAAAACATTTATAGTATGGGCATTAACCTTAATTTATTATTATTTTTTAATTTAGGCTGCTGAGAAACTAGGTGAAACTGAGAAGCTCAGTATAATGATTGAAGAATGTGGAGGCTTAGACAAAATTGAAGCACTACAAAACCATGAGAATGATTCTGTGTATAAAGCTTCACTAAATTTGATTGAGAAGTATTTCTCTGTAGAGGTGAGTAACACTATAACGTTAGCATCTAGGGAAGTACCCATTTAAGCTCTATAAATAATTTTTTAAAGAATTTATTAATGAGAGGGGAATTGGGCTGTAGCTCAGCGGGTTAAGTGCAGGTGGCACAAAGCATAAGGACCGGCATAAGGATCCCGGTTCGAGCCCCTGGCTCCCCACCTGCAGGGGAGTCGCTTCACAGGCGGTGAAGCAGGTCTGCAGGTCTGCAGGTGTCTGTCTTTCTCTCCCCCCTCTTGTCTTCCCCTCCTCTCTCCATTTCTCTCTGTCCTATCCAACAATGATGACATCAATAACTACAACAATGAAACAACAAGGGCAACAAAAGGGAATAAATATAAAATAAAATTAAAAAATTTAAAAAGAATTTATTAATGAGAAAGGAGAGAGAGAAAGAATCAGATATCACTCTGCTGGTACATATGCTGCTGGGGATTGAACTTGGTACCTCATGCTTGAGAATCCAATGCTTTATTCACTGTGCCACCTCCCGGACCATCAGTCTAAAAGATTTTTTTCCTCATACTTTTTCTTTTTTTGTGGGTGGAGTCAAATCCAGGGCATCTTCTCTGAACTACATCTTCAGCCCCTTTTCACATAATTTTGAAATTAGCTTTGTACCTTTGTTACAGCCACGGCATTGGTGTAAGTAGGGCATAGAACGTATATACTTCTCTAATGGCTGATTTGGTGAAATTTTTTAATTTCTTTTTTTACTTAATTTGTTTTTACCGTCAAGGTTATTGTAGTTCAGTGTCAGCAGTACAAGTCCACCATTCCCAGTGGCCATTTTTTCCATATTTATTTATTAAACTATTTTGATAGAGAAATTTAGGGAGAAGGCAAATAGAGAGGAAGAGAGACAGAGACACCTGCAGCCCTGTTTCACCATTTGTGAAGCTGTCCTCCTGCAGGTGGGGGCTAGGGGCTTGAACTCAAGTCCTTATGCACTTTAATGTGAGCACCTAACTAGCTGTGCCATAACCTGCCCCCTTTTTATTTATTTTTATTTGAGAGGACAGAAAAATTGAGAGGCAAAAGGAGACAGCAAGAGAGAAAGCATAACTTTTAAAATTAATAGTCTTAGAAAATCTCAAATTATTTTGATATTAAATTAGTGTCCAAGTTGATGGAACTGGGCAAAGACCTAATAATGCACAATTTTTCCCTTTTTTAAGAAAAATTATTTATTCCCTTTTGTTGCCCTTGTTTTTGTTATTGTTGTTGGATAGGACAGAGAGAAATGGGGAAAGAGATGGGGAAGACAAAGAGGGAAGAGAAAAACACACCTACAGACCTGCTTCACCGCTTGCTTGTACCGGGATCCTTACACTGGTCCTTGGGCTTTACCCGCTGCGCTACCATCCGACTCCCAGTTTTTCCCTTTTTTAGTGAAAAATGAAAGACACTTATGAATTGGCAACCTTTGACAGCCCTCCCTCCACTATTTGTAATGTTGTACAAGGGTTAATGTAGAGTAAATATAAATATAAACTTCTAGGTATGTTCTTGCCTAAAAGTATTCATGATACTGTTTTTGTTTTCTAATATTTTCAGGAAGAGGAAGATCAAAATGTTGTCCCAGAAACTACCTCTGAAGGCTTTGCATTCCAAGTCCAGGATGGCACCCCTGGGACATTTAACTTTTAGACTTCACAGCCAGACGTAACATTGTTTGTGTACTATGTTTGGTATAAGTTTGTCTTACTGTTTCTTTACTAAGAACTCTTTTTCAATGTGGTTTGTCATTGTAGCACTTTTTACAACGAAACTATACTTGAACAGTTCCCAAACTGTACATACTGTATGAAGCTTCTCCTCTAAATGGATTTCTTATTTCTATGTGGAATTTCTTATCTTGCAGTGCCCTGTAAATAAAGATTAAATTCCACCCTTTAATTCACAATTTAAAAAAAGATTTTTTTATTCATCAATAGAGAAGATAGCCAGAGCACTACTCTGGCATATGCTGTCCCAGGGACCAGACTACTGCACGTAAGTAAGTACTCTGCTCACTGCCGCTGTCTCCTGGGGTTCTCTTATCTTCCCCACCCCACCTCCCTTCATTGACTGTCTGACCTTCACTGCTCCATGTACATTTTTTCAGATAGAGAAAGGAAAAAACGGCATAGCACAAAAACCTTGTCCAGTGTGGTTGGGGGTCAAGCTCGATCATGGGGTTCGCACCTATCAAAGCAGGCACCTTCACAGGTGAGCTGTCTTGCCGACCCTACTCGGCCATTTCCAATTTGTGACTCAGGTTGCACGGAGAGCTAATCCTGGTTACAGACCTCAGTCTTGCTAGTCTACCATCTTGGCTCTGCCCCCTCACTGGTGACTTGCTAAATGTGCTAATAATTGCCATGGTTTTGTTTTTCGCAGTCTTTTCAAAGATTTTAATAAACTACTTATCTTTGCCTATAAACTTTTTAAAAAAACATTCTTGTGTTATTATCATTATCACCTTTATTTACTGCATAGAGAAAGCCAAAAATTGAGCAGAAGGGAGAGATGGGGACCAGGTGCTAGCAAACCGGGTTAAGTGCACAAAATATAAGAGGGAGAAAGCCAGAGGAGCACCTGCAGCCCTGCTTCACCACTTAGAAACCTTCCCCTGCAGGTGGGGACCGGGGGCTCGAACTGGGAACATTAACTCAACCAGGTGCACCACCACCCGGCCCCTAATTTTTTTTTTTTTTTTTTTTTACCAGAGCACTGCTCAGTTCTGGTTTATGGTGTGGTGCAGGGTATTAAACCTGGGACTTTGGAGTCCCAGGCATGGGAGCCTGTTTGCATAACCATTAAGTAGATATACCTCTGCCCTCCTTTTCTGTTTATTTGACAGAGGCAGAACTAGAGAGGAAGGCAAATGAGAGAGACACCTGCACAGCTTCCTCACTTGCAAAGCTTTCCCACTTCAGGTGGAAGCTGAGAACTTGAACCTGGGTCCTTGCACATTGTAACATGCACTCAACTGGGTGTACCACCACCTGGCCCCAATAAACTCACATTTTTGTATTATAATTTGTGTGTCTGTGTGTGTAGCTAGGACCCACCCCCATGCTACTTTTTCCTTAGGCAAAGAGAACCTCACTTACCTAGTTGGCTCAGAGGAATTAACAACCCTGCCAACAACTACTAAAAAGAAAGAGGCAAACAGGCCACACAACTGAACCTTTCCCTAGTGTGATGAGGGCCCTAGATTATGCATGACAGAGCACACCATTAGCACCTAGGTGAGCATTTTGCCAGCTCCAGTCCTCATTCCTCAATAGGGTATTTGCTTCAGCCCATTCAAATTGTTTAAAAAACCAAAACTTCAGAACCAGATCATTAGAAATTGTGCTCACCAGAATGTTGTTTACCTTTCTATCACCCTAATAGCTGCAGGAGCACAATCTCCAGTTTCGTTTGTGTGGGCAGTTGGAAATCTTAAGGTCAAGGAGCCCAAGTTCTTTTAGACTGGTAGGGAAATACTCCCTTATCTGGGCCTTGCCTCTCACCCACCACCCATGCTGAAGTTTGCCGAAACCAAGCTGGCTGGTTTTGGAAACCCCTTGAAATATATCATTAATGGTATTTTCTTTCGAGATTCAGCATTTGAACCAATTTGATGAAATCAAATAGCCAACTAACCCACCATGTATTTCCAAGGGAAAGTGTTTAGAAGTTGCTTTAGCAATATTATTGGTTCATGTTTCACAACTAATAGTTTTGTTTGTTTTTAATCCAGTACTATCAAGCAGGGTCTTGAGGGCACAAGGGGAGCATTTAATTTTGAGAATTTATTCTTCAGATGACATGCTGTTGGCAAAGTTTGAAAGCATAGTTCCTCCTATTAAACTATCCTATTGACGATAGTTTCATAACTGTAGGAGTTGTATGCTCTAAATATATATATTTTTTTGCCTCCAAGGTTATTTCTGGGGGCTCGGTGCCTGCACTAAGAATCCACTGCTCTTGGAGGCTATTTTCCCATTTTGTTGCCTTTGTTGCGCTTGTTGTTATTGTGTCATAGCTGCTGTTGTCGGATAGGACAGAGAAATTGGGAGAGGAGGAGAGAAAGATAGACAACACCTGCAGACCTGCTTCACCGCTTGTGAAGCAACTTCCATGCAGGTGGGAAGCTTTGGGCTCGAACCGGGATCCTTAAGCTGGCCCTTGCGCTTTGCGCCACGTGCACTTTACCTGTTGCACTACTGCCCAGCCCCCTTAAATACTCTTAAATGGGTCAGTTTATGTGTTTCAGCTTTTTCACAATCAATGTTTTTCCCTAACTTAGATCTACAGCTGTTCTGTGGAATGGACTAGGAACCTTGTCTGCTGAGTTCAAGCCCTGTGTGTGGCATAAGGTGTTTGCTGCCACTAAGTGGAGCTGGTGTTGAATCATCTCCATGGTGCTGCCACTAAGTGGAGCTGGTGTTGAATCATCTCCATGGTAGTTCTTTTTCCTTTACAATCACAGAAGAGATAGTTTGTTTCTTTTTTTTCTTTTTTTTTTTTTGCCTCCAGGGTTATTGCTGGGGCTCGGTACCTACACCACGAGTCCACTGCTCCTGGAGGCCATTTTTTCCCTTTTGTTACCCTGGTTGTTTTTATTGTTGTGATTATTATTATCACTGCTATTGATGTCATTGTTGTTGGACAGGACAGAGGGAAACAGAGGGGAGGGGAAGATGGGGAGAGAAAGACACCTGCAGACCTGCTTCACCACCTGTGAAGCGACTCCCCTGCAGGTGGGGAGCCGGGGGCTTGAACCGGGATCCTTATGCTGGTCCTTGAGCTTTGCGCCACCTGCGCATAACCCGCTGTGCTACTGCCCAACTCCACCCAACTCCCTGAAATGCCTTTCTTTTAGGTGTTCTTTGCTTTGGTGGTAACAATGTCATTTCCCTAGAGTATTTCTGCTGTGGTAGTTTTGCCCTTTTTGCAGAGGAGAAATTTACTAGCCAAAGTCACAGCTGTGTGTGACAAATCAACCTGTAACTCCATCCTAAGATTAATTTGGGAGATTTAAATGTGCTTTGCCTTGCTTTAGCAGAATGCCTCTGGGTCCCTGCCTTGGGAGACTTCTGGGGCTCTAGAGTGGGAAACAGGTTCTTCGTACATTCTAGAATTCTGCCTAAAACAAGAGGTTGACCTCATTCTTAACTCCTCCCAAAGATTAAGTGAGGACAACTAGATAACCAGCAAATTATTACTGACATGGCTAAATTACCTGGCAAAGAAAGCTTTACACACACACACACACACACACACACACACACACACACACACACACACACACTGTTAGAAGCATTCCCCTTCCTGAGCACGTCTTTTTCTTTAGGATGGCCTATATAACAGCTTATATAGTTTGTTGCAAAGCAATTTCTCAGCCTCTATTTCCTGGAGATAATGTAGAGAATGCTGGCAGGTTTCTAACACACTTCAGCTGTTCAGGAAATACTTTAGATAATTTCCTGTTCCAGAGAATAGTAGGAGGGCCAGAAAATTGGAAAGTATTACTCTCTTCACGGCCTCAAATGCTTTTCACAAGGGCTTCCTCACTATTCACACACATGCTTCTGTGAACTCTTTCTGGCTCTACCAGCCTTTTCTTGTGCTGTAATGTTCTTTTTTCTTTTTTTTTTTTAACCAGAGCACTGATCAACTCTGGTTTATGGTGGTGCAGGGGATTGAACCTGGGACTTTGGAGCCTCAGCCTTGACAGTCTGTTTGCATAACCATTTTGCTATCTACCCCTGCCCTGTAATGTTCTTTTTTAAGAGTGGCAAGAATCTTTGTAACTTGGATTTCTCGAGGCATCCTGGCATTGGCTTCCTAAGGAACTTACAAATAAGAATAATAGAGCTAGGAAAGTCCCAGGAGAGGACTCCTAGCTGCTAATGAAATGCAGCCAGCTCTGAGGTGCACTAGCTGTTGTGGTTATTATTGTTTATTCCCCTTTTTTGTTCTTGTTGCTTTATTGTTGTTATTAATGTCATCGTTGTAGGATAGGACAGAGAGAAATGGAGAGAGGAGGGGAAGACAGAGAGGGGGAGAGAAGAAAGACACCTGCAGACCTGCTTCACTGCCTGTGAAGCGACTCCCCTGTAGGTGGGGAACTGGGGGCTCGAACCAGGATCCTTATGCCTGTCCTTGCACTTTGCACCACGTGTGCTTAATCACTCACCTTGTTTTTGCCCTCCACAGCAACCATTCAAACAGCGGAGCGGAAGGGGCCTAACTGCCTAGTGCAATTGAAACTGCCAGGCAGCTGCAGTTAGTGAGCTTCCTCCTTGATTTGCTTTTGGCTTCACTCAGAGGGGTTCAGATACTGTTGTTCAAATTTTGAGCAAGATTTCAGGTAGTTACAAAATCAAGCCTAGGATTTTATTGAAAATAGATGTTTTCAATTTAGGGAAATTTGCCTTTTTAATTTGGCATTTACTGTTGCCTGCTATGAAACGTTGAATCCCACCTGTAACTGCCTCGGCAGGGCCAGACTACATGATAAACAGCACTTGGGCCAGACATTCTCCACTTTGGTAAGACGTAAGCTAGGGGTGTTAGTGAGGATGTGCCCCCATACACCACGCATTCCCTGGGCATCAGAATCAGTGTGCATCTAGTGAGTGGTCTTTCTGGAGAAGGAACCACTTTTTGTAGTTTCTGATTAGGTCCTGGAGTTTCATGTCCCGTTCTGGCACTGACAAGTGAAGGTCCCCTTTTGATATGACAGTAGGATTTGCTCAGCTCCCATCTACTCGTGAAATCCCAGATTGGTGTTTGCTCAGTGTTCAGCAAACCACAGGGAAATTCTTTGACCTGGAATAGGTTTTTACCCTTTCTCTTCTCATACTTAAAAAAATAAAAAAAGGGGAGTCGGGTGGTAGCGCAGCGGGTTAAGCGCATGTGGCGTAAGACTCCCAGTTCAAGCCCCCAGCTCCCCACCTGCAGGGGAGTCGCTTCACAGGCGGTGAAGCAGGTCTGCAGGTGTCTGTCTTTCTCTCCCCCTCTCTGTCTTCCCCTCCTCTCTCCATTTCTCTCTCCTATCTAACAACGACAACATCAATGACTACAACAACAAAAAGGGCAACAAAAGGGAAAATAAATATTAAAAAATAATAAATTAAAAAAGGGAGTCGGCGGTAGCGCAGTGGCATAGAACAGAGAGAAATGGAGAGAGGAGGGGAAGACAGAAAGGGAAAGACACCTGCAGACCTGCTTCACCGCTTGTGAAGCAACCCCCTGCGGGTGGGGTCCCTGGAGCTCGAACCAGGATCCTTACGCTGGTCCTTGTATTTTGTGCCATGTAGGCTTAACCCGCTGCGCTAAGGCCCAAACCTATTTGCCTTTGTTTTATTGAAGAAAGTTGGGAAAGATTTCTCTTATGTAGGAAGCTTCTTCGGTACCCTCATGCAATTCTTTCATAAAGCAGGGTTTCAGATGTCTCTGTCTCTCTCTCTCTCCATCTCCCTCTTCCTTCTCAGTTTCCCTGTCTCTATCCAGTAAATAATGAAATAAAATATTAAAGATATTTTATTTATTAATGAAAGTCATAGGAGGAGAAAGGTAAAGGGAACAGACATCACTCTGGTGTGTGTGCTGCTGGGGATTGAACTCAGGACCTCATGCTTGACAGACCAATACTTTATCCACTGTGCCATCTTCCAGATACTGATTTCTTGTACTTGTGATTTTGCTCTTTCATGTGGAAGGCATTGATGGAGTGCCTTCATCAGGGTTATTTCACTGGCTCTGGGTTACCAGACTGAAATGTAAAAGCCCCATGCATGGCTCAGTTGTGCTGGGAAGTTGAGGGATTGGCACCAGACCATTTCCAGGGGGAGGAGCTGACCAGTTGGCTGATTGAATAGTCTAAATCCCTTGGACTACCTTCTGAGAGTTTAGGCTCTGTCTCTATCTAATACATAAATAAGATAAATAAAAAAAAGAAAAAGAGATTCAACTCCAGACTTCATGCTTGAGAGCCCACTGTGCCACCTCCTGGACCACTTTTTTTCCCTTGCCTCCAGGGTCACTGCTGGAGCTCTGTGCCTGCACTAGGAATCCACTGCTCTGGTGGCCATCCTTCCCCCCTATTGTTGCTGCTGCTGCTGTTGTTGTTGATGATGATGATGTTGTTGGATAGGACAGAGAGAAATTGAGAGAGGAGAAGACCAAGGGAGAGAAAGACACCTGCAGACCTGCTTCACCACTTGTGAAACTACCCTCTCTGTAGGTGGGTAGCTGGGGGCTCAGACTGGGCTCCTTCCTCTTCACTTTATATGCGCTTCACCGGGTGCACTTATTTTCATTTATTATTGGATATAGACAGAGAAGAGACAGACATCTGCAACCCTGCTTCACCACTCATGAAGCTTCCCTCCCCCCCTGTAGGTAGGGTTGGGGGTTTGAACTGGGTCCTTGCGCACTATAGTGTAAGCACTTCACAGATGCGCCATCGCCTGTTTTTTTTTTTAAATAAAAATATTAGTGATTTGGGAAGGGGAAGATAGCATAATGGTTATGCAAAAAGACTATCATGCCTGAGGCTTTGAAGCTTCAGTCTCTTGCACCATCATAAGCCAGAGCTGATGAGGGCTCTGGTAAAAAAAATAAAATAGCAGGAGTTGGGCGGTAGTGCAGCCGGTTAAGTGCAGGTGGTGCAAAGCACAAGGACTGGCGTAAGGATCCCAGTTGGAGCCCCCGGCTCCCCACCTGCAGGGGAGTCCCTTCACTGGCAGTGAAGCAGGTCTGCAGGTGTCTGTCTTTCTCTCCTCTCTGTCTTCCCCTCCTCTCTCCATTTCTCTCTGTCCTATCCAACAATGACGACATCAATAACAACAACAATAATAACTCCAACAACAATGAGAAACAACAAGGGCAACAAAAGGGCAAATAAATATTTTTTAAACATTTAAAAAGAATAGGGTGGGGGGGGCGTAGATAGCATAATGTTTATGCAAACAGACTCATGCCTGAGACTCCAAAGTCCCAGGTTCAATCCCCTGCACCATCATAGGCCAGGGCTGAGCAGTGTTCTGGTAAAAAATAATAATAAAATAATATTAGTGGTTTAATATTGATTTGCAAAATTGTATGTGGTCTGGGAAATGGCATAATGGATAAGGCATTGGATTCTCAAGCCTGAGAGCTGGAGTTCAACCCCTTGCATGTGTCAGAGTGATGTATGGTTCTTTCTATATTTCCTCCTATTTTTCTCATTAATAAATAAATCTTTAAAAAAATTATAAGATAATAGGGGTGTAATTCCACACTGTTCCCACCACCAGAGTTCTGTGTCTCCATACCTCCACTGGAAACTGCAGTAGTTCTCCCAAGGTCACAGACATGAGTGATATAATGGCCTGTCTATATCGACTATATTTTATGCCTCCCCATGGTCCTGCCTTCATTTTTTTTTTTCTTACAATGATTTAGTAATGATAAACAAGACTGTAGGGTAAGAGGGGTACAATTCCCACCACCAGAGTTCCATGTCCCCCCCCCTCCACTGGAAACTTCCCAATTCTTTATCCCTCTGGGAGTATGGACCCAGAATCATTATGGGGTACAGAAGGTAGAAAGTTTGTTTCTCTGCTGGACGTGCGCATACCTTTTTTTTTTTTTTTGCCTCCAGAGTTATTGCTGGGGCTTGGTGCCGGGACTATGAATCCACTGTTCCTGGAGGCCATTTTTCCATTTTATTAGAAAGAGAAATTGAGAGAGGAGGGGAAGATAGAGAGGGAGAGAGAAATATAGAAACCTGCAGACCTGCTTCACCGCCTGTGAAGCAACCCCCTTGCAGGTGGGGAGCCAGGGGCTCGAACCGGGATCATTGAGCGGGTCTTTGTGTTTGGTATTATGTGTGCTAATCCGGTGTGCCACTGCCTGCCCTCCCCCTTCATTTCCTTTCTAAGTCACCTCTATACCTATTACTACTTCTGAGTGTCTTCCCTGTTTTTCTCTTCTCTCTCAGGTAAGAGAAACAGTTGAGCACATAGCTTCCTGTGACAAGTGATGATGTCTACACTCCACTGTCACCATCAACCCATGTCTCTCTTCTCCCTCATGTACCTCTCTCCCTTTCTCATCCCCCTCTCAGTCAGAGTCATCTGCTTTGCTGCAATGTCATTTTTTTTTTCTTTTTTTTCCTCCAGGGTTATTGCTGGGCTCGGTGCCTGCACCATGAATCCACCGCTCCTGGAGGCCATCTTTTTTCCCCCTTTTGTTGCCCTTGTTGTTGTAGCCTCGCCATGGTTATTATTATTGCCATTGTTGATGTTGTTCGTTGTTGAATAGGACAGAGAGAAATGGAGAGAGGAGGGGAAGACAGAGAGGGGGAGAGAAAGATAGACACCTGCAGACCTGCTTCACCGTCTGTGAAGCGACTCCCCTGCAGGTGGGGAGCCGGGGGCTCGAACTGGGATTCTTATGCTGGTCCTTGCGCTTTGCGCCACATGCGCTTAACCCACTGCGCCACCGCCCGACCCCCAGCAATGTCATTTTTTAAATTTTGTTTTAAATATTTATTTTTCCCTTTTGTTGCCCTTTTTAAAAAATTGTTGTTCTTGTTATTGTTGTTAAAATGTCATTTGTTTTTAGTAAGAAAGACCAAGACCAAGACCTAGGAGTCGGGCGGTAGTGCCTCGGGTTAAGCACACACGTGAAGTGCAAGGACCAGAGTGAGGACCCCTGTTCGAGCCCCCGGCTCCCCACCTGCAGAGGGTTTGCTTCAGAGGCAGTGAAGCAGGTCTGCAGGTATCTTATCTTTCTCTCCCCCTCTCTGTCTTCCTCTCCTCTCTCCATTTCTCTCTGTTCTTTCTAACAATGACGACATCAATAACAACAACAATAATAACTGCAACAACAATAAAAAACAACAAGGGCAATAAAAGGGAAAAATAAATAAATAAATAAATAAAAGAAAGACCTGAACAATGTTCCAACACCTTTATTATTATTTTTTTTATTTTTAACAAGACACACAGAGAGAAAGACACATAGAAAGACCCTAGCACTGCTCAGCTCTGGCTTAAGGGAATTGAACTGGGGACCTCAGGGCCTCAGCCATGAAAGTCTCATGCATCATCATTATGCTGTCTCCCCAGCCCCCGTGTTCTAACATTTATGAATGCTCTACTGAGGTATTTTGTCTCTCTTGTTTTTATGCAATGTCAAGGACTGAACCCAGGCCTGCAGAGATGCAAAGCACACACTGTACCACCAAACCACCTCCCCAGCTCCAAATACTCAGCTATTTTTCTTGTGAGCAGTGGATTCTCCCTTCCAGGGAATATCCAAGTTCTGCACACAGAAAGCTTCCATTCAGCGCAACGCGTTGGAAATGATAAAGGTAACAGCATACTTGTGTCCTTTAAATTGGTTTCTCACCCTAACACTTCTTCTTGGCCCCAGAGGCCCACCTGTGGGTCCTTTTCCCCTTTGATTTCTCCTTTGCCCTTTTTGTGCTGCTTTTGCTCAACTTCTGTTTTATTTGATAAACAATAACAAACCAAATGTCTACTAAAACCTGAATTCAACCCGGACCAATAAGACCCTGTCTGCTCTGTTCTGAGCTCCTCCTCTGCTTCCTATTTCCTTCCTCCTCTTTTCCCTCCTGCTCAGCTCTGGCTGATGGTGGTGCTGGGGGCTGAGCCTGTGAGCTCAGAGCCTCAGGCATGAAAGCTGGTTTGCAGAACGCTTATGTTTCCCCAACCCTGTTCTGATCCCCTAATTAAGAGGGGGCATGTTTGCTCCTAGTTTCACCAGGTTAATCCTATCTACACACCAGAACTCTTCCTACATACTCAGCTGCTTACTAGGACCATAGCCTCACCCACTGCATAACAAAATCTACCTCTCAAGCCAGAAACTTTTGCTGTGAATTTTGAAGGTTTTAATGAGAGGGAGGGAAAAACAACAAACCCTTCCTGCTACCTGTGGTATTAGAAACACAGACATGGGGATGGTGTGGGCAGTAGGACACCGGGTAAAGTGTACATGGAAAGCACAAGGATCCCAGTTAGAGAATTCGTAGTGTAGGCACTGAGCCCCAAGATTAACCCTGGTGGCAAAAAAAAAAAAAAAAAGGAAAAAGGAAAAAGAAGGAAGGAAGGAAGGAAGGAAGGAAAGGAGTGTTGGGTGGTAGCGCAGCAGGTTAAGTGCACTGGAGTGGAGTGAAGCGCCAGGACCAGCATAAGGATCCCAGTTGGAGCCCCTGGCTCCCTGCCCAGGCTCCCCACCTGTAGGGGGGTCGCTTCACAAGTGGTGAAGCAAGTCTGCAGGTGTCTATCATTCTCTCTCTCTGTCTTCCCCATCTCTCTCGATTTCTCTCTGTCCTATCCAACAATATCAATGGCAACAATAACAGTAACAACAACAACAAGGGCAACAAAATGGGAATAATAGCTTCCAGGAGCAGTGGATTCTTAGTGCAGGCACTGAGCCTCAGCAATAACCCTGGAGGCAAAAAAAAAAAAAAAGAAAGAAAGAAAAGAAACATGGACATACAGACAGACATGAGGAATAAAGATGACTTGAGAGCGTTAGAGATATAATTTACCTTAGCGCTGTAATCCAAGTATGAAAATGAATTTCCAAAAACCTGTGTACTACCAGCTTTCTTTCATGAGATCCAACCCTCAGGCTTCTAAATAGCTTCCAGAATGTGTTGTAAATGTGTGAGTTCTCCTGGCTTAATGTAGGAAGAGGCATGTACACCTACATGCCTGAACCTCTTGACAAAGTCTCAGCTCAGTCTGCTTATAAGGCAGGTGAGCGGCTCTTTGTAGATGTGGGCTGAGGCACAATGATTGGTCAGCTGCAGCCAACTTTTTTGATTCCTTCCCCTTCCTCACTCCCTCCCTCCCTCCTTTTAAAAAAATGTTTTATTTATTTATTGGATAGAGACAGAAATTAAGAGGGAAGGGCAAGATAGGGAGAAAGACAGAGACACCTACAATACTGCTTCACTGCTCATGGAGCTTTCCTCCTGCAGGTGGGGACTTCGGGATTGAACCCAGGTCTTTGTGCTTTGTAACATGTTCGCTCAACTGGTTGTGCCACTGCCCACCCCCCCCCTTCTTCCTTTTAAAAACAATTTTATTTATAAAATGGAAACACTGACAAGACCATAGGATAAGAGGGGTACAATTCCACACAATTCCCACCACCAGAACTCCGTATCCCATCCCTTCCTCCTTTTTTCTAGATAGAGGCAGAGAGAGTGAAAGAGCCCACAGCACTGAAACTCCTTCAATGTGGTGGGGGTCAGGCTTGAGCCTGGGTCGTACACATGGCAAAGCAGTGCGCTATCCAAGTGACCTGTTAAATTTCGCTGGCCCCTAGCTTCTCTGGTTTCACCTTCTCCAGTGATCAAAGGGGTGGGGGGTTAGAGACCTTATAATGGTCTAGAGACAAAGCGGAAGTTACAGCTTTTATAAACTGTTTTTTTCTCTTGGTGGGTTAGTATTTTACGCATATTGAATATGTGATCTCAGGTGTGAGGATGGTTATGAAAAGCAGTTGGAGGGGGCCAGGTGGTGGTGCACCTGGTTGAGTGCACATGTTACAATGCTTAAGGACCTAGGTTCAAGCCCCCAGTCCCCACCTGTAGGGGGAAAGCTTTGTGAGTGGTGAAGCAGTGTTGCAAGTGTCTCTCTGTCTCTTCCCCTCTCTGTCACCCCATCCCTCTCTATTTCTGGCTGTCTCTACCCAATAAATAAAGACAGTAAAATTTTTTTTAAAAAAAAGCAATTGGGATGCTGAGTTGAGGGGGGAAGGAGGGAGGGGTTGTGAAAGCGTGGTTTCCTCTCACTTGGAGAAACTGCCACAGGGAGGCAGTAGAGTTTAGTAGTTAATAACATGGAAGCTGGAATTAGAATCAAGTTTGAATCAGTAACTGTGTGGCCTCCAGAAAGCTACTTAACTCTTCATTTCTCCTCTGAAATTTTCCATTTCAGAAAAATGGGGAGAACACTGGAACTAATCTCCCAGGAATATTTTAAGAATGAATGAGATAATTAGTTCAACAAATAAACTTTCTAATAGTGGTGGTTTAAAAAAAAACTGTACTTTCTCAGATAAGTAGATTTTTTCCCCCTAAATTATCTTTATTTATTGGATAGAGACAGCCAGAAAATGAAAGGGAAGTGGGTGAGGGGGGGGCCCAAGCCCCCAGTCCCCACCTGCTTCCATAAGTGGTGAAGCAGTGCTGCAGGTGTCTCCCTGTCTCTCCTTTTCTATAGTAGCCTTCCTCTCAAATTCTGGCTGTCTCTATCAAATAAATAAAGATAATAACAATAGTTTTTCCTTTAGTTCTTTCTTGTCGTGTAAAGGATGTATAATTTGTTCTGCTTCATTCTTGAAGGTGACCACCTTTCTCTTAGTATTTGGTGTCTACACGTAAATGGAGATGAAAAATAGTATCTGATCACTTCAGTATGTTATTGCAATTACATTACATAATACCCTGCATGATATTTTAGCTTTTATTTAGAAATTGCTTTTTAATCTATTAACGTGGTTATTTATTTATTTACTTTTTATTTATAAAAAGGAAATATTGACAAACCATAGGATAGAAGAGGTACAACTCCACACAATTCCTACCATCAGAATTCCGTATCCCAACCCTTCCCTATTCTTTGTCCCTCTGGAAGTATGGACCTAAGATCATTGTGGCATGCAAAAGGTGGAAGGTCTGGCTTCTGTAATTGCTTCTCCGCTGAACATGGATACTTAGAAATTCTTATCTATGGGGAGGCGGGTGGTAGCGCAGTGGGTTAAGCGCATGTGGAGCAAAGCGCAAGGACCTGTAGAAGGATCCCGGTTCTTCTAGCGTTTGCCTCGGCTAGGAAGGATCGTCAGTTTCCCCAATGAATGGGTACTCACGAGATGCACCACGGGAAGGTCGATCCAATGCATCCTATGGATCCCGGTTAGAGGCCCTGACTCCCCACCTTCAGGGGAGTCACTTCACAGGTGGTGAGGCAGGTTTGCAGGTGTCTGTCTTTCTCTTCCCCTCTGTCTTCTCCCCTCTTCTCTCCATTTCTCTCTGTCCTATCCAACAACGATAACATCAATAACAACAACGATACAACAAGGACAACAAAAGGGAATAAATAAATGTTTAAAAAAATTAAGAAAAAAAGAAATTCTTATCTAGGAGGAGTCAGTGGTAGCGCAGCGGGTTAAGTCCACATGGCGCAAAGCTCAAAGACTGGTGTAAGGATCCTGATTTGAGGCCCCAGCTCCCCACCTGCAGGTGAGTTGCTTCACAGGCAGTGAAGCAGGTCTACAGGTGTCTATCTTTCTCTCCCCCTCTCTGTCTTCCCCTCCTCTCTCCATTTCTCTCTGTCATATCCAACAACAATGACAACAACAATAACAAAACATGGGCAACAAAAGAGAATAAATAAATATTTAAAAAAAATTCTAACCTAGGATTTCACATAGGTGGAGAAAATGGCTTTTTTCCTCCCCTATTATCTTGCTTGTTCAAGGTTCCATAGAATTTCATGTGGAAATTTTCAATTTTATGTGTTGATTACATTGAACACTATCCACCCCTCTCTGTCTTCCCCTCCTCTCTCCATTTCTCTCTGTCCTGTCCAATAAAATGGAAAAAATGGTTGCCAGGAGCAGTGGATTTGTAGTGGAGGCACAGAGCCCCAGTGATAATCCTGGGGGGGGGGGCTCTCGATGTCATGTAAAATAAAAAAAAAAATTAAAAAAAAAGAGAGAAAGAAAGACAGAGACTGAGGAAGTGAAGGAAAGAAACCACAGCACTGAAAAGTTTTTGAATGTGTTGGGGCCAGACTCAAGCCTGAGTCAGGCATATGGCAAAGTGGCACACTATCCAAGTGAGCTCTTACCTGCTCCTGATGAATTTTCTTGAGGGAGAGAGGGATTGAGCGAGAAAGACAGAGGAAAGGAGGGAGAGACAGAGAGGAGGCCAACACAGCTCCCTCATCTGTGGTGCTCAGTCAGTATCATCCACAGTGACTCCATGTGGTGCCAACTTTTGAGCCCATGTTCTTATGCAAGGTGTATATTTCACCAAGTGAGTAACACCCCTGCCCCTCAGCTATTTTTATTACTTAATAGAAAAGACAAGTCTGATATCCAGATGGCTAATATGAATGGCAGAATTAAGAACATTCTGGAATGAACTGTGACTGTATTATATTTAGCAATGCTGAAGGGATTTGTATGTCGGAGGTCTCAGTTTCAATTTCTAGCAGTGCTTACATTGGAATGGTGCTCTTGCCCATGTTCATTCTCTCTCTCTCTCTCCCTCTCTCTCTCTCTCTCTCTCTCTCCCAGACCACTGATCAGCTCTGGCTCATGGTGGTACAGGGGATTGAACCTGGGACTTCAGAGCCTCAAGCATTAGAGTCTTTTTGCATAACCATTATGCTATCTACCCTGCCTCCCCTCAAGAAAAGATTAAGTTTTGTAGCTTGCCCCATGAAGGAGGGTTTGTTGTTCCCATTTTCACATAGGGAGACTGGAGCTCAGAGAAGTTAAGTAAATTGCTCAAGATCCCACAGTAAGCAATTGTCCCTTCCCAGCCAGAGGAGGTGCCAGGAGAAGCACAAACAAACCCTGTGGGTGGAGGTGGTTACATCTGCAGTGTGTGTGGCTCCAGCCTCATTCCAGGCTTGCAATGAGTCATCCACAAGTCACAGAACCAGCTCCTCTGGACACTTGAGGAGCCTGTTTTGTCCATTAGGCAGACCAGGGTCCAGATGTTGTGGTTCTAAGCAGTGAAGATGATCTTATTCCAATTGCATCCTCTCTCCAAGGCCCCTGGGAGGTGGCCAGGCCTCATGACCCAAGGAAGATGTGATGTTGTGCCCTGGTGTCTGAGACGTGCAACTTGACCAAGTCTACTGAGCTTTCTGCAGCTCTCAGACCCATTTGCTTTTACCCTTTGATGTGAACCAGATGTGGGCCAGTGCGTCTCTCCCAGCAGGGCCCATTCAGCACCCTGCCCACCAGCACCTGGGCACAGCTCTGTCAGAAAGAGCAGCTGGACTCTGCTGCTGCCCTCACCCTCACATCCTGCTCCTCATTGGCACCACTGTTTCTTCTCTCTTTGCCAACTGGACAGATGTCAACAATCTCTTTGTCCTAGATAGTCTCTCTAGAAACTTTCTGGACTTCTGGTTTGCTCTCTGTATCACGCCTGTTCTGTTCCCAGAATCTTATTGATTTATTTTTATTTTTTATTTTTAAAAATATCCTATTTATTAATGAGAAATGAGGAGGAGAGAGAAAGAACCACTGGTACATGTGCTGCCGGGAATCGAACTCAGGACCTCATGCTTGAGAGTCCACTGCTTTATCCACTGTATCACCTCCCGGAGCACAGAATCTTATTTATTACCAGAACACTCCTCAGTTTTTCAAAAAAAGGTTTTAATTATTCATGGGAAAGATAGGAGAGAGAAAGAACCAGACATCACTCTGGCACATGTGCTGCCGGGGATCGAACTCAGGACCTCATGCTTGAGAGTCTGATGCTTTATCATTTCGCCACCTCCTGGACTAGTTTTTTTTTTTTTTTTTTAAGAACTTATTTACTTATGAGAAAGATAGGCAGAGAGAGAGAGAGAAAGAACCGGACATCACTCTGGTACATGTGCTGCCAGGGAGTGAACTCAAGACCTCATGGCTGAGAATCCAGTGCTTTATCCACTGTGCCACCTCCTGGACCACAACACTCCTCAGTTTTGGCTTATGGTGGTACTGGGGATTGAGCCTAGGATCGTCAATGCATAAAAGGATTTTTGCATAGTCGTTATGCTATCTCCCCAACTCCTCCCCAAGCATTTTAGTTAACTATTAGGAGCAATGGAATAAACTCAGTACCTCATGCATGCTTTAGATACTGGTGATTGGCCTTTTAGGTTCCAGCTTTCTATTTTTTATTATATCTAGAGAGAACAGAGAAAAAAAAATTTTATTTGGTTTGGACACAGAGGAATTGAGGTGGGGGGAGATAGAGAGAGTGAAAGAAAGAGAGGGGAGTCCGGCGGTAGTGCAGTGGGTTAAGCGCCCTTGGCGCAAAACTCAAGGACCAGCGTAAGGATCCCGGTTCAAGGCCCCAGCTCCCCACCTGCAGGGGAGTCGCTTCACAGGCTATGAAGCAGGTCAGCAGGTGTGTCAATCTTTCTCTCCTCCTCTGTCTTCCCCTCCTCTCTCCATTTCTCTCTATCCTATCCAACAATGAAGACATCAGTAACAACGATAATAACTACAACAACAACAAAAACAAGGGCAACAAAAGGGAAAATAAATAAATAATTAAAAAAAAAAGAAAGAGAGACACCTGCAGACCTGCTTCACTGCCAGGTGGTAGTGCAGCGGGTTAAGCGCACATGGCGCAAAACGCAAGGACTGGTTAGGATCCCAGTTCAAGCCCCCGGCTCCCCACCTGCAGGGGAGTTGCTTCTCAAGTGGTGAAGCTGGTCTGCAGGTGTCTCTCTGTCTCTCTACCTCTCTATCTCCCCCTTCTCTCTCAGTTTCTCGCTGTCTCTATCCAGTAACAACAACAACAACAAAAACCTAGACCCTGGGGCAGGCACATGGCAGAGGGGGTTCATAGCCTGTGAGCAATTTTGCTGGCCCCATGCTAGTTCTTTCTTATTTTATTTATTTATTTATTTAGCCTCCAGGGTTATCGCTGGGGCTCGGTGCCTGTACTATGAATCCACTGCTCCTGGAGGCTATTATTTCCATTTTGTTGCCTTGTTGTTTATTGTTATTGTTGTTGTTTAATTTATTTATTTATTCATGAGAAAGACAGGCAGAGAGAAAGAACCAGATATCATCACTCTGGTACAAGTGCTGCTAGTGATTGAACTCAGGACCTCATGGTTGAGACTCCAATGCTTTATCCACTGCGCCACCTCCCGGACCACTATTGTTGTTGTTGTTATTGCTATCTTTGTTGTTGGATAGGACAGAGAGAAATGGAGAGAGGAGGGGAAGACAGAGAAGGGGAGAGAAAGACACCTGCAGACCTGCTTCACTGTCTGTAAAGCAACTCCCCTGCAGGTGGGGAGCTGGGGGCTTGAACCGGGATGGGTCCTTGTGCTTTGCGCCACGTGCGCTTAAACCGCTGCGCTACAGCCTGATTCCCGTGTTTTTATTGCTATTGTTGTTAGAGCTGCTGCTGTTGTTGGATAGTACAGAGAAAAATCGAGAGAGGAGGGGAAGACAGAGAGGGGGAGCGACAGATAGACACCTGCAGACCTGCTTCACCGCCTGTGAACACCCCACCCCCCGCCCGCCCCGCTGCAGGTGGGGAGCTGAGGGCTTGAACTGGTATCCTTTCTCCCGTCCTTGCGCCATCTGCGCTTAACACGTTGCCCTACGGCCCGCCCCCCCATTTCCTTTAAAAAATTTATTTATTATTGGATAGAAACAGATAGAAATTAAGAGGGGGAGAGGGAGATAAATAGGGAGAGAAACCGAGAGACACCTGCAGCCCTGCTCCACCATTTGTGAAGCTTTCCCCCTGCAGGTGGGGACCAGGGGCTCAAACTTGGGTCCTTGCACCCTGTAATGTCAGTGCTTAATCAGGTGTGCCACTGCCTGGCCTGGCCCTATGCTGTTTCTGTCTTACTGTTTATTCTATGAATTGCATTATTCCCTTTCAGAAGTCCACTCAGGATCACACTTTGTACTGAATTATTTATCTTCTTAGTCTCTTCCAATTTGGGATGATTTATATGTCTATGCTTTTCCTTTTCTTTTTCTTTCTTTCTCTCTTTCTTTCTTTCTTTCTTTCTTTTTCTTCCTTCCTTCCTCCCTCCCTCTCTTTTTACTAGAGCACTGCTTAGCTCTGGCTTATGGTGGTTTGGGGAATTGAACCTGAGACTCTGGAGCCTCAGGCATGAGAGTCTGTTGCATAACCATTATGCTATCTACCCCTGCCCTCTATCTGTTGCATAACCATTATGCTATCTACCCCTGCCCTCTATCTGTTGCATAACCATTATGCTATCTACCCCTGCCCTCTATCTGTTGCATAACCATTATGCTAGCTACCCCATGCCCTCTATGCTTTTCTTTATCGTGACACATTTGAAGAGAGCACTCAGGTATTTGAGTTCATGTGTTGTTTCCACTTGATTATAGTCTGAAGATGAAGATTTTGGCAAGTATATGCCAAAGAGATGAAAATGTGATATCAATGTATATTAATCACATTTAGAAGATGAATAGGGCTGGGAAGACATTATAATGGTTATGCTAAAATACATTCATGCCTGTGGCACCAAAGATTCCAGGTTCAATCCCCGGCACCACCATAAATCAGAGTTGAGCAATGCTCTGGTAAAAACAAACAAGGAGGAAGTCGGGCAGTGGCACAGTGGGTTAAGTGCACATGGCACAAAGTGCAAGGACCGGCGTAAGGATCCTGGTTTGAGCCCCCAGCTTCCCACCTGCAGGGGAGTCGCTTCACAGGCGGTGAAGCAGGTCTGCAGGTGTCTGTCTTCCCCCCCTCTGTTTTTTCCTCCTCTCTCCATTTCTCTCTGTCCTATCCAATAACAATGGCATCAATAACAACAACAATAAAAATAAATAAAATAAAAATAAAAAAACAAGGAGGGGGCCAGGGCGGTAGCACAGCAAGTTAAGCTCACCTGGCACACAGCATAAGGATCCTGGTTTGAGCCGTAGGCTCCCCACCTGCCGGGGAGTCGCTTCATAGGTGGTGGAACAGGTCGGCAGGTGTCTGTCTCTCCCCCCTCTGTCTTCCCCTCCTCACTCCATTTCTCTCTGTCCTATCCAACAACAGCAATAACAACAATAATAATAACAACAGCAAAGATGAACAAGGGCAACCAAAAGGAAAAAAATGGCCTCCAGGAGCAGTGGATTCGTAGTGCAGGCACCAAGCCCCAGCAATAACCCTGGAGGAGAAAAAAAAAAAAAAAACTGAGGAGGAGGAATGGCTAGGGGAGGAGGCGGATGATAAGAGGAGGAAAAAGAAGAGAAGGATGAGGAGGAGGAGGAGGAGGCGGAGGAGGCGGAGTTCTAAAACTTTGACTTGCCTGAAAGTCACACAAGCACTAGGTTAGAAGGAGGACATAAACTGGACTGATGTGGACTTCACATCCATATGAGAAAGGGCTCTGGTATAAAGGAGAAGGTTGGGAGTTGGGGAAACTTTACATCCATAGTAGGTCCTTTAGCCAGGGCTGATTCACTACCCTGACCCTCTCCCCAGGGCCCTGTCCAGTCTTGCGGTAAATTCCCTCTCTGGCACAAGAAAGCTGGCAAGACCACCGTTTGCCCCATTAGATGACACTGACTGGTCTTTGTGCCTCTGGCATAGGGAGGAAAGTGATCTGATGACACCCCCCCCCACCCACACACACACATTCTCCACAGGGCTCTTGTTATTGACCAAAGCAGCTAACATCATAGGCCATCTGTATCTCCCTAGGCCGGCAGACAGCTGCAGGTGCCTGTGGGCTTCTCCCAGTGGCATGCCCACAGAATGGCCATCTGAATGGAATTAGCTTCCAGGTGTTGGCAACGGAGTGCCTGCTGCTGACCTCTTTGCTTAGCAGTTAGCAGCAAAACCACTGTTCCTGAATAAGAAACTCTGGATAAAAGAAAAAGAAAGAAAGAAACCCTGGATCATCTGAAATTTTACATAATGAGTTTGCCATGTGGTCCAGGAGGTGGCGCAGTAGATAAAGCAATGAATTCTCAACCATGAGGTCTCAAGTTCAATCCCCAGAATGATGTTTGGTTCTTTCTCTCTGCCTATCTCTAAAAAAAAAAAAAAAAAAAAGGAGTTTCAGCCATGTCCTCTGTGCAGTGATCAGCCAGCAGATGTGTCCTGTTTGGCCCTCACTTAGTTAAAAAAAAAAAAGTTTAAAATTAGCCTGGAACATGAAAAAGTCAGAACTTCATTATAAAAGTCTGAATTTCAGCTTCTCTTGAAAAATCAGATGTGTTAAAAGATGGTCCACTTTCCCCACCCAGCAGCAAATGGTTAGAAGTGAATAGACGAGGGGTCGGGCGGTGGCGCAGTGGGTTAAGCGCATGTGACGCAAAGCGCAGGGACCGGCGTAAGGATCCCGGTTCGAGCCCCCGGCTCCCCACCTGCAGGGGAGTCGCTTCACAGGCGGTGAAGCAGGTCTGCAGGTGTCTGTCTTTCTCTCCCCTTCTCTGTCTTCCCCTCCTCTCTCCATTTCTCTCTGTCCTATCCAACAACGAATTGCGTCAACAAGGGCAATAATAATAACCACAACGAAGCTACAACAAGGGCAACAAAAGGGGGAAAAAATGGCCTCCAGGAGCGGTGGATTCATGGTGCAGACACCGAGCCCAGCAATAACCCTGGAGGAGGAAAAAAAAAAAAAAAAAAAAAAGAAGTGAATAGACATTTCTCTGTGGATGCGGCACCTACAACTCTCTTCTGTCTGGGTCCTCACCACGCCCTACGAATCACCGTCCTTAGCCTCACTCATTCGTGTTGTCTGTTGGCCTCTGAGGATATTTGAATCTACAGTCCCTATGTGAGACATTTTTTTTAAAGGTTTTTTTTTTTTAATATTTATTTTATTTATTTATTCCCTTTTGTTGCCCTTGTTGTTTTATTGTTGTAGTTATTATTGTTGTTGTCGTTGTTGGATAGGACAGAGAGAAATGGAGAGAGGCAGGGAAGACAGAGAGGAGGAGAGAAAGATAGACACCTGCAGACCTGCTTCACCGCCTGTGAAGCGACTCCCCTGCAGGTGGAGAGCCGGGTTCGAACCGGGATCCTTTGCCGGTCCTTGTGCTTTGCGCCACCTGCGCTTAACCCGCTGCGCTACAGCCCGACTCCCTTTAAAAGATTTTTTAAATGTTTATTCTCTTTTGTTGCCCTTGTTGTTTTATTGTTATAGTTATTATTGATGTCGTTGTTGTTGGATAGGACAGAGAGAAATGGAGAGAGGAGGGGAAGACAGAGAGGGAGAGAAAGACAGACACCTGCAGACCTGCTTCACCGCCTGTGAAGTGACTCCCCTGCAGGTGGGGAGCTGGGTGCTCGAACCAGGATCCTTATGCCGGTCCTTATACTTTGTGCCATGTGCACTTAACTTGCTGCGCTACTGCCCGACTCCCGTGAGTTTCTTGTAGTTCATTTTCTCACTCAACTCTTTTTTTTTTTCCCCCAGTTTGGAGAACCTAGGGCTTCACACATGTGAGGCTTGTCCTGTACTGCTGAATCACCTCCTGGGGCCTAGGACTGACTTTTATACAGTTGAAGCCCTGAGATCTAGTCTTATTCTATAGAGAAGTAGAATCCAACAACATAGATGTATGAAATTTGTTTACCCACTTACTTGTTGAAGGGTATTTCCAGTTTTTGATATGTGCTGGTTACTTTTTTTTTTGCCTCCAGGGTTATCACTTATCACTAGGGTTTGGTGCCTGCACTCCAAAACCACTGCTCTTGGAGGCCATATTTTCCATTTTATTGGATAGGACAGAGAGAAATTGAGAGGGGAGGGGAGATAGAGAGGAGGAGAGAAAGAATGATATCTGAAGACCTGCTTTGCTTCTTGTGAAGTGCCCCCCCTACAGGAGGAGTGGGGCAGGGGCTTGAACTGGGATCCTTGCGAGGGTCCTAGTGCTTAGTACTATGTGCGCTTAACCAGTTGGCCACTGCCCCCCTCCTTGCTGGTTACTTCTTTAAAAAGATTTATTTATTTATAAGAGAAAGAACTAGAGCCACATTCTGGTACATGAGATGCCAGAGATAGAGCTCAGGACGTTACATGTGGGAGTCTAACACCTTATCTACTGTACCACCTCCTAGGTCATGTGCTGGCTAGTATTATGTATCATCGTGTCTAGGCCAAGGAGGACACAGATAGTCAGTCAAATGTTATTCTGAAAGTTTCTGCAAGGGTGTTTTCGGGGTATAACCTTTACGTGGGTAGCTGAGTGAAACACCCTACCCTTCTGATGTGGGTGGGCCTTATCCAATCAGAGAAAGGCCTGAGTAGATCAAAAAGACTGACTCCGCCCCAAGCAAGAAGGGATTTCTCCTGCCAGACTATGTGATTAAGGATGTTGGTTTTTCTGCCTTCAAAGTCAATCTGAAACAGTGATTCTTTTAGGGTTTCAGCTGCTTAGACTCAGACTGCAGCTACACCACTGACTTTCCAGTCTCCAGCTTGCCAAGTGCAGACCTTGACCTTTATCAGCCTCCAGACTCATGTGAGGAAGGATATATATGAGTGTATATGTTTATATTTCTCTAGGGTAAGTACCTAGGAGTTATTTAACTGTCTTCTAGGATGGCTGTACATTCCCACTGACCATCATTTTTTATTATTTTACCATCTTAGTTAAATTAGTTAGTGTTGAAACTGGGTGTTTTAAAAAAATATTTTATGTATTTGACAGAGACAGAGAGAAATCGAGAGGGGATAGGGAGAGATAGAGAAGGAGAGAGATGGGGAGACACCTGCAGCTCTGCTTCACCACTTGTGAAGCTTCTCCCCTGCAGGTCAGGACCAGAGGCTTGAACTGGGTCCTTGTGTATGCTAACACATGCACACACGTGTGCCATGCCTCAGCCCCTGGGCTGGTAGTTTTTATCCCATTGATTTATCAGAGAGAGAAAGTGTATGTATCAAAGCATCACTCTGGCACTTCCAATTGTGGGGATCAAACTTAGGACCTCCTGTTTGATAGTTCAAGGCTTTATCTACTGTGCCTCCTTCCCACCTCCAGACTGCCAGATGAACTGGCCTTTTTTTTTTTTAATATTAATTTTATTTATTTATTCCCTTTTGTTGCCCTTGTTTTTTTTATTGTTGTAGTTATTATTGTTGTTGTCGTTGTTGGATAGGACAGAGAGAAATGGAGAGAGGAGGGGAAGACAGAGAGGAGGAGAGAAAGACAGACACCTGCAGACCTGCTTCACCGCCTGTGAAGCGACTCCCCTGCAGGTGGGGAGCCGGGGTTCGAACCGGGATCCTTATGCCTGTCCTTGTGCTTTGCGCCACCTGCACTTAACCTGCTACGCTACAGCCCGACTCCCATGAACTGGCCTTTGATGAATGGTCCTGCAGATATTTTGCCCATTTGTATTACAATCAGGGTCACTACACATATCCTTGCTTTAATGTTTGTATTTATTAGTCACGCACAGAGATCATGCAGGAGAAGAGATTTGAAATAACAGACCTGGTTGCCTCAGATTTTCTTGGCTGGCACCAGGTCCTGCCAGGCCTTTGAATAAGCTAGGTGCAGGGAAGGGTCATCAGGCTGCTGGACCCAACAGGAAGTGTCTGGCTTTGGCTCTCAGTCAGCCTGCCTGGGACCCAAGGCTTCCAGGCTGGCTCTGTGTTCACCGTCAGGAAATGGCCTGGGCTCTTTAAGTCACCCCACCCCTGAAAGTGAATTATAAGCAAGGAAGCTCTCAACTCCTTTCTTTGAAAAATAGCAGCTTGTAGCCATTTGCAGAGCAGTTATGTCTGTGTGTGTTCCTTAGGCTCCACAACCCCTAAGAGAGCTGACAAGTGACAAGGGCTTTGGGGGAAGCTACAATGGGGAAGACAACCATGGAGTTGTTCACTTTTTTTTTTTTCCTCCAGGGTTATTGCTGGGGCTCCGTGTCTGCACTACAAATCCACTGCTCCTGCAGCCAGTTTTTTCTACTTTACTGCCCTTGTGTTGTTGTTATTGCTGTCGTTGTTGTTAGATAGGACAGAGAGAAATGGACAGAGGAGGGAGACAGAGAGGAGCAGGGAGAGATAGACACCTGCAGATCTGCTTCATCACCCGTGAAGTGACCCCCGCTGCATGTGGGGAGCCGAGGGCTTGAGCTGGGATCCTTACATGGGTCCTTGCTCTTTGTGCCATGTGTGCTTAACCTGCTGTGCTACTGCCCAGCCCCCACTTCTTTATTATTTTAACTAGAGCACTGCTTACTTAGCTCTGCCTAATGCTGATGTTGGAGGTTGAATCTAGGATTTCCAAGGCTCAGCCATGAAGTCTTTTGCATAAGTATTATACTATCTCCTCTGCCCTATGGAGTTTCTAATGCTATGACCTCCTCCCTTCTGCCTTCCCTGCACCCCTCCTTCCCACAAGGTAACATGTGTCGAAGCATTTAAATTGCTTGTGGCTATGATTATCTAACACGGTAATTTTAAATACTGTATTTGGGTATTGGTAAGCAGATTCAATCAGACACAACTCTGAGAATTTTTATTTTTTATGTTATTTCACTAGATAACCATAAGTTATAGGCAGATGAACTCTTATCTCTGTTTTATTAGCAATTTTCCAGCACTAGAACTGAAACACACAGCTGTTAAGGCACTTTCTGTAGATTGCAGGGCTGTAAATGGTGATTTTTTTCAGGCCAGAAGCCAGAGGATCAATTGCAAATTCAGTATCTGTCTCTCGTTCTTACTTATAACTACTGTTCATTACAGAAACCATGGGCACATGTGGCCACTGACCCCTGAAGTAGGAATAGTCCTGATGCATTTATTCACTTTTATCAGAACACTGCATAGCTCTGGTTTATGGAGGTGCAGAGGATTGAACCTGGGACTTCAGAGCCTCAGGCATGAAAATTGTTTGCATAACCATTATGCTCTCTGCAGATCATTTACTTACTCATATATTTTTTGTATTACTGAGGTTTCATGACTCCTGGATAAGTTGTTTAGCTGAATACAAAGAAAGAAGGAGTGGAGGGAAGGAAAGGTGAGGGAGGGGGAGAGGAGAGAGAGAGTCTGTGAGTGAGAGAGTGAGGGAGGGAGGGAGAGGGAGAGAGGAAAGGACCACAACACTGAAACATCCTTCAGAGCAGTGGGGCCAGGCTCAAACCTAGGTCATGCACACGATACAGCAGTGCACTAGGCAAGTGAGCTATGTCGCCAGCCCAGGACCAGACCTAATATGCTGTAAGCATTTAGGAGACTTAGTATGAAAAAATAAACAAGGCCAGCAAAATAGCTCACGTGGTTAGTGGGCTGCTTTGCTCTGTGCTTGACCCAGGTCTGAGCCAGACCCCAACACATTGAAGGAAGTTGGAGCTGTGGTCTCTTTCACTTTCTTTCTGTCTCACCGTCTGTCTGTCTCTATGTAAAAAAAAAAAAGAAAAAGTGAAAAGTAATGCATAGTACTACAAAAAAAAATCCAAATAGGGCTGGGTATAGCCCACCAGCTTGAGTGCACCCCACCAGTCCCCACTGCAGCTTTGCGAGTGGTGAAGCAGGGCTGCAGGTGTCTCTCTGTCTCTCTCCCTCTCTATCTCCTCTTCCCCTCTTGATTTCTGGTTGTCTCTATCCAATAAGTAAAGATAAAAAAATCTAAACAGTATAAAAGGACTGACAGTGGAGCAGTGCTATAGATGTCTATCTCCCCTTCCCTTTGATTTCTGTCTCTATCCAATAAATAAATAAGACATGAAAAAAAAAAAAGAACTGAAAGGTGGACATTGCCTAGAGGTAACTGTGCTGAGAACTGGCTAGGTGTCTATGTGGCTTGCATCTATTGGTACATGGAAGACTGCATCTCCCTGCTTCCCTTCCTGCTCCCTCACCACTTCTGTTCTGAATGCAGTCACAGTTGGCTCTTTTTTTTTTTTTTTTTTCCCACCAGAGCACTGCTCAGCTCTGGCTTATGGTGGTATAGGGGAATTGAATCTGGGACTTTGGAGCTTCAGGCTTGAGAGTCTCTTTGTATAACCATTATGCTATCTCCCTCCACCCCAGCATGTTCTTCATACAGAGCAGACCATATGGCTTCCCCATCTGGACCCCTCACAGTCCTCCCATCTCTCTTTGTATTTCTGCTGTCTGGACTCTGCCTCTAGGCACTAAAGCAACTACACATTCCCCACCTGCACTTTCCACTCCTTTCTGCCTCATTCAACCCGTTCTGGTCATATTACCCTCCTTGCTGTGGTTCAAACCTGCTAAACTTGTTTCTACCCCTAGATGTTCGCACTCAGTCAGTGTGTGCAGGGCTCGTGTAACTCTCTTATTCTGATCTCTGCCCTTCGCAGAGACGGTCACCAGGAATGTGCAGTCTGCTCTCCAGAAACCCACTCCCCTCACCCTGCTCTTTGTTGATCTAATGCTTATCCTCACCTGTCATCTCTGTCTTCCTGACGAGCTTACAGTGTTCATTAGAGTAGGCTGGTTCTGTTTTTTCCAGATTATCAGTGCCTAGAACAAATGTTCCCTGGCAGGTAGTAAGCAGTCACTTGTTAGGGGCATCTGTTTATTAGATAGATGGATAAATAAATGAATACACACACATATAAGATTTTCTTTTCTTTTTTTTTGCCTCCAGGGTTATCGCTGGGGCTCCGTGCCTGCACCACGAATCCACTGCTCCCGGAGTCTTATTTTTTTCCCCTTTTTGTTGTTCTTGTTGTCCTCTTCTTGTTGTTGTTGTTGTCGTCGTTGTTGGATAGGACAGAGAAAAATCGAGAGAGAAAGGGAAGACAGAAACGGGGAGAAAAAGACACCTGCAGACCTGCTTCACCACTTGTGAAGCAACCTCCCTGCAGGTGGGGAGCTGGGAGCTCGAATTGGGATCCTTGCACTTTGTGCCATGTGCACTTAACCCACTGTGCTACCACTGACCCCATATAAGATTTATATACGGAGCTCAGGTGATAACATAATGGTTATGCAAAAAGACATCCATGTCCGAGACATGAAAAGTCCCAGGTTCAATGCCTCTCTTTCTTGGGGAAGCTCAGGACACCGGAGGCTTTTAAGTCAGTGGGGAGGTATACTCTTCAGGTAGGGAGCAATAGGCCAGAGCTGGCCCAGGCCTACGATAGATCTTGGAGGAAGGTCACCCACTCCCACTTTCCTCTGCGTTTCTCTGGGTAGTTATACCTGAGATTTGCAGTATGCTACTCCTTACTTGGGGAGTATATGAGGCGAGCAAAACTGGAGAGTCTGGAGCCAGAGTGATGCCTCTGCCTCTGGAAGAGAGCTGTGGTCCCAGCCCTGCATCCCTCTTGGTTTCCTGTGGTGGCCTCAGGCCTCACACACAAGTTCCACCCCATCTCCAAAGGTCTCGGACTACTTTCGGCTTCTCTGAGAACTCAGCCTCCTGTGCAACCACATAAAGGTGACCAGCGTCTGCTGACATGATGTGACAGACTTGTTGAGACTTCCTGTGTTTTGAAGCATGCTCTTGTGAAGGTGAGAGAACTCTTTAGATTTCCTGAGTGTCTCAGTATTCAGACACTTGAGGTCTGTGGTCCGAGATAACATGAACAAAGTGTTCTAGAAAGTTTGCTTCTGGGTCCCCTAAAGCTGACAGAATTTTGTGCAAACCACCCCCTATTTAAACTTACCCAGAGGGTCTGAAAGACCCTTAACCTTGCCTGCATGGTTCCACCACTCCCAGCAGACCTCCCCTCCTCTCTTCTAGATAGACAATGAGAGATAGCGAGGGAGTGAGACATGCAGAGAGGAGAGACAACCCTAGGGCTGCTCGACTGCTCATGAGGCTTCCCCTTACCCCCTGTGTGGCCAGGGTTTCCAGCCCAGGCCTTCACTCCCGGTACAGTGTGCACTCAAATGTGTGAGCCATCTCCTGGCCTGCTGTTGTATTTTCAAATATGTTTACATGCTCTCAGGTGAAATGCCTTTACATGAAATGAATGGTCCACTTGTTAAGCTAGAAAGAAGGACAATAGGGGCCGGGTAGTGGCACATCTTGGTTGAGTGCACACGTGACAGTGCGCAAGGACCTGGGTTCAAGCTCCCGGTCCCCACCTGCAGGGGGGAAATTTCACGGTGAAGCAGGGCTGCAGGTGTCTTTCTGTCTCCGTCTACCTCCCCCTCCCTTTTCAATTTGTCTTTGTCCAAATTAAATCAATCAAAAAACTACAATGAATGTCCAGAAAATCAGGAAACATGGGGAAAACTGTGTGCTTATTGTATCTCTTCCAGATTACTAATTAGACTTGGTTAATTTATTCTTTTTTTGCCTCCAGTGTTATTGCTGGGGCTCGGTGCTTGCACTATGAATCCACTGCTCCTGGAGGCTATTTTTCCCTTTTGTTGCCCTTTTTGTTTATCATTGTTGTTGTTATTGTTGTCCTTATTGCTGTCGTTGTTGGATAAGACAGAGAGAAACTGAGAGGGGAGGGGAAAATAGAGAGGGGGAGAGAAAGAGAGACACCTGCAGACCTGCTTCACTGCCTGTGAAGCGACCCCTCTGCAGTGCAAGTGGGGAGCCGAGGGCTCGAATCAGGATCCTTAAGCTAGTCCTTGTGCTTTGCGCCACATACCCTTAACTGCTGGGAAATTGTGCAGATGCATTCACATCTGCCATGTTTTCCCCTCAGGCTACTAGTTCCTGTGAGAGTTGGGACATTCTGGGAGTGCCTGTTCCACCATGTTATGCCCTCAGGACATTGTCTATATCCCCGAGATATCTGGAGTGCTTTGGTCACTCCTCCCCCCTCCTATTCTCACGAGAGTTATCATCCTATCCTGGAGTGCTATGGTTACTCCTTCCCCTCCCCATTCTCTCGAAAGCTGCTCCTATAAAAGCCCTTCATTTTCCACACCTCGCTCTCTTGCCAGCGCTTCACTCCGGTGTTCAGATGCAGGAAAGGTTACTGCGTGAGGCGACCATTTTCCCTACCTCCACGTGGCCCAACCTGCTTCTCTAGCACCCAACTCTGAGGTGTCAGCGCAAATAAAGATTTGTGTTTCCTCTTCGCTCCGGACCCCCTCTCTTTTCTCCGCGGCCCACGCACAACAACATCTGGCTCAACAACACTTAACCAGCTGTGCTACCGCCCAGCCCCTGGATAATTTATCCTTATTTTATATGTATTTATTTATTGTACTAAAGCACTGCTCAATTTTTGCTTATGGGGCTGCAGCAGACTGAATCTAGGCCCCAGCATCTTAGGCATGGGGATCTTTTTGTGTAGCCATTATGCTCCCCATCTCTAGGCTTGGTTTAAATGTGAATGCATTCCATCTGGGAAGATGGTCCGGGAGCTGATTATAGCATGTGGGGAAGACTATTTGAAAATGTCTGTGCATGTTGCCTAAATACAGGCCGACTCTGGTCTCCACCTTTACTGCTATCACACACAGGGCCGTGGAGGGCAGTCTTTCTTGCTCACAAGAGGCTCCTTCTCCACAGGTCCAGTCTCTCCTTGAGGATACTAATGTGTAAGTTAGAGTAAAAACCTCGGTGCTTCTCCCAGACGCAGGCTCTTCCTGATCCCAGTAATCGCATCAGAGGACAGATTGGTGAACCCATTTTTTAAAAATTATCTTTATTTGTTAGAGACAGCCAGACATTGAGAGAAGGAGGGAGATAGAGAGGGAAAGAGACAGAGACACCTGCAGCCCTGCTTCACCACTTGCAAAGCCTTTCCCCCTGCAGGTGGGGACTGAGGGCTTGAACCCAGGTCCTTGTACACTGTAACATGTGCACTCAACCAGGTGCACCACCACCCGGCCCCTGATCTTTAATTTCTAGCAAGGAATTTACAGGTGGGAGAAGTTCAAGACAGTCAGGAGGGGGTACACTTATTATCTTTCTAGCTGTAGCACATCAGTCAAAAGATAGACCAGTTCCTGCCTCCCTTGACAATGAAGTGAGATGGTGAGCTCCCCATGAGTGTTTAACAAGCTTGCAAGCAGAGCAAATGATTGCTTTGTGACCCTCCCTCATTGAATTCTCAACATTTCCCTGTCTTTCCCATAGGAAGATTTTTTAGTTTCTTAATCTACATGAAGCACGTAGGAGAATGTATTGGCATCAAAAGATGCTCATGATAACTGGTGTTTGTTTGTTTTTGCCCCAAGGTTATATCACTGGGGCTCAGTGCCTGCATGATGAATCCGTGTTTCGGAGGTTGTTTTTCCCATTTTTTTTTTCTTTCTATTTTTATTTGACAGGACAGAGATAAATTAAGAGGAGAGGGGAGACAGAGCAGGGGAGAGAAAGAAAACACCTGCAGACCTGTTTCACCATTTGTGAAGTTCCCCTCCTGCAGTGGGGGCTTGAACCTGGGTCCTTATGAATGATGATCAGTGTGCTTAACTGGGTGCACCACTGCCCGGCGGCCCCCCATGATCAACAGTTTAATAAACGGAAACAAACAACAAAAACAAAGGTAGGTTACAGACTGGTGTAGGAGCTCTTTTCTGTAAGTAAACAAGCTAGAAACGGCCTGTCAGAATGACAGCTCCAGCTTTCTTAAACCTTTTATCAAAGACCAGCTTAAAGATATGTGTTCTGGTTTCAGAGAGGAAGGAAAACAGCACCACAGCTTTTATTACAGTAATCAGAACACTCATCAAACATCCCAAGCTCTGTGCTGCTCGACTGCCTTTGACCATAAACACAAGGCTCAGTACTTGTCTGGGGAATTGCTGTGGTCACACGAAGCTGGGAGACCTTTCTTGCTTTTTGTGTTCTGGGAACTGGAGGCCATCCCTTGCCCATTTCCATACTGAGAACTCTGTGGTTCTTAAATGGACAGGTTGTTTTTCTCATGAAGAGTTTCCTGGCCTAGATTTTTGTGACATTAATGCCCTTTGGCCAAAATGCATTTTAGAGCCTACTGAGACAGATTACTGCAGAAAGTCTGTAAGATGAGGAGAGGTAGCATAATGGTTATGCAAAAGACTTTGGTGCCACATTGCCAAATGCAAGGACCTGGGTTCAAGCCCCCCCACTCCCCACCTGCAGGGGGGTCACTTCAGGAGCAGTGAAGCAGGACTGCAGATGTCTCTTTCTCTTCCTCTCTATCTCCCCGTCTCCCCGTCCTCTCTCAGTTTCTGTCTGCCCTATCTAAAGAAAACAAGGAGAAAGTGGTCATTGGGAATGATGGATTCACTGTGCTGGTGCTGAGCCCTAGCAATAACCCTGGTGGTCAAAGACAAAGAAGAGATGTACCTAAAGTACTGAAGCCGCAGGTTCAATTCACCGCTCTGCCGTAATCCAGAGCTTGCAGTGCTATGATAAAATACAATTTTAAAAAGTTTGTGAGAATGATTTTTTAAAAATATTTTATTTATTTATTAATGAGAAACATAGGAGCAGAAAGAAAGAGCCAGACATCACTCTGGTATATATGCTGCCGGGGATTGAATTGAGGACCTCATGCGTGAGAGTCTGATGCTTTATCCACTTTTAATGATTTTTAAATTTTCTAGTCAAGGGGCCAGGTGGTGGGTGGCGTACCTGGTTGAGTGCACATGTTACAGTGAGCAAGGAGCTAGGTTCGAGCCCCCGGCCCCCACCTACAGGGGGAAAGCTTTGCGAGTGGTGAAGCAGGGCTGCAGGTGTCTCTCTGTCTTTCTCCCTCTCTATCTCCCTCTTCCTTCTCGATTTCTGGCTGTCTCTCTCCAATATATAAAGATAATTAAAAACATCTTTTTTTCTGGTCAAAAAGTAAAAGACTTGGGGGTTGGGGCGGGCAGTGGCGCACCAAGTTAAACACACATGGCCTGAAGCTCACTTGGTGGGAAGCACAAGTACCGGTTAAGGATTCCAGTTGGACCCCCCCCCCCCCCCCCCCGTTCCCCAGCGGCAGGGGGTCACTTCACAAGTTTTGAGCAGGTCTACAGGTGTCTTTCTCTCCACCTCACTGTCTTCCCCCCCATCTCAATTTCTCTCTGTCCTATCCAACAACAGCAGCAACAACAATAATAAAAGCAACGATTAACAACCAGGGCACAAAAGGGAAAAATTAGCCTCCAGGAGCAGTAGGTTCACAGTGCAGGCACCGAGCTCCAGCAATAACCCTGGAGGCAAAAAAAAAAAATTAAGACTTGGGGTGATAATAACTTCTATCATCTTGCAGCTAGACAGCCTGCCTCAGTAAAGCTGGGAGACTCCTCTGCAGGACATTGAGCACAAGGTCCTAGGCCGTGAGAACCCTGGAACAATGACCTTCTAGAATAGCCAGTGTCTGACCTCAATTCAAAGTAGACAAAATTGGGAAAACCATCCCTTTAGTGGTTCTTACTTAGTCTTGATCACAGTTGCTTTTTTCTCTCCCTATCACTCAGTCCTTCTCCCCTGTGGGGCAGACAGAGCACCAAGACCTGCTATCTTGCAGGCACTCACTTCCTCATCTGCGTGGTCCCCAGGTTAATCTCGTAGCCCACTGGAACTGGCTCTGTGCTGGCTACAGGCATTCCTTCCCCTCCAGCTTCCAGTCACCAAGCTGGGAGCCACAAAGGAGGAAACACCTGTTCTCTTGTCCACAGAACAGGCTGTGAATTCCCTGAGACATTATGAATCACGGCAGGACTGTCGAGCGGATTTTACTCATCCCCCAGGAATGGGTCCTTGGAAGGCTCCAGAATGACTAGCCTCAAGTGTTCTGTCTGAAGCACAGGGCATTCCCTCTCCCCGCCCCCCATGTCTGCAGTCACTTCCTCTCTGGACACATCCTGTTTCTGGGAACAGGCTACTTGCCAGGCAGATCGCAGCCTCCGCTGTTGCACACAGACAGGCGGGCGGAGACATCCTTCCTCTGATTTCTAGGACCTAATCCCATCTTCCTTCCCGCTCAGAGATATGGATCAGCATCTCCGCTTTTCCCAGGTCTCTGCGAGCCAGGAAGGGAGAGTAGGAAGGAACATGTTTTTGTTGGCAACTCCCAGTTTACTGGAGGCACTCAGAAACTACCTCTGATTTGTGGCCAGCTTCTCGGGCACAGGTAATCAGAACAGGTTCTAGGGCAGGGATCCATCCACACATCAATGTGTTCAGTCAGTAAGTACCTATTGGGTACCTACTATGTGCCAGCCCCTGTTCTGGAAGTTGAGCTGCAGTGGTAAACAAAACACACAGATGAATGGCCTCATAGTTCCACTGGGAGGGACAGCTGATGAACACGATAAAAAATATTTTAAAAGTATGCTGTGCAAGTCAGTGATAAATGCTAAGCAGAGAGAACAAAGCTGGGAAAGCAAATCTAGTAGGTTGGGTATGGAGACAGGGTGAATGGAAAGGCCAACTCTGAGGAAGGACTTGGAGGAGGCAGAGGGAGTCACTTCAGTGCAGGCCCTGGGGTGGGAAGGGCCTGGTCTGAGAAATAGGGGAAGGTCTGTGGGGTCCATGGGGAGTGCGGGTGGGGCTTGCAGTGGCCTGGGAGGGACCTAATGGTGGCTTTGAACTGGCAGGGGATGGGGGAGGCAGTGATTCTGGAATAGTCTATAGATTGTGCTTTGTAGATTGAACTGTTTAGAAAAAGGGGGGCGGGCGGTAGCGAAGCGGGATAAGCGCACGTGGCACGAGGAGAAAGGACCTGGTTCGAGCCCCCGGCTCCCCACCTGCAGGGGGGTTGCTTCACAGGCGGTGAGGCAGGTCTGCAGGTGTCTGTCTTTCTCTACCCCCTCTGTCTTCCCCTCCTCTCTCTATTTCTCTCTGTCCTATCCAACAACAACTACAACAACAACAATAATAACAACAATGATAAGCAACAAATGGGAAAAAATAGCCTCCAGGAGCAGTGGATTTGTAATGCAGGCACCAAGCTCCAGCAATAACGCTGGAGGCAAAAAAATTTTTTTTGTTTATTTTTTATCAATATTTTCCCATTTGTTGCCCTTGTTTGTCATTGCTGTTGTTATTATGATTGTTATTATTGCTGTTGTTGTTGTTGGATAGGACAGAGAGAAATGGAGAGAGGAGGAGAAGACAGAGAGGGAGAGAGAAAGACCTGCTTCACCGCTTGTGAGGCAACCCCCTGCATGCAGGTGGGGACTGGGGACTTGAACCTGGATCCTTACACATGGTAACATGTATGCTCAACCAGGTGTACCACTACCTGGCCCGTGTAAATAGGTTTCTTTCTTTCTTCCTTTCATAGAGACAGAAATCAAGAGAGAAGGGGGAGATAAAGAGGGAAAGAGAAACAGACACCTGCAGTACTACTTCACTACCTATAAAGCTTTTGTCTTGCAGGTGGGGACTGGGGGCTTGAACCTTGGTCCTTGTACATTTTATCTAGCCCCAAAAAAGTTTTTTTTAAACATGGCCTTAAAAATTTTTTTTATTATCTTTACTTATTTATTGGACAGAGACAACCAGCAATCAAGAGGGAAGGGAAGGGTAGCAAGGAAGAGAGACAGAGAGACACCTGCAGCGCTGCTTCACCACTCGTGAAGCTTTCCCCCTAAAGGTGGGGACCGGGGAATCGAACCTGGGTCCTTGCGCACTGTAACATGTGCGCTCAACCAGGTGCGCCACCACCTGGCCCCCCATCTTTTTTTTCTCATTTTTTTATTTGTGATTAGTAGTGAGTTACAGATTTTAAGATCACAGTGTTTATACCACACCCACCAAAAAAGCGCTTTTAAAAAATGTTTTTAAAAATATTTATTTATTGATTTTGAATAGAGACAGAGAGAAACTGTGAGGGGAGGGGAAATAGTGTGGAAGAGAGACAGGGAGACCTACTTCACCACGTGTGAAGCTTTCCCCCTTCGGGGGCGGGGAACCAGGGACATGAACCCGGATCCTTGCGCACTATGATGTGTGCGCTTAACCAGGTGTGCCACTGCCTGGCCCCCAGAAAAGTTCTGTGTCCTCATCCTTCCTCCTCCCAAAGAGAACCACCACAATTCTCACATGCCTTAGAAACACATACACCATCCTGTTGCCCCAAGGTCTCTGTGAATGAAATAGAATGCAGTTTGCCGTTAACAGTGTCTAGTAGGGTGAACCAAGAGACTGGGCAGGGAGTAAGGTGTTGAGCTCTCAGGAGAGTATAAGGTCCCAAGATCTTCGGGGCTAGTGCACTGCTTTGTTATATGAATGGACCTGCTTCAAACCTGGCCCCCAGTGCTTTGGTGCTCTGGTTCTTGTTCTCGTCTCTCTCTCTCTCTCTCTCCCCTTCTTTCTCTCTCTCTTACTAACAAGCAAAAAAAAATTCTTTAAAAACATTTCAGTTGGGAGTCGGGCTGTAGCGCAGCGGGTTAAGCGCAGGTGGCGCAAAGCACAAGGACCGACATAAGGATCCCGGTTTGAACCCCGGCTCCCCACCTGCAGGGGAGTCGCTTCACAGGCGGTGAAGCAGGTCTGCAGGTGTCTGTCTTTCTCTCCTCTTCTCTGTCTTCCCCTCCTCTCTCCATTTCTCTCTGTCCTATCCAACAACGACAACAACAATAATAACTACAACAATAAAACAACAAGGGCAACAAAAGGGAATAAGTAAATAAAATAAATATTTAGAAAAAAAAAATTTCAGTTTTAATCTTTTAAGGTTTATGTAGGTCAGGTTATGTGATTTCTCTACTTAAAACCTTCACATGACTTCCTGTGTCATTTGTGTGAAGATAGTTTGGCTTCAAGAGATGGTGTAGCAGTAGTGTGTGGGACACGCAAATGAAAACAGTTGAGGAGAGTCTACAAAAACAGAATCTACAGACAAGGCTAGTGAAATAGCTCACTTCGAGCACTGCTTTGCTATGCACATGACCCTGGTTCAAACCTGGCCCCCCAGTGCTCTAGCCTCTCTCTTTTAAAAGCATTTATTTATTTATTCACGAGAAAGGCAGAGAGAGAAAGAACCAGACATCACTCTGGTACATATGCTGCCGGGAATTGAACTCAGGACCTCATGATTGAAAATCCAGTGCTTTATCCACGGCACCACCTTCTGGACCACTTTCTCTCTTTTAATTTTTTAATTATCTTTATTTATTGGATAGAGACAGCCAGAAATTGAGAGGAGAGGGGAGACAGAGAAGGAGACAGGCAGAGAGACACCTCTTGCAGGTGAGGAGTGGAGGCTTGAACCTGGCTTCTTGCATGTTGTAACATGCGCACAACCAGGTGTGCTACCACCAGGCCTCCCCCCCCACCCCTCGCTCTCTCTCTTTCTCTCTGTGTGTGTCTCTCTCTCCCCCTCTCTCTGCCTTTATGCTTCTCCATTTGTATCTTTAAAAAATCTACAGCCAGTAATTTTGCCTCTGAATATCTACTCAACAGAACTATGTGCTCCTATGTTCCAAAATACATAGGCGAGAATGCTCACAACGGGGGTTGGGCGGTAGCACAGCGGGTTAAGCACACAAAGCAAAGCACAAGGACCGGTGGAAGGATTCCTGTTCGAGCCCCCAGCTCCTCACCAGGGGAGTCGCTTCACAGGCGGTGAAGCAGGTCTGCAGGTGTCTGTATTTCTCTCCCCCTCTCTGCCTTCCCCTCCTCTCTCCATTTCTCTCTGTCCTATCCAACAACAATGACATCAATAACAATGACAATAATAACCACAGAAATGGTAAAACAACCAGGGTAACAAAAGGGAAAAAATGGCCTCCAGGAGCAGTGGATTGGTGGTGCAGGCACCGAGCCCCAGCAATAACCCTGGATGCAAAAGAAAAAAAAAAAAAGACTGCTCACAACAGTATTGTTAAAAACATCCTCAAATTGAAAAGAATCCAAATATTTGTCTGTGGTAGAATGGAGAGATAAACTGTGACATCTTTATACAGTGCAGCCCTACACAGCAATGAAAAAATGACTACACACAGCATGGACAAATTTCACAAACTTCACTTTGAGTAAATAAAACCAGAGACCCAAGAGTAACACTATGTGATTCCATTTGCTGAAAGCTTAAAAACAAAACAAGGGTGACCTATACTGTGGGAAGTTGAGGTCCTCACTATCCTGGTGAGTAAGGGGGTGCTGGGGAACTTTCTGGAGTGCAGGTGAGCTTCCACAGCTCAGTGTTTGAGGGCTTGAAATAGGAGGCTCCAACTGGTCTCTTTTTTAAAAAAATTTATTTCTTTATTGGGGAATTAATGTTTTACATTCAACAGTAAATACAATAGTTTGTACATGCATAACATTCCCCAGTTTCCCATTTAACAATACAACCCTCACTATGTCATTTATCATCCTTCAATCCAATTGGTCTCTTAAAAGTCTCTTTCAGAGCACTTTTCTTTTTCAAAAACATTTCTTCTTAGAAATTTTATGTAAGGGGCTGGGTGGTGGCACACCTGTTTGACTACACATGTTATAATATTCAAGGACCTGGTCCTTACCTGCAGGGAGAAAGCTTCGAGAGCAGTGAAGCAGGGCTACAGGTGTCTCTCTCCCTCTCTCTCTCCATCCCTCTCAATTGCTGAATGTCTCTATCAAATATATAAAGATAATAAAAAATTAAAAGATAAATTCCTTATTTATTTTGTTGTAATAGAGACAAAGAGAAATTGGGAGGAAGGGGGAAGACAGGAGAGAAAGAAAGAGAGATGCCTGTGGCCCTGCTTCCTCCACTCATGAAGCTTCACCCTACAGGTGGGGAGCTGGGGCTTGAACCTGGACCCTTGTACATGGTAATATGTGCAGTTAACTGGTGCACCACTACCCAGCCCCTAATTTAAAAAATATATATTTATTTGGACAGAGAGAAATGGAGAGGGGATGGGGAGATGGAGACAGAGGGAGAAACAGAGAGACACCTACAGCTCTACTCCACTGCTAGTGAAGTTTCCCTTCTGCAGGTGGGGACTGGGGACTTGAACCTTGGTCCTTGTGCATTGCAATGTGTGCATCACCAACCAGCCCCATGTACTTTTTTTTTTTCTTTTAAAGGTTTATTTATTGATAGATGAACAAAAGAGGGAAGCACTAGAGCATCACCCTGGCACGTGTGATGACGGTGCTCGAACCTGGGACTTCATGCTCCAGAGTGCAACACTCTTCCCATCTCGCCACCTCCCAGGCCATGATTTGTGCAGTTTTCTCAGTATGTTGAATTTCCTCTTTTTTCTTTTTACTTTTTTCTATTTTATTCACTGGGACAGGAAGAAATTGAGGGGGTGTAGGAAGGGAGAGAGACAGAATGGTACCCGCAGACCTGCTTCACTGCTTGTAAAGCTTCGCCCCTGCAGGTCGGGAGTGAGACTCAAACCCGGATCCTTGCATGGTTCCTTGTGCTTAGTACTATATGTGTTCAACCTGGTGCGCCACTGCCTGGTTACTTTGCTTTTACTTACTGTTATAACTCCAGAGCCTGATTTAGGGGCCTGACACATAGTAGGTATTCACTAGATATTTTATTTATTTATTCATTCCCTTTTGTTGCCCTTGTTTTTTTTTTTTATTGTTGTAGTTATTATTGTTGTTGGCGTTGTTGGATAGGACAGAGAGAAATGGAGAGAGGGAGGGGAAGACAGAGAGGAGGAGAGAAAGATAGACACCTGCAGACCTGCTTCACCGCCTGTGAAGCGACTCCCCTGCAGGTGGGGAGCCGGGGTTTGAAGCGGGATCCTTATGCCGGTCCTTGTGCTTTGCACCACCTGCGCTTAACCCCAGCCTGACTCCCTTTCTTGTTGTTTTTATTGGTGCCATTGTTGTTGGATAGGACAGAGAGAAATGGAGAGAGGAGGGGAAGACAGAGAGGGGGAGAGAAAGACAGACACCTGCAGACCTGCCTTCACCACCTGTGAAGCGACTCCCCTGCAGGTGGGGAACCCGGGGCTCAAACCGAGATCATTCTGCGGGTCCTTGCGCTTTGCCCCACCTGCGCTTAACCCACTGCGCTACCGCCCGGCTCCTGTTCACTAGATATTTAACTCATGAATGAAAGGAACATCTGGAGGGAAATGAGACAGGCACACTTTTTTTTTTTTTTTTTTCTCTCAGGCCAAGAAAGACACATCACTAGTTCCAGAGGAAGTAGCTACCAGCTGCGGTGCTGGCTGAGCATCACAGCCGTGCATGTGTTCAGAGCTGCTCAGCCCGCCCTGTGCTTAGTGAGCAAGTCTTCAGAGCCCGCTGCAGCCTGTACCTGAGGCTGTCTGCTCTGGAGCCCAGGGCGGGCCTCCTGGGTGCGGCATTGGATCATGCGGCACTGGATCACACAACTTCAAGGGACTGGTCTCCTTTCTGTTGAGGCTTTTACCCCCATCAGCTCACATACCTTCTTAAATAGCACTTCACCTGCCTGTGGCCCCAGGTGGAAGCTAGAGACTTTAAACACTTGTTCCACCGGGCTGAAAGCGGCAGGAGCACTTCTGATTGTCTTGGCTTAAGGGCATCCACAGTGAGTCAGCGGTGTCTCCCAGGAGGGGAGTCTGGAGTCCTGTCCACAAGTGACATGTCTTACTTTAGTCACCACCCCACCCAGCACCTTCTGGTCGCTTCTTTCAGAGCTCTGTGGTGTCTGTTACCACTCCTCCACCAGCTTGCTCTCTACCAAAAATGTGTTGGGAGTTTTTCAAGCACGAGATCTTGGTCTTTCTTGTCTTCTTTTTTGTTGCCAGCTTATAATCCTCTCAGCTCTTTCCTATCTTTTTAACTTTTTTTTTTTTTGGTGTGAAATCTCCAAAAGTGGAGGAAAAAAGCCTATATGGAACCCTCTCTGTTATTAAAAAGTAAAAAATATATACTGATGCTACAACTTAACAGAAAATTGAGGGGGGAAGAGTGAGGGAAGTCTCTTACTTCTTGTCCTGACTAGACCAAGCCACCAGTATTCTTCTAGTGCAGCGCTCACGTGACTTTTTTGCTATGCATATTTTCAGAATGTGATCATATTCTTGGTTTGCATAAAGTTTAGATCCTTTCCTTTTCATTTGGATCAGATGTATTTTTTTCATGTGTTGACATAGTCTCTGCTTTAAAGTTTGTTTTAGCAATTATTGCTTTAAAGGTTGTACTCATATTCCAGCAGTTAAACTTATAAGGATATTCTTTAATCAGAATCCTATTGTTGTGGGCAGGGGGTGGAAAGCATAATGGCTATGCAAACAGACTTTCATGTCTGAGGCTCCATTGTCCCAGGTTCAATCCCCTGCACCACCGAAAGCCAGAGCTGAGCAGGACTCTGGTAAAAAAAAAAAAAATCCATGGGGGTTGGGCGGTGGCGCAGTGGGTTAAGCGCATGTGGCGCAAAGCGCAGGGACCGGCGTAAGGATCCCGGTTCGAGCCCCCGGCTCCCCACCTGCAGGGGAGTCGCTTCACAGGCGGTGAAGCAGGTCTGCAGGTTTCTATCTTTCTCTCCCCTTCTCTGTCTTCCCCTCCTCTCTCCATTTCTCTCTGTCCTATCCAACAATGTATTGCGTCAACAAGGGCAATAATAATAACCACAACGAAGCTACAACAAGGGCAACAAAAGGGGGGAAAAATAGCCTCCAGGAGCGGTGGATTCATGGTGCAGGCACCGAGCCCAGCAATAACCCTGGAGGAGGGAAAAAAAAAATCCTATTGTTGCTCTGTGTTACTGAATATTCATGGTACTCTTGCTTTTGAGTCATAAAGTAGTGGGCAAGGGGTGAAAAAGATTGCTTGCACCTCACTTTTTTTTTTTTAGGTGAGCTATTTTTTATTAGTGATTTAATTTCTTTCTTTTTTTTTTTTTTTTTTTTTTTTTTACCAGAGCACTGCTCAGCTCTGGCTTATGGGGGTACAGGGGATTGAACCTGGGACTTTGGAGCCTCAGGCATGAGAGTCTGCTTGCATAACCATTATGCTATCTACCCCTGCCCTAGTGATTTAATATTGATTTACAAAATTGTAAGATAACAGGGGTCTAATTCTGCACCATTCTCACCACCAGAGTTCTGTGTCCTCATTCCCTCCATTAGAAACTACATTAGTGGGCAGGGGAGACAGCATAGTGGCTATGCAAAGAGGTTCTCATGCCTGAGTCTCTGAGGTCTCAGGTTCAATCCACAGCACTACCATAAGCCAGAGCTGAGCAGTGTTCCGGTAAAAAAAAAAAAAAGAGAGAGAGAGAAAAAGAAACTACATTAGTTCTTCCAAGATCACAGATATGGGTTGACTATTATTTCTATAATTATCTATCTAGATTTATATATTTTTTTCTCCCCTCCCTTTTTTTAAAAAATGATTCTGTCTTTTCTTCCTTTTTAAGGCACAGTATTCCCAGTGCCCTTCCTTTTACTTTATTCCTCTTGTCTCTCTGGGTCCTAGTGAAATTATTGGAGTTCAGAGCCCTCTGGTCATCTTCCCCTAACATTTATCCCTCTGGGAGTATGGACCAAGATTCTTTATGAGGTGCAGAAGGTGGGAGTTCTGGTCTCTGTAATCGCTTCTCTGCTGAACATGGACATTGGCAGGTGGATCCATCCCCCCAGCCTGTTTCTGTCTTTCCCTAGTGGGGCAGAGCTCTGGGGAGGGGAGGCTCCAGGACATATTGGTGAGGTCGTCTGCCCAGGGAAGTCAGGATGGCATCATGGTAACGTCTGCAACTTGATGGCTGTGGTTTAGTGAGTTTGTAAATCCTGGCTGTATTTTGTTGAGTTGGGCAGGGTTGTTGGGGGTGGGGTGGGATAGAGAGCATAATGGTTACGCAAAGAGACTGTCGTGCCCCAAAGTCCCAGGTTTGGGAGTCCGGTGGTAGCTCAGCGGATTAAGTGCACGTGGTGCAAAGCGCAAGGACCAGTGTAAGGATCCCGGTTTGAGCCCCCGGCTCCCCACCTGCAGGAGAGTTGCTTCACAGGCGGTGAAGCAGGTCTGCAGGTGTCTGTCTGTCTCTCCCCTCTGTCCTCCCCTCTTTTCTATTTCTCTGTCCTATCCAACAACTACAACAATAATAATAACTACAACAACAATAAAAAACAAGGGCAACAAAAGGGAAAATAAATAAATAAACAAAAAGCCCCAGGTTCAATGCTCCATACCACTATAAGCCAGAGGTGAACAGTGCTCTGGTAAAATAAAAATAAGTAAATAATATTTTGTTGAATATTCAGGTGATTTTTCATTGTGCTTTTTCTAGCTTATCAGGAGAAAGATCTGAAAGGGCGCCTAATCCATAGTCACACCCAACATTTTTAAAAGACTTTTCTTTCTTCTGGGCCTGCTGGTGGTACATCTGGTTAAGTGCTCACATTACAGTACAGCGCACAAGGGCCCAGGCTCAAGCCCCTGGTCCCCACCTGCAGGGGGAAAGCTTCATGAGTGGTGAAGGAGGGCTACAGGTTCTTCCTGTCTCTCCCTTTCCCCTATCAATTTCTCTCTGTCTCTATCCAAAAGTTTTTTTCTTTTCTCTTATTTATTCATTTAAATTATATTTTAGGGAGTCGGTCGGTCAGTGGTGCAAAGTGCAAGGACCAGCTTAAGGATCCCAGTTCCAGCCCCACCTGCAGGGGAGTCACTTCACAGGCGGTGAAGCAGGTCTGCAGGTGTCTGTCTTTCTCTCCCCTTCTCTGGCTTCCCCTCCTCTCTCCATTTCTCTCTATCCTATCCAGCAACGACATCAATAATAACTACAACAATAAAAGAACAAAGACAACAAAATGGAATAAATAAATAAATATTTAAAAATTATATTTTAACTTATTTTTAATGACAGAGAAAGATCCACACAGAGATCTACCAGAGCACTGCCCAGCTCTAGTTTATGGTGATATTGGGGATTGAACCTGGGATCTCAGAGCCTTAGGCATGAAAGTCTTCATAATCAAAGTCCTGCATAATCATTATGTTGTTTCCATAGCCCCTCCCCCCTTTTTAAAATCAGAGCTCAGCACCTGCTTATGTGGTTTGGGGGATTTGTATTTTACTAGAAGAAACAATTATTTGAATGCTGCCAGTGGAATTTTTTATTTATAAAGGTGCATAAATTAATTGAAAAATAGTGGTCCGGGAGGTGACGCAGTGGATAAAGCCCTTGACTCTCAGGCGTGAGGTCCTGAGTTCAAGCCCCAGCAGCACATGTACCAGAGTGATGTCTGGTTCTTTCTCTCTCTCCTCCTATCTTTCTCATCAATAAATAAATAAAATCTTTTAAAAAAAATTAATTGAAAAATATAGTTTTAGAAAATAATATTGTAAATAATTGAGTGGCTGGGGGAATCTTGGAATCCACATCCTTCACTGGGATAAACTCCAAAAAACAGATATGTGCATAAATAAATAACCCTGTAAAATTTCCTAAAAATTCATTGCAGAAATTTTTTATATATTTCATAAAGGCAAAATTTTGCCCAATGTGAAAATAAGTTCAGAATCCATAAAATGAAAATGAATAAATGTGATACATTAACATGTTTTAAAAATTATTTGTTTTGAATCAAGACAGAGGCATTGAGAGGAAAAGATCAGAGTGAGAGAAAGACACTGCAGCACTACTTCATCACTTATGAAGCTTTCCCTCTGCACGTGGGTGACCAGAGGCTTGAATCCGGGTGATTGTGCATGTCTTTCCTCCTGTCTGAAGGTCTGTCTCAATAGAATTCCACAAGATAGGAAGGTAGCTCAGTGGACAAAGCATTGCACTCTCAAGCCTGAGATCCTGAGCTCAGTCTCTGGCACTGAATATACCAGGGTGGTGTTCTGATTCTCTCTCTGTATTTCTTTCATTAAAATAAGTAATGTATATATATTGTCTCCAGGGTTATCGCTGGGGCTCGGTGCCTGCACTATGAATCCACTGCTCCTGGAGGCCATCTTTTCCCATTTTTGTTACCCTTGTTGTAGTTATTATTATTGTTGTCATTGTTGTTGGATAGGACAGAAATCGAGAGAGGGGAGACAGAGAGGAGGGAGAGAAAGACACCGGCAGACTTACTTCACTGCCTGTGAAGCTACACCCCTGCAGATGGGAAGCCAAGGGTTTGAACCAGGATCCTTACACTGGTCCTTGTGAGGGTCTTTACGCTTTGCTCCATGTGCACTTAACCTGCTGCGCTACCACCCAACTACATAAAATATTTTCAAATATTCGGTATTTATATATTAGATGTCAATGCACTTTATATTTTGTGAGTGTATTTCTCCACCCTGTTTTATTAGGGGGAAAAATTTACAGAACAGTTGTGTAACTACAGTTTTCTTTAAGTTTATCATTATTTATTTATCACCTTAACCAAAGCTCTGATCAGCTTTGGCTTGCAGTGGTGTGGGAGGCTGAACCTGGGACTTTGCTGCAACAGAGCTCACCCAGTCCAAGTTTTGCTTTGTGTTTTCCCTTTGTTTTCTTGTTTCTTAAGTCTCCGTATAAGTGAGATCATCCAGTTTTTATTCCTCTCCCTCTGGCTTATCTCACTCACTTTAACATGATGCCCTCAGGTTTCATCCAAGATGTGGCAAAGGAGATTTCCTGGTTCCTTGCAGCTGAGTAGTAGTACTCCATTGTGTATAGATACCATAACTTTCTTTTTTTTTTTTTTAAATATTTTTATTTTATTTATTTATTCCCTTTTGTTGCCCTTGTTGTTTTATTGTTGTTGTCGTTGTTGGATAGGACAGAGAGAAATGGAGAGAGGAGGGGAAGACAGAGAGGAGGAGAGAAAGATAGACACCTGCAGACCTGCTTCACCGCCTGTGAAGCGACTCCCCTGCAGGTGGGGAGCCGGGGTTTGAACCGGGATCCTTATGCCGGTCCTTGTGCTTTGCGCCACCTGCACTTAACCCGCTGCACTACAGCCCGACTCCCGATACCATAACTTTCTAACTACTCACCTGTTGTTGGGCATCTGAGTTGCTTCCAGATGTGGGTTAATATAAATCGAGTTGCTATAAACATAGGTGTACATAGATGTCTTTGGCTGGTGATTTTGCTTTCTCTGCCTAAATCCCTAGGAGGGGGATTGCAGAGACACAGAGAGGGTCTATTTCTAATGCCTTGAGGAATCTCTAGACTCTTTTCTGTTGTTGAGCCAGATGTTGTTGTGCGTGGGCCGCGGAGAAGAGAGAGGGGGTCCGTAGCGAAGAGGAAACACAAATTTTTATTTGCGCTGGCACCTCAGAGTTGGGTGCTAGAGAAGCAGGTTGGGCCATGTGGAGGTAGCGAAACACGCAGTAACCTTTCCTGCGTCTGAACACCAGGAGTGAAACGCTGGGAGGTGCGGAAGAAGAAGGGCTTTTATAAGAGCAGCTTTCTCGAGAATGGGAAGGGGGAGGAGTAACCATAGCACGAACAGGCACTCCGAGAATGTCCCAACTCTCGAGGGAACTAGCAGTAGCCTGAGGAGACAACATGGTAGATGTGACTGCATCGGCATAATTTCCCAGCACTTTTCCACAGGGGTTCGACCAATTTACATTCCCACCAGCAGTGCAGGTGTCCTTCCCCACATCCTTGCCAGCAATAGAGACAGCCAGAAATGCAATGTCTCTCTGTCTCTCTCCCTCTGTCTCCCCCTTCCTATCAATTTCTGGCTGTCTCTATGCAATAAATAAATAAAGATAATAAAAGAACACATTAAAAGGAAAAGAAAAGAAAATCATTCATTAAACAGAAAGACACAGCAAGTACTGGCACATCAGTCACTAAAACGTCAAGTAGATAAATTGTGCTAATACTTTGACATGTATATTAAAGTTAAGTTTAACAAATATTTTAAAAAATATTTATTTGTTTATTTATTCCCTTTTGTTGCCCTTGTTGTTTTATTGTTGTAGTTATTATTGTTGTTATTATTGATGTCATCGTTGTTGGATATGACAGAGAGAAATGGAGAAAGGAGGGGAAGACAGAGAGGGGGAGAGAAAGACAGACCCCTGCAGACCTGCTTCATCACTTGTGAAGCGACCCCCCTGCAGGTGGGGAGCCGGGGGCTCAAACCAGGATCCTTACAGTCCTTGTGCTTTCGTGCCACGTGCGGTGCGCTTAACCCGCTGCGCTACCACCTGACTCCTGTTTAATAAATATATATATATATATTTTAATATTTATTTATTCCCTTTTGTTGCCCTTGTTTTATTGTTGTAGTTATTATTGTTGTTGTTGTTGTTGTTGTTGGATAGGACAGAGAGAAATGGAGAGAAGAGGGGAAGACAGAGAGGAGGAGAGAAAGATAGACACCTGCAGACCTGCTTCACCGCCTGTGAAGTGACTCCCCTGCAGGTGGGGAGCTGGGGTTCGAACCGGGATCCTTATGCCGGTCCTTGTGCTTTGCGCCACCTGCGCTTAACCCACTGCGCTACAGCCCGACTCCCTTAACAAATATTTAATGGGGTGGGGATAGCATAGTGGTTATGCAAAGAGACTCTCATGCCTGAGACTCGTAGGTCTCAGGTTCATTCCTCTGCACCATCACAAGCCAGAGCTGAGCAGTGCCCTCGTTAAAAATAACAATAATAAAACAATATGTATTAAAAGCATTAACAGGGGCCAGGTGGTGGTGCACCTGGTTGAGCGCACATGTTACAATGCGCAAGGAACCAGGTTCGAATCCCCGGTCCCCACCTGCAGGTGAAAACTTCACATGCGGTGAAGCTGTGCTGCAGGTGTTTCTCTTCCTCTCTAACCCCTTTCCCTCTTGATTTCTGGCTGTCTCTATCCAATAAGTAAATAAAGATAATAAAAAAATAAAAATTATAAAAAGCGTTAACAAAAGATATTTTACTGCAGGTACCTCTCTCTCTCTCCTCTCTCATTTATCCCTCTCAATCACTATCCAAAATAATTTTTTGAACTTTTTTTTATTGTATTTTATTACTGGATAGAAACAGAGAGAAATTGAGAGGAAGGAGGAGATAGAGAGGGAGCCCTGCATCACCACTTGTGAAGCTTTCCCTCTGTAGGTGGGGACCAGGGGCTTGAACCCAGGTCCTTGTGCACTGTAATGTGTGCACTCAACCAGGTGCACCACCAGCTGGCCCCGTTACTATCCAAAATAAATATATAAACACACACACCACACTCAATCACCAGTATTGCATCTGCCAGAGTGAAAGGGGAGAGAAAGCAGAGGTCGTCATCACCTTAGCACATGTAATCCTAGGGATTGAGCTTGGGGCCTCATGTGTAAGCCCTCACCTCAGGCCCAGCACCACCTCCAGAGCAGCAGATTGCTTTGCTACTAGGGTTATTGTTGAGGCTTGATGCCTACACAACTTCACTGTTCCCAATGGACATTTTTTTCCAACTGTTTTTTAAATATTTATTTATTCCCTTTTGTTGCCCTTGTTCTTTTATTGTTGTAGATATTATTGTCGTTGTTATTGATGTCATCTTTGTTGTATAGGACAGAGAGAAGTGGAGAGAGGAGGGGAAGAAAGAGAGGGGCAGAGAGAGAGAGAGACACCTGCAGACCTGCTTCACCTCCTGTGAAGCGACTCTCCTGCAGGTGGGGAACCCGGGGCTGGAACCAGGATCCTTATGCCGGTCCATGCGCTTTGCGCCACATGTGCTTAACCCACTGCGCTACCGCCCGACTCCCTACTCCCTACCCAATGGACATTTTTTAGACAGAGTTTGAGAGATAGAGAGGGACAGAGACAGAGATAGAGAGGAGACCTGTGGTGCTGCAGTCACTCCCATGCAGGGCTAGAAGCTGGGTCTTCACACATGGTTAACGTGCGCTCTACTCAGTGAGCCACCCCCTGGCTTCTGTTGTTTTGTTCTCCCAGTTATAAATGGTAATTTTATTGCTTTAAAAAAAAAAAAGTTTTATGGGAGTTGGGCGGTAGCGCAGCGGGTTAAGTGCACGTGGCACAAAGCGCAAGGACCGGCATAAGGATCTCAGTTCGAGCCCCCGGTTCCCCACCTGCAGGGGCGTCGCTTCACAGGTGGTGAAGCAGGTCTGCAGGTGTCTGTCTTCCCCTCCTCTCTCCATTTCTCTCTGTCCTATCCAACAACGACAACAACAGTAACTACACCAATAAAACAACTAGGGCAATAAAAGGGAATAAATAAATTAATAAATAAGATTTATTTATTGATGGTAGGAAAGATAGGAAACACACACACAGAGAATACCATAGCACCACTCTGCCACATGTGATGCTAGGGTTCAAACTAGGGACTTCATGCTTGAAAGTCCAACACATTAGTCACTGCACCTTTTCCCAGGCCAGAAAATGGATATTTTCAACAGAAAATTCACAACAAACATTAAATAATGCAATAATAACCTTCATTTTCTATAGCCATAACTGTTCTTTTAAAAAAATTCTTCTTTTTAAAAATACTTTATTGTGATCCGGGAGGTGGCGCAGTGGATAAAGCATTGGGCTCTCAAGCATGAGGTCCTGAGTTCAATCCCTGGCAGCACATGTACCAGAGTGATGTCTGGTTCTTTCTCTCTCTCCTCCTATCTTTCTCATAAATAAATAAATAAATATTTTAAAAATAAATAAAAATACCTTATTTATTTTGTTTAATGAGAGAGAGAGAGAGACAGAGAGAGACCAGAACACTGCTCAGTTCTGGTTGGTGGTGATGGGGATTGAACCTGGGATGTTAGAGCCTTAAAAGTTTAAACCTGGGATGTTAGGCATAAAAGTTTTTTTTTTTTTTTTCCAGTGAACCACCAGCTTCTGGGAAGGACAGGTTTTGAACCTGAAAACTCTGTTTGTCTCCGAGTCCACAGGCAGAGCCACTACTCCAGCCGGACCCTGTAGGCATAAAAGTCTTTTTACATAACCATTATGCTATCTCTCCAACCCACTATAATCAACAGTCTATAAAAACCCAGCTGACTTGAGCAGATCGCTTTCTCTCTTCTCCTCTCCTCTCCCGGATCAACTAGGAATACCAAAGGAGACCACCAGGGACCGAAATAAAACAGGACTAGAATGACCACAGGAACCCAGTAAATCACCCGTGAGTACAAACACATGTGGCTGGTGACAGAGAGGAGAGAGGAGCCTAAGGAGAGATTAAGTGACTGCTAACAGTTCAGCAGTTTATCAGTTGAGACACCACCTCCAGTCTGCTCCACCAACACGGGGACAGCTGAAGGGAGGAGAGGACTCCCCAGAGACTCACCAAGTGCAACTCTGAGTCTCCATTGCTACTACCCTCAGAATCTGGAGCAGCAACAGGGAGGGACACCAGGGGACAGAGATCTAACCGGGAAACTCAGGAGAAGACCTATACTTCGGTGGCATAGCTGAGGGGCTGTGAAAGTCTCTTTGGATAACCACTGGATTATCTCTGCCACACCCTGCTTTATCTATTGGTCAGGAGTCAGTGATTAAGCTAAGAAGCTTATTGATAGTTTAAAAGCCCTCAGGCTCCCATAGCCTACAGGGAAGAAAAAAAAAGAGACTTTTAAACCACTGAGCTCCAACTCAGGGATTGAAACAACTGTTAACTTCCACCACTGTAACCCTTTAATTAACTTACTTAGACACAAGTCAATCCAGGCAATAGTGACCAATAATTTGAAAAGTACTGATAAAGGGAACTCATAACATAATATATAAAATGGTTAAAACAATAAGAAAAAATATTGGAGACTCGAGAAATAAGTCAGAAACAGGATGAATATGGGATGATCTCACTCTCAGGCCAAAGTTGAAAAACAAGATTAGAAAAGAAAACACAAGTAGAACCTGAAATGGAATTGGTGTATTGCACCAAAGTAAAAGACTCTGGGGTGGGTGGGTGGGTGGGGAGAATACAGGTCCAAGGATGACAGAGGACCTAGTGGGGGTTGTATTATTAAATGGGAATCTGGGGAATGTTATGCATGTACAAACTATTGTAATTACTGTTGAATGTAAAACATTAATTCCCCAATTAAAAAAAAATAAGGAAATAATAACAGGAGTGAGTAAAGAATTTGAAAAAATTGTAATTAGAAATTCAGGAACAACAAATGAGAATATGGAAGAAAATTCTAATTATCTCATGGTTATTAGAGAGCTGAAAGCTAAAATCGCTGAGCTAAGAATACAACTAGCTGAACAAGCTAAAACAGTATCAGAGCAGGGCAACAAAATAGATGAACTCCAGAAAGCAGTAGAGGGCAGAGAGAATAGAATCTATGAGGCTGAAGACAGAATTAGCAAGATCGAGGATGAATTAGAAACAACTAAAAAAGAAGTACGAGATCTCAAAAAGAGATTAAGAGATGCTGAAAACAACAACAGAGTCCTATGGGATGACTTCAAAAGAAATAATATACGCATTATTGGCATACCAGAGGAAGAAAGAGAAGGAGAGGAAGAAAGCATTTTCCAGGCCATAATAGCTGAAAATTTCTCTAGTCTAGACAACATCAAAGACATAAAGATTCAAGAAGCCCAGAGGGTCCCAAACAGAATTAACCCAGACCTAAAGACACCAAGACATATCATACTTAGAATGGAAAGGAATAAGGATAAAGAAAGGATCCTGAAGGCTGCAAGAGAAAAACGAAGAGTCACCTACAAAGGAAAACCCATAAGATTAGCAGCAGACTTCTCCATACAAACACTGCAGGCCAGAAGAGAATGGCAAGATACCTATCGAGTGCTCAATGAAAAAGGCTTTCAGCCAAGAATACTATATCCTGCTAGACTGTCATTCAGACTAGATGGAGGCATCAAAACCTTCTCAGACAAGCAACAGTTGAAAGAATCAACCATCACCAAGCCTGCCCTGAAAGAAGTTCTGAAAGGTCTCCTATAAACAACCAGACCACCACAAATAGGACATATATCAAAACACTCTAAAACTCTACAAGAATGACATTAAAATATCTTCAATCTTTGATATCAATAAATGTCAATGGCCTGAATTCACCTATTAAAAGACGCAGAGTAGGTAGATGGATCAGAAAACACAACCCAACAATATGTTGTCTACAGGAAACCCACCTAACTCAACAAGACAAACACAGACTTAAAGTGAAAGGATGGAAAACTATCATACAAGCCAATGGCCCACAAAAAAAGGGCAGGAACATCTATTCTCATATCTGACATGATAGACTTTAAAATAGATAAGATTAAAAAAGATAGGAATGGACACTACTTAATGCTCAGAGCATCAGTCAATCAAGAGGACTTAACAATTATTAATATCTATGCACCCAATGAGAAGCCATCTAAATACATCAAACTTCTACTGAAAGAGCTACAGCAATATATTAACAGTAACACAATCATAGTAGGGGACTTCAACACCCCACTCTCTCAACTTGACAGATCATCCAGGCAGAAAATCAATAAAGACATAAAGGAGCTAAATAAAGAGATAGATAAACTAGAACTATTGGACATTTTCAGAGTCATTCATCCCAAGAAACTGGAATACACATTTTACTCAAATCTACATGGGTCATTCTCAAGGATATACCATATGTTAGGCCACAAAGACAGCATCAGCCAATTCAAGAGCATTGAAATCATCCCAAGCATCTTCTCATACCACAGTGGAATTAAACTAACACTTAACAATCAATAAAAGATTAGTAACAGTCCCAAAATGTGGAAGCTCAACAGTACACTTCTTAACAACTTCTGGGTCAAAGAGGAAATCAAGGAAGAAATCAAAATGTTTGAGAGTTCAATGAAAATGAAGACACAAGCTAGCAAAATATTTGGGACACAGCTAAAGCAGTCCTAAGAGGGAAGTTCATAGGTATACAAGCACACATTAGGAAACAAGAAAAAGCACAAATAAACAGCCTGATTGCACATCTTAAAGACCTAGAAGAAGAAGAACAAAGGAACCCTAAAGCAACCAGAAGGACAGAAATTACTAAAGTTAGGGCAGAAATCAATAACATTGAGAATAGGAAAACCATACAAAAGATCAACGAAAGTAAATGTTGGTTCTTCGAAAGAGTAAACAAAATCGACAAACCTTTAGCCAGACTCACAAAACAAAAAAGGGAGAAGACCCAAATAAATCGGATAGTGAATGAAAGAGGAGATATCACAACAGACACCGCAGAAATTCAACATGTCATGCGAGGCTTCTATGAACAACTATATGCCACCAAGCTAGAGAACCTGGAAGAAATGAATGATTTCCTAGATACCTACCAACTTCCAAAACTAAGTAAAGACGAAGTGGATAACATGAATAGGCCCATCACAGTAATGAAATTGAAACAGTTATCAAAAATCTTCCCAAAAATAAAAGTCCTGGACCAGCTGGTTTTACAAATGAATTCTACAAAACCTTCCAAGAAGAACTAATACCTCTACTTTTAAAAGTCTTCCAGAAGATTGAAGACACTGGAATACTCCCTGCCAGCTTCTATGAAGCCAACATCACCCTGATACCAAAAGCAGACAGGGACACAACCAAAAAAGAAAACTACAGACCGATATCTCTGATGAACATAGATGCAAAAATATTGAACAAAATTCTAGCCAACCGGATACAACAGTATATCAAAAAGATTGCTCATCAAGGTTGGTTTAATATACGTAAATCAATCAGTGTGATCCACCACATCAAGAAAAGCAAGACCAAAAACCACATGGTCATATCAATAGATGCAGAGAAAGCCTTTGACAAAATACAACATCCCTTTATGATCAAAACAGTACAAAAAATGGGAATAGATGGAAAATTCCTGAAGACAGTGGAATCTATATATAGCAAATCTACAGCCAGCATCATACTCAATGGTGAAAAACTGGAAGCATTTCCACTCAGATCAGGTACTAGACAGGGCTGCCCACTATCACCATTACTATTCAACATAGTGTTGGAAGTTCTTGCCATAGTAATCAGGCAGGACCAAGGAATTAAAGGCATACAGATTTGAAGAGAAGAAGTCAAACTCTCCTTATTTGCAGATGACATGATAGTATTCATGGAAAAACCTAAGGAATCCAGCAAGAACCTTTTGGAAATCATCAGGCAATACAGTAAGGTGTCAGGCTACAAAATTAACATTCAAAAGTCAGTGGCATTCCTCTATGCAAACACTAAGTTAGAAGAAATTGAAATCCAGAAATCAATTCCTTTTACTATAGCAACAAAAACAATAAAATATCTAGGAGTAAACCTAACCAAAGAAGTGAAAGACTTGTATACTGAAAATTATGAGTCACTACTCAAAGAAATTGAAAAAGACACAAAGAAGTGGAAAGATATTCCATGTTCATGGGTTGGAAGAATTAACATCATCAAAGTGAATATATTACCCAGAGCCATCTACAAATTTAATGCTATCCCTATCAAGATCCCAAGCACATTTTTTAGGAGAATAGAAAAAATGCTATAAATGTTTATCTGGAACCAGAAAAGACCTAGAATTGCCAAAACAATCTTGAGAAAAAAAGAACAGAACTGGAGGCATCACACTCCCAGATCTCAAACTGTATTATAGGGCCATTGTCATCAAAACTGCTTGGTACTGGAACAGGAACAGACACACTGACCAGTGGAATAGAATTGAGAGCCCATGATATATCCTAAGGAACCCAACACATCTATCCAAAAAGATCTGTGTACACATATGTTCTTGGCAGCACAATTTGTAATAGCCAAAACCTGGAAGCAACCCAGGTGTCCAACAACAGATGAGTGGCTGAGCAAGTTGTGGTCTATATACACAATGGAATACTACTCAGCTGTAAAAAATGGTGACTTCACCGTTTTCAGCCGATCTTGGATGGACCTTGAAAAAATCATGTTGAGTGAAATAAGTCAGAAACAGAAGGATGAATATGAGATGATCTCACTCTCAGGCCGAAGTTGAAAAACAAGATTAGAAAAGAAAACACAAGTAGAACCTGAAATGGAATTGGATATTACACCAAAGTAAAAGACTCTGGGGTGGGTGGGTGGGTGGGGAGAATACAGGTCCATGAAAGATGATGAATGACATAGTGGGGGTTGTATTGTTAAATGGGAATCTGGGGAATGTTATGCATGTACAAACTATTGTATTTACTGTTGAATGTAAAGCATTAATTCCCCAATAAAGAAATAAATTATTTAAAAAAAACAAAACCAGACTGCTGGGGGAGCAGTGCTCTGGGAATAAAAAAATAAATAAAATAACAATAAAAAAAAAAGAATTGAGAGCCCAGAAATGAGGCCCCACACCTATGGACATCTAATCTTTGACAAAGGGGCCCAGACTATTACATGAGGAAAGCAGAGTCTCTTCAACAAATGGTGTTGGAAACAATGGGTTGAAACATGCAGAAGAATGAAACTGAATCACTGTATTTCACCAAATACAAAAGTAAATTCCAAGTGGATCAAGGACTTGGATTTTAGACCACAAACTATCAAATACTTAGAGGAAAATATTGGCAGAACTCTTTTCCGCTTAAATTTTAAAGACATTTTCAATGAAACGAATCCAATTACAAAGAAGACTAAGGCAAGTATAAACCTATGGGACTACATCAAATTAAAAGGCTTCTTCACAGCAAAAGAAACCACTACCCAAACCAAGAGACCCCTCCCAGAATGGGAGAAGATCTTTCTTTACATGCCATACATCAGACAAGAGTTTAATAACCAATATATATAAAGAGCTTGCCAAACTCAACAACAAGACAACAAATAACCCCATCTAAAATTGGGGGGAGGACTTGGACAGAATATTCACCACAGAAGAGATCCAAAAGGCTGAGAAACACATGAAAAAATGCTCCAAGTCTCTGATTGTCAGAGAAATGCAAATCAAGACAACAATGAGATATCACTTCACTCCTGTGAGAATGTCATACATCAGAAAAGGTAACAGCAGCAAATGCTGGAAAGGGTGTGGGGTCCAAGGAACCCTCCTGCACTGCTGCTGGGAATGTCAATTGGTCCAACCTCTGTGGAGAGCAGTCTGGAGAACTCTCAGAAGGCTAGAAATGGACCTACCCTATGACCCTGCAATTCCTTTCCTGGGGATAGATCCTAAGGAACCCAACACATCCATCCAAAAAGATCTGTGTACACATATGTTCTTGGCAGCACAATTTGTAATAGCCAAAACCTAGAAGTAACCCAGGTGTCCAACAACAGATGAGTGGCTGAGCAAGTTGTGGTCTATATACACAATGGAATACTACTCAGCTGTAAAAAATGGTGACTTCACCGTTTTCAGCCGATCTTGGATGGACCTTGAAAAACTCATGTTGAGTGAAATAAGTCAGAAACAGAAGGATGAATATGAGATGATCTCACTCTCAGGCCAAAGTTGAAAAACAAGATTAGAAAAGAAAACACAAGTCGAACCTGAAATGGAATTAGAGTATTACACCAAAGTAAAAGACTCTGGGGTGGGTGGGTAGGTGGGGAGAATACAGGTCCATGAAAGATGATGAATGAAATAGTGGGGGTTGTATTGTTAAATGGAAATCTGGGGAATGTTATGCATGTAAAAAAAAAAAAAGAAGTAGAAACGCAAAGCAGAAATTGACTGAGTTTGGAGTATGGCACCAAAGTAAGAAAGCAGAAGTATACTAGAATTTGTAGTGAGTACCCTCCCTAACACTTCCTCTCCACTATTCCAAGCTTTGGGTCCATGATTGCTCAACAATTTGTTTGGCTTTGTATGTTAACTCTCTTTTCAATCACCAGGTTCCAGATGCCATCAGGATGCTAGCCTGGCTTCCCTGGATTGAAGACCCCACCAATGTGTCCTGGAGCTCAGCTTCCCCAGAGACCCACCCTACTAGGGAAAGAGAGAGGCAGACTGGGAGTATGGACTGACCAGTCAACGCCCATGTTCAGTGGGGAAGCAATTACAGAAGCCAGACCTTCTACCTTCTGCAACCCTCAATGACCCTGGGTCCATGCTCCCAGAGGGATAGGGAATGGGAAAGCTACTGGGGAGGGGGTGGGATATGGAGATTGGGCGGTGGGAATTAAAAAAAAAAAAAAATCATGTTGCGTGAAATAAGTCAGAAACAGAAGGATGAATATGGGATGATTTCACTCTCAGGCCGAAGTTGAAAAACAAGATCAGAAAGGAAAACACAAGTAGAACCTGAACTGGAATTGGCGTATAGCACCAAAGTAAAAGACTCTGGGGTGGGTGGGTGGGTGGGTAGAATACAGGTCCATGAAGGATGATCAATGACATAGTGGGGGTTGTATTGTTAAATGGGAATCTGGGGAATGTTATGCATGTACAAACTATTGTATCTACTGTTGAATGTAAAACATTAATTCCCCAATAAAGAAATAAATTAAAAAAACAAAACAAAACAAAACAAAAAAACTCAGCTGACTTGAGTCAACAGAACCTTCTTATTTCAGGCTACTCTATGGTGTGTGTGTGTTGGATAAATAACGTTACAATCCCTCCACAATCCTTGCTGGCTGAATTGCTTTCCATGATCTCAGGTCTATGGACAGCTATTTTAGAGGACATTTAGTGGACTTAGCCTGTATGTTTTCCCATTGTGAGGATTTCCTTTGTGAGAATATCATTACACCTGTATTCAGAGATTGTTGCTTGCTTTGGCAATCCCTTCTTGCTAGAAGAGCTCTCATAAGCCAAAATCTACTTTTAGAAATGTTGTGGGCCGCACTTCATACTATGTGTGTGCAGACCTGGAGACTGTAAGTTCCCAAATAGGTTCATAAGATGAAATTGTCCTCAGTGTCTTTCCCTAGCAATCACTGCTAGAATGTTTTAAATGTTATATACAGAGCTAATGCTAGCAGTAAATGAAGTCAGAAAAAAGCACATCAGTATTTTCAGCTGAATTAAATCACATGTTGTAAACTTTTTTCAAATAGAAAGGAAATCCTGATAACATAAGATCCACCAGAATAACAGCATTATGAAGGGTATTAAAAGCTAAGTAAGTGATTAAGCATTTCATTATTTTGAAATTGTACCTATGTGTCAGTGACTGCATTGTAAACTATTATCCACCAATAAAAATGCAAAAATAAAAAATTTATTATTTCAGATTCCCCTGCCCCAAGGGTTATTGCTGGGGCTTGGTGCCTACACTTTGAACCCACTGCTCCTGGTGGCCTTTTTTTTCCTTTTCCTATTTTATTTGATAAAACAGAAAGAAAATTGAGAGAGGAGGGGCCAGGTGATGGTGTACCTGGTTGAATGCACATGTTACAATGCACAAGGATCTGGGTTCAAGCCTTTGGTCCCCACCTACAAGGAGCAAGCTTTGTGAGTGGTGAATCAGTGTTTCAGGTGTCTCTCGTTCTCTTTCCCTCTATCACTCCTTCCCCTCTTGATTTCTGGAAGATTCTACCCAACAAATAAAGACAATAATAAAAAAAATGAGAAAAGAGGGGTTTATAGAGAGGGAGATTGAAAGATAGACAGCTGTATACCTGCTTCACCATTTATGATGTGCCCTGCCTCTCATTGCAAGTGGGGCTTGAACCCAGGTCCTTGAGTATGATAATGTGTGTGCTCAACCAGCTGTCCCACCACCCAGCCCCCAGCCCCGATTTCAATTATTTTTTATAAGATTTATTTACCTGTTAGTGAGAAAGAGACAGAGAACAAGCAAAAGAGAACCAGCCCATCACTCTGGCAGATGAAATACCAGGGATTGAATGTGTGTGTGTCTTTTTTGTTTGTTTGTTTGTTTGTTTTTACCAGAGCACTGTTCAGCTTTGACTTATGGTGGTGGGGGACTGAACCTGGGACTTTGGAGCCTCAGGCATGAGAGTCTGTTTGCATAACCATTATGCAATCTACCCACACTCTTGTGTGTGTCTTATGTATTTATTTTGGATAGTGACTGAAAGGGTTATGAGGGAAAGAGAGAGAGAAAGAGACCTGCAGTTCAGCTTCAGCACTTGTGAAGCTTCTCCCCTACAGGTGGGGACTAGGGCTTGAACTGGGATCCGTAAGCACTATATGTGTGCATTCAACCAGGTGTGCCACTGCCTGGCCCCACCAGGGATTGAACTTGGGACCCTGTCTATGTTTGAGAGTCCAGCACTTAATCCCTGTGCCACCTCCCAGCCACATCATTTCAAATTTGGCTGGATTTGGCATTTGTTGAATGAATGTATAACTTTTGTATACTTTACTGTGATAGCAGAAAATATGGTTCTGGTTTCTCTCCTCTCTTTCTCTTTCATCACTTTTAAGAGAATATTTGCTTTAACTTTATTTGATTTGATAGAAGAGAGAGAAATAGAGAGGGATGAGGAGATAGAGGAGAGTGATAGGGAGACACCTGCAGAACTGCTTCTCTGCTTGTGAAGCTTTTCCCGTCGATGGGGACCAGGAGGCTTGAACCTGGGTCCTTTAACAGGGTAATGTGTGCACTCAACCAGGTGCATCACCACCTGGCCCCTCTCTCCTTTTTTGTTTCTAGTTACCTTATTGACTCCCAGGACTTTTGCTGTCACATGGGTACGTTTCTGTAGTTCCCCGAGACAGGGGTCAGTGCATTTCACCCTCAGCCAGACCATCATCTTATCTATCCCACCACAGACACAGGTCCTTGGGTTCTGGCCTCTTGATGACTAAATGGAATACAGTTTGCAAGACACAAGAGTTGGGTGTGATTTTGTGTTTGGGTTTATATTTCTGGTTTTCAGATGCTCTCCTCAGGTTGCCTTATCTCAGCCTCAGTCTATTAACATGGTCTGTACTAAACCCGGCCACTGTACATCATGTGCTAACTGGTTAAGAGACGTTTTCTTCCTGGTGATGGAGGCCACAAGATAGGCTAGCCTGAACAGATCCCAAACAGTGGACATAGGAATGGAGCAAAATGTTGCATGAAATTGTCACAGCATGATTTTTTGCATGGAATATAGAAAATCTTTTTTTTTTTTTTTGCCTCCAGGGTTATTGCTGGGGCTCGGTGCCTGTGACTACGAATCCACTGCTCCTGGAGGCCATTTTTCCCCCATTCTTATTGCCCTTGTTGCTATTGTGCCATTGCTGCTGCTGTTGTTAGATAGGACAGAGAGAAATGGAGAGAGGAGGGGAAGACAGAGAGGGGGGAGAGAAAGACAGACACCTGCAGACCTGCTTCACCAAAGTGACACCCCTACAGGTGGGGAGCAGGGGGCTGGAACCGGGATCCTCACACCGGTCCTTGCACTTTGTGCCACGTGCACTTAACCGCTGTGCTACCGCCCTGCCCGAAGAAGCTTTTTTTTTTTGGGGGGGGCGGGGGGGGGGAGGATATCGCATCAGTAGCACACCAAAGGTCACCTGGGCCCCATCAACAGCCAAAGCTGAGCAGTGCTCTGCTTAAGAGGAAGAGGAGGGGGAGGAAGGGAGAGAGTGAGAGAGAGGAAGAAGGAGGAAAGAAGGAAGAGGAGAAGGAAAAGAGGAGGAAGAGGAAAATGATGACGGAGAGGAGAGGAAGAAGAGGAAGAGGAAGAAGTTAGAGGCTATTCTTTCAAGATCTAAGCTCAAGTTCAAGCCTTGCATATCTATCTTCACTCTCTTGGCACTCCAGCCAGCCCCTTGTGAACAAGCTCTGGCTAGCCTGCTGGGGAATGAGAGACCACGTGAGGCAAAGCAAGCCGCCCCACCTCAGACTTGATCTACTAGTCCAGTGGCGGCTGACCAGTGACATATGAGTGGGAGTGGGTCCAGCTCAGATCAGATGCTCATCTCAGATCACTGACCCATGTAATTGTGAGCCAAATCAGTTATTGTGGTTTTACACACCGAATTATGGGGTGGTTTGTTATACTGCAAACGTTAAGTGGCATATTCTGCTGGGGAGGTCTGGATCCTAGTCGGTTGTTTTAAATTCACTTTTTCCCCTCCTGTTCCTCCTCTTCCTCTTCCTTTTCTGTCAGAACACTGCTAAGCTCTGGTTTATGGTGGACTCCTGTTGGCTCTGGCATAAGAGTCTTTTTTTTTTTTTTTTCCCTAGGGTTATTGCTGGGGCTCAGTGCCTGCACTACGAATCCACTGCTCCTGGAGGCCATTTTTTCCCTTTTGTTGCCCTTGTTGTTTATCGGTGTTGTAGTTACTATTATTGTTGTCATTGTTGTTGGATAGGACAGAGAGAAATTGAGAGGGGAGGGGAAGACAGAGAGGGGGAGAGAAAGATAGACACCTGTAGACCTGCTTCATTGCCTGTGAAGCGACTCCCCTGCAGGTGGGGAGCCGGGGATAAGAAGTTATTTTATCATCATCATTACTGGGCTCAATATCAGCACTATGAATCCACCACTCCCAGTGGCCATTTTTTTTCCTTTCCTTTCCTTTATTTTCTTTTCTTCTTTTTTCTTTTTTATTGGATATGGCAGAGAGAAATTGAGAGATGAGGGGGAGATATAGCAGGAGAGAGAAGACAGACACCTGTAGACCTGCTTCATAGTTCATGAACTGTACCCCCCACCTCCCGGGTTCCTGTACACAGTAATTATGTGCTTACCTAGTGTGCCACCACATATAATGAACATATGAGAACCCATATAATAAGTATTATTTATTTTTTAAGTCTGAATTTTCTATTGCTTGATTTTTGTTTGTTTCTGAGCTGGGACCTCACTCGTATGTGATTTTCACCACTCTGAAGCTCACTTGTTTGGACAGAAACATAGGGGCAGAAGGAGAGAGAAACAGAGAGGACACAGCTTGGAAGCATCCTTCAGTGAGGTGTGCGTGGGGGGGGTCAGGCTCAAACCTGTGTCGAGCACATGGCAAAGCAGCACATCATTCAAGTGATCTTTGCCCACCAGAATCACCCAGGATTTTTCTTTTCTTTTTATTTCAGAGATGGGGGAGAGAGAGAGAGAGAGATACCATAGTTACCAAAGTTTCTCCTGGTGCCATAGTTTTGTTTTGTTTCTGTTTTTTTTTTTTTAAATTGGATAGATACAGAGAAAAATTAAGAGGGGAGGGGAAGCTAGAGAGAGAGACACCTGCTTCATCACTCATGATGCTTTCTCCCTGCAGGTGGGGACCGGGGATTTGAACCCAGCACTGTAACATGTGCACTTAACCAGATGTGGCACCTGGCCTTTGTTTCTGTTTCTTTCTGTCTTTTTTTTTTTTTTTACCAGAATGCTGCTCAGCTCTGGCTTATGGTGTTGCCGGTGACTGAGTGTGCAAGCTCAGAGCCTCAGGTATGAAAGCCATTCGGGTAACCATTACGCTGTCTTCCCAGCCTGTCTCTCTCTTTCTATCTGACTGATGAAAAGGAAGGAAAGAACAAAACAAAACAAATAAACAAACAAATGAAAAACAGTGCAGTGAAATTACACATGCAACACTTTGATTCTAAAATAAATCAATCAATAAACAAACAGGGTTTTCTAGAAAACAACAGAAAATTTCCTTTTGACCCTCTGTATTCGTAGAACAGTACTTAGCAGCGAGAGTATGCTTTGCAAATAGAATTTTGAATGAATGAATGAATGCGTAGCTGTTTACACTTTGGAATCGGAATCATTGCACACATACAGCTTTGTTTTCCACTTCTCAGTTGTTTCTTTACTTGTCTATATCACCATGATGTCACTCAAGTTGTCTGCTTGGATTGGAATCTAAAGGCAATCAGCAGACTCTGAAGATTTCTGAAAAGCAATAGTTGACATTGACCTACTGGCTTGTGAGCCACGTTGATCTCATTCTGGCCCATATTCTCTGCATTACCCACCAGGACGACATCGTACAAGTATTTCTCCATCTCCTCCCACCCCGCCTTAGAGAGCTGTGTTGTGGCTACTACAGTTTGATTTTGAAGATGATTTGATACGACTCTTTTTTTTTTTTTTTTTGAGTTTGCTTGTGTTGCTGTTATCCAGAGTAGTTCCAGGGGAGGGATGGGCCTGCTCCCTTTCCCCTGGGAAGGGGCACACTACCTCATCCTCCAAAGATGTGTTGCTTCGGGATATCGTCTTACAGCAAACCCTGCACAGATAACTCCTCAAACATCTCATTGTAATACTTTCATGCTTGAATCACCAAATTGGTTTTGGAAAATATGCAGTCCCTTCAAATTACATTGTCTTTTAACTCAGAATTCATGATCTAATAGACCACTTTGTATACTTAAGATGTTTGAAAAAATCAGCTGGGGCTCTGTTCAGGGAGTTCTGAGATTCCCAAACAGACATGATGGGCCTAAACCTCAAATAAATCCCTCTCTCCATTGTTACCAGTCATCTCTATCTGGAAAAACAAAATAGACACCTTTGTGGGCCCCCATAGGATCTTGCCTTCAACTTGAATCAACAACGGTAGAGAATGTTCCATCCTCTGAAGGGAGGCTGGACAACATACTCTATGCTACACATGAAGAAGCTGGGTCCTGATATTGGGCAGCTTAGAACATTCCTACTCGTGACCACAGAATATGAGCTCAGATCTACAGGGAATGCAGAGGTCACATAGGCTCCTAAGCTGAATATGGGCCCCAGATCACATCAAATCGATGGGGTTTACAGTCAACAATATTTATACACCTTTCCCATACTTGGGAGCTACTTTCTTCCCTGATCCAGCTTTCTGGTCCTTTTTCCAGCCATGACATCATCTCCCCAGACAATAACTTGGATCCACCTGCATATCAGATTTCAGGCTCAGGGAAAAAAAAAAAAAACTAGTATAGCCACAGGCCCTTTGGAATATAACTAAAATATGCCTACTATCTATCTACAAAATGGTGACCCCCCTGTGGTCCGGGAGGTGGCGCAGTGGATAAACCATCGGACTCTCAAGCATGAGGTCCTGAGTTCAATCCCCGGCAGCACATGTACCAGAGTGATGTCTGGCTCTTTCTCTCTCCTATGTTTCTCATTAATAAATAAATAAATAAAATCTAAAAAAAAAAAAAAAAGAAAAAAAAAAGGTGACCCCCCCAACTCTTCATCTGCGCTATTCCAGCCTTTAGATTCATGATTAATTAACAATTTGTTTGGTTTTGTATGTTAACTCTCTTTTCAGCCACCAGGTCCCAGATGCTAGCATGATGCTAACCAGACTTCCCTGGACAGATGACCCTACCAATGTGTCCTGGAGCTCTGCTTCCCCAGAGCCCTTCCCCACTAGGGAAAGAGAGAGGCAGACTGGGAGTATGGATTGATCTGTCAATGCCCATGTTCAGCAGGTAAGCAATTCAGAAGCCAGACCTTCCACCTTCTGCATCCCACAATGACCCTGGGTCCATACTCCCAGAGGGTTAAAGAATAGGAAAGCTGGGAGTCTGGCAGTAGCGCAGCGGGTTAAGCGCATGTGGTGCAAAGCACAAGGACCCGCTTAAGGAACCTGGTTCGAGCCCCCGGCTCCTCACCTGCAGGGGAGTTGCTTCACAGGCAGTGAAGCAGGTCTGCAGGTGTCTATCTTTCTCTCCCCCTCTTTGTCTTCTCCTCCTCTCTCCATTTCTCTCTGTGCTATCTAACAACGATGGCATCAATAACAACAATAACTAGAACAACAATAAAAAACAAGGGCAACAATAAAGAATAGGAAAGCTATCAAGGGAGGGGATGGGATACAGAGTTCTGGTGGTGGGAATTGTGCGGAGTTGTACCCCTCTTATCCTATGGTTTTGTCAGTGTTTCCTTTTTATAAATAAAATAAAATAAAATAAAAATAATAAATAAATCAAAAGATGTTTGAAAAAGACATTGAAAAATGGTTTGCAGAATTTTCAATGCAGTTTAGAAACTGCAGGCTTGTAAATGCAACAAATAATGAGAATTTGCTCTGCTGTGCAACTTCTTATTTCTATTGTATATTCTAGGGCATAGAAGGGATGTAGACACTGTGTTACTTTTTATTTTATTTTATTTTATTTATTTATTCCCTTTTGTTGCCCTTGTTGTTTTATTGTTGTAGTTATTATTGGTGTCGTTGTTGTTGGACAAGACAGAGAGAAATGGAGAGAGGAGGGGAAAGACAGGGGGGAGAGAAAGATAGACACCTGCAGACCTGCTTCACCACTTGTAAAGCGACTCCCCTGCAGGTGGGGAGCCAGGGCTCGAACTGGGATCCTTCTGCCGGTCCTTGTGCTTTGCGCCACCTGCGCTTAACCCACTGCGCTACATCCTGACTCCCACTGTGTTACTTTTTTAGGGCTCCTGTGACTGAGTATCGCAGCCTGGTAGCTGAAACAACATAGATTTTCTGCTCACAGTTATGAAGGTTTGAAGTCCAGATTAGAAGTGTTGGTGAGACCACGTATCCTCTGACACTCTGGGCAAAACTCCCTCCGGTTTCTTCCTAGCCTCTGGTAGTGGTCAGCAATTCTTGACATTTCTTGGCTTGTAGCTTCTTTACTCCAGATTCTGCCTGTAACGTCACTGACGTTGTTTCTGTTATATCATTGTTCCTTCTCCTTCATCTCCTTTTCCTCCTCCCTCTCTTCCTCGTCTTCTAGATTTATTATATTTGTTTCATGTGTGAGATAGTGTGTGTTTCACATGAGAAAGAGAAAAAGAAAAACCAGAGCACCATTCTGGTACATTTGGTGCTGGGAATCTGAACTGGGAACCAATCTCAGGCCTGCGAGTCTGACGCTGCACCAGCTAAGCTCTTCCCCTGCCATTGTTTTCTTCTAAAAGATTTATTATTTTTAGATAGAGACAGAGAGGCAGAGAGAGAAAGAGAGAGAGAGAGAGGCAGAGAGAGACAGAGAGAGAAAGAGAGAGACAGAGAGACAGAGAGAGAGATGCTATCTTTCCTGCCCCAGAAATATATTTTTGAAAGATTTAGTTATTAACACAAGGAAGAAAGAGATGCAGAGGATTACTCTAGCACATGTGATGCTGGGGATTAAACTCAAGACTTCACGCTTTCAAGCCCAAAGTTCTAGCCACTACACCACTTCCCAGACTTTTCTTATGACGATACTGAACGTGGACACACTCTAAAGGTTTCATCTTAATTTCTTTTCTTTTCTTTTCTCTTCTCTCTTTCTTTTCTTTTCTCTCTCTCTCTCTCTCTCTCTCTCTCTGTCTCTCTCTCTCTTTTTTTTTTTTTTGTAATTTTATTGCCACTAAGAGTATCAATGGGGCTCAGTGCCTGTATGATGAATCCACCACTCCTAGTGGTCTTCTCTCTCCCCCTTTCCTTCCTTTTTTTTTTTATTTTTAAAAATTTTTTTAAAAGAATTTATTTATTCATGAGAAAGATAAGAGGAGAGAGAAAGACCAGACATCACTCTGGTACATGTGCTGCCGGGGATTGAATTCGCAACCTCATGCTTGAGAATCCAATGCTTTATTTACTGCACCACCTCCTGGACCACCCTTTCTTTCTTTGTATTTGGTAGGATAAAGAGGGATTGGAAGGGAGAGGGAGAAGAATAGGGAGAGGGACCCCTGCAGCACTGCTTCATTGCTTGTGAAGCTCCCCCTATAGGTGGGGGGTGGGGTCTTGAACCTGGGATTTTCCACATAGTAATATGTGAGCTCAACCAAGTCACCACTGCCTGACTTCCAGGGATAAACGTCTAAGCAGCTGGGGAGATGAGTTGAATTATACATGAGCCCAAAGCCTCAAAGCCAGTGTAACTCAGATATAACCAGTCACTGCATATGTGTGTGTGGTATATGATTTTTTTTTTGAATTGTGAGTGAGAGAGATACCAAAGAGAGAGCACCAGTCCATATTTCATGTTGCTGGGCATTGATCTCGGGGTCTCCTGCATCAAAGTCAGGGCTCTGCAGCTCAGCCTCGCTGACTTCTCTTATCATTGTATACTTGTAGCACGTCACTAGTCATATTGCTAGCTGCAGCCACGTATATAAGATTGCTCTAGAGTCTAGACATGCTAGCCTCAGGCTGGACTGTAGGTGAAACTCAATTCTGGGGGAAAAACATTGGCAGGAATAAGGGTCTCTTCTCTCATGTCTGAAGATCCAAAGTTCAAGCACCACCACAGGCCTGAGTAGCTCAGTGGTCTGGTAAAAAAGAAAACAAGAAAACAAAATAAATCTCAAAGGAATAGCTCAGAACTGGCCCAAAGAGGAGAAAATGTTTCAAGTGGAGACTAAGTGAATATAAGACACTTCAACTGGCATAAGTACAGGGCGGAGCGGTTATTCTATACAGCAAGATCCTTTGGAAATGAATTGTAAAAAGCCCATCTGGACCAGGCACACAGGCAGGAAATCTGTCAGACAATCACTCTCTTTGTGCTCGCTCCCTTTAAGGTTACGAAGCCTTCTCTCCACATCCCTCTGCTGGCTTTGTTAGGCTCTTTCTACAGACTCATATCCTCTTTTATTTATTGACTTGAAACTTAAAATGTCTCCGTCAGCTGCTAGTTTTAGGACCTCTCAGTTTGGCACCTCACTCTTAACTTAGTTCCAGGATCCCCATTTCATGTTCCAAGGAAAGAAAATCTGGTTGTCCTAGTGGCCAGCCTCCCACCTTTGGCTCAGTCAGCTGGGGGCAGGCGCACCTCACCCAAACAAGACGACCAGGCTTTCCCTGGTATAAGGAAGTGGTTCTCCTACCAGCAGCATTAGAAATGTCTCATGGGTTACATCCCAACCTATTGCATCAGCATCTCTGAGGCTGAAGCTGGGCACTGCTAGATTCTTTCAGAGAGAAGTGTTGGTTAGATATCTAGACTGAGAAGGCAAGAACAGAGCCAAGGCAAATAGAATGGGGGAGTTTGGATCTAGAGAGTCACAGGTCCAGGATATGAGCTCAGCTGCCATCCTTGGAGACCAGTTCTGCTGAGAAGGAGTCAGAGAAGGGCTCAGAGAGAACAGCTTGGAATGTGACCCTGTGAGGACAGGATTACACAGAAGAGTTTTCAGTGAACCTAACTTTGAGGCCTTGAAATAAGCAGAGGCTGAGAGGAAATGAATGGAGATGGGGAAGGAGGGTCAGGTTGACAACAGCAGGTATTGGGGGGCTGTGAATGGCTGTTTCATCTGTTATAAGCTGATCTGGAGGAGGCTAGAACTAAACAGTAAAGTAAGTTAAAGTCACAATATTTTAACATTCAAGAAAGCTGAATTTTAAGCAGTGGTGTAACTGCTGAATGCCTGGTATTTGCCTTTTAATAAACTATTACGAGGAATTCGACTTCCGGAGGCGGAGCTACGAGCAGCAGATCGCTTTCTCTCCTCTCCTCTCCTCTCCCGGATCAACTAGGAATACCAAAGGAGACCACCCAGACCGAAACAAGACAGGACTAGAATGACCACAGAAACCCAGTAAATCACCCGTGAGTACAAACACGCGTGGCTGGTGACAGAGAGGAGAGAGGGGCCTAAGGAGAGATTAAGTGACTTCTAACAGTTCGACAGTCTGTCAGTGGAGACACCACCTCCAGTCTGCTCCACCAACAAGGGGACAGCTGAAGGGAGGAAAGGACTCCCCAGAGACTCACCAAGTACAACTCTGAGTCTCCATTGCTACTACCCTCAGAATCTGGAGCAGCAACAGGGAGGGACACCAGGGCACAGAGATCTAACCGGGAAACTCAGGAGAAGACCTATACCTCGGTGGCATAGCTGAAGGGCTGTGAAAGTCTCTTTGCATAACCACTGGATTATCTCTGCCACACCCTGCTTTATCTCTTGGTCAGGAGTCATTGATTAAGCCAAGAAGCCTATTGATAGTTTAAAAGCCCTCAGGCTACCATAGCCTACAGGGGAAAAAAAAAAAAAAAGGCTTTTACACCACTGAACTCCAACTCAGGGATTGAAAAAACTGTTAACTTATATAAAATGGTTAAAACAACAAGAAAAAATAATGGAGACTCGAACCAGGACAAGAGTCCAGCTAAAAGTCCTCCAGAGGGCGAAGCACAAAACAACGAGTTCAACATCCAAACATTAGCTAAGGAAATAATAACAGGAGTGAGTAAAGAATTTGAAAAAATTGTAATCAGAACTGCAGGAACAACAAATGAGAATATGGAAGAAAATTCTAATAATCTCATGGTTATTAGAGAGCTGAAAGCTGAAATTGCTGAGCTAAGAAGGCAACTAGCTGAACAAGCTAAAACAGTATCAGAGCAGGGCAACAAAATAGATGAACTCCAGAAAGCAGTAGTGGGCAGAGAGAATAGAATCAATGAGGCTGAAGACAGAATTAGCAAGATTGAGGATGAATTAGAGACAACTAAAGAAGAAGTAAGAGATCTCAAAAAGAGATTAAGAGATGCTGAAAACAACAACAGAGTCCTATGGGATGACTTCAAAAGAAACAATATACGCATTATTGGCTTACCAGAGGAAGAAAGAGAAGGAGAGGAAGAAAGCGTTCTCCAGGCCATAATAGCTGAAAATTTCTCTAGTCTAGACAACACCAAAGACATAAAGATTCAAGAAGCCCAGAGGGTCCCAAACAGAATTAACCCAGACCTAAAGACACCAAGACATGTCATACTTAGATTGGAAAGGAATAAGGATAAAGAAAGGATCCTCAAGGCTGCAAGAGAAAAACAAAGAGTCACCTACAAAGGAAAACCCATAAGATTAGCAGCAGACTTCTCCATACAAACACTACAGGCCAGAAGAGAATGGCAAGATATCTATCGAGTGCTCAATGAGAAAGGCTTTCAGCCAAGAATACTATATCCTGCTAGATTGTCATTCAGACTAGATGGAAGCATCAAAACCTTCTCAGACAAGCAACAGTTGAAGGAAGCAACCATCACCAAGCCTGCCTTGAAAGAAGTTCTGAAAGGTTTCCTATAAACAACCAGACCACCACAAATAGAACATATATCAAAACACTCTAAAACTCTACAAGAATGGCGTTAAAATATCTTTAATCTTTGATATCAATAAATGTGAATGGCCTGAATTCACCTATTAAAAGACACAGAGTAGGAAGATGGATCAGAAAACACAACCCAACAATATGTTGTCTACAGGAAACTCACCTAACTCAACAAGACAAACACAGACTTAAAGTGAAAGGATGGAAAACTATCATTCAAGCCAATGGCCCACAAAAAAGGGCAGGAACAGCTATTCTCATATCTGACATGATAGACTTTAAAATACATAAGATTAAAAAAGATAGGAATGGACACTACTTAATGCTCAGAGCATCAGTCAATCAAGAGGACTTAACAATTATTAATATCTATGCACCCAATGAGAAGCCATCTAAATACATCAAACTTCTACTGAAAGAGCTACAGCAATATATTAACAGTAACACAATCATAGTAGGGGACTTCAACACCCCACTATCTCAACTTGACAGATCATCCAGGAAGAAAATCAGTAAAGACATAAGGGAGCTAAATGAAGAGATAGATAAACTAGAACTATTGGACATTTTCAGAGTCATTCATCCCAAGAAACTGGAATACACATTTTACTCAAATCCACATGGATCATTCTCAAGGATAGACCATATGTTAGGCCACAAAGACAGCATCAGCCTATTCAAGAGCACTGAAATCATCCCAAGCATCTTCTCAGACCACAGTGGAATTAAACTAACACTTAACAATCAACAAAAGATTAGTAACAGTGCCAAAATGTGGAAGCTCAACAGTACACTTCTTAACAACTTCTGGGTCAAAGAGGAAATCAAGGAAGAAATCAAAATGTTTCGAGAGTTCAATGAAAATGACGACACAAGCTATCAAAATATTTGGGACACAGCTAAAGCAGTCCTAAGAGGGAAGTTCATAGCTATACAAGCACACATTAGAAAACAAGAAAAGGCACAAATAAACAGCCTGATTGCACATCTTAAAGACCTAGAAGAAGAACAACAAAGGAACCCTAAAGCAACCAGAAGGACAGAAATTACTAAAGTTAGGGCAGAAATAAATAACATTGAGAATAGGAAAACCATACAAAAGATCAATGAAAGTAAATGTTGGTTCTTCGAAAGAGTAAACAAAATTGACAAACCTTTAGCCAGACTCACAAAACAAAAAAGGGAGAAGACCCAAATAAATCGGATAGTAAATGAAAGAGGAGATATCACAACAGACACTGCAGAAATTCAACATATCATGCGAGGCTTCTATGAACAACTATATGCCACCAAGTTAGAGAACCTGGAAGAAATGAATGATTTCCTAGATACCTACCAACTTCCAAAACTAAGTAAAGAGGAAGTGGACAACATGAACAGGCCCATCACAGCTAATGAAATTGAAACAGTTATCAAAAATCTTCCCAAAAATAAAAGTCCTGGACCAGATGGTTTTACAAATGAATTCTACAAAACTTTCAAAGAAGAACTAATACCTCTACTTTTAAAAGTCTTCCAGAAGATTGAAGACACTGGAATACTCCCTGCCAGCTTCTATGAAGCCAACATCACCCTGATACCAAAAGCAGACAGGGACACAACCAAAAAAGAAAACTACAGACCAATATCTCTGATGAACATAGATGCGAAAATATTGAACAAAATTCTAGCCAACCGGATACAGCAGTATATCAAAAAGATGGTTCATCATGACCAAGTGGGGTTTATCCCAGGCATGCAAGGTTGGTTTAATATACGTAAATCAATCAATGTGATCCACCACATCAACAAAAGCAAGACCAAAAACCACATGATCATATCAATAGATGCAGAGAAAGCCTTTGACAAAATACAACATCCCTTTATGATCAAAACACTACAAAAAATAGGAATAGATGGAAAATTCCTGAAGATAGTGGAGTCTATATATAGCAAACCTACAGCCAACATCATACTCAATGGTGAAAAACTGGAAGCATTTCCCCTCAGATCAGGTACTAGACAGGGCTGCCCACTATCACCATTACTATTCAACATAGTGTTGGAAGTTCTTGCCATAGCAATCAGGCAGGAGCAAGGAATTAAAGGAATACAGATTGGAAGAGAAGAAGTCAAACTCTCCTTATTTGCAGATGACATGATAGTATACATGGAAAAACCTAAGGAATCTAGCAAGAAGCTTTTGGAAATCATCAGGCAATACAGTAATGTGTCAGGCTATAAAATTAACATTCAAAAGTCAGTGGCATTCCTCTATGCAAACACTAAGTTAGAAGAAATTGAAATCCAGAAATCAGTTCCTTTTTCTATAGCAACAAAAACAATAAAATATCTAGGAATAAACCTAACCAAAGAAGTGAAAGACTTGTATACTGAAAATTATGAGTCACTACTCAAAGAAATTGAAAAAGACACAAAGAAGTGGAAAGATATTCCATGCTCATGGGTTGGAAGAATTAACATCATCAAAATGAATATATTACCCAGAGCCATCTACAAATTTAATGCTATCCCCATCAAGATCCCAAGCACATTTTTTAGGAGAATAGAACAAATGCTATAAATGTTTATCTGGAACCAGAAAAGACCTAGAATTGCCAAAACAATCTTGAGAAAAAAGAACAGAACCGGAGGCATCACACTGCCAGATCTCAAACTATATTATAGGGCCATTGTCATCAAAACTGCTTGGTACTGGAACATGAACAGACACACTGACCAGTGGAATAGAATTGAGAGCTCAGAAATGAGGCCCCACACCTATGGACATCTAATCTTTGACAAAGGGGCCCAGAATATTATATGGGGGAAGCAGAGTCTCTTCAACAAATGGTGTTGGAAACAATGGGTTGAAACATGCAGAAGAATGAAGCTGAATCACTGTATTTCACCAAATACAAAAGTAAATTCCAAGTGGATCAAGGACTTGGATGTTAGACCAGAAACTATCAGGTGGGGAGCTGGGGGCTCGAACCAGGATTCTTATGCCGGTCCTTGCGCTTTGCGCCCTGTGCGTTTAACCCGCTGTGCTACTGCCCAAGTCTCCCCTTATTTATATTTTTACCACAGTATTGCTCAGCTCTGGATTATGGTGGGGCACGGGATTGAACCTGGGATTTGGAAGTCTCTGGCATGAAAATTTGCATAACCATTATGCTATCTCTCCCACCCTATTTTGGAACTTTACATGAACTTTGCTTTACTTTAATTGTAGTGAATTTTAAATGTAGTGAATTTAATTGTCTCCAGACTAGGTGATGTTCTTTTTCTTTCTTTCTTTTTTTTTTTTTTTAAGATTTTTATTTATTAATGAGAAAGGAGGAGAGAGAGAAAGAACCAGACATCACTCTGGTACATGTGCTGCCGGGGATTGAATTTAGGACCTCATGCTTGAGAGTCTAATGCTTTATCCACTGTGCCACCTCCCAGACCACTAGGTGATGTTGTTGAAGGTAATGTCTACTGCAGAATGAAGTGATATCACTGATGAATTAAAAGTAATGACTAGCAACAACAACAACAAATGACTAACAGTGAGTTAAGATGAAACTATATTAGATTTTGTTAAACATTTAAAGTTGCATTAATGTTCTAGAAGCCTTAAGCAAAACCAAGAAAAGCACATTAAAAATCTTCCAGACTGGCAGCTAGGAAGGTCGTACCATTGGTACAGCCTCTGGCCTGTGAACGTGGGGTCCTGAGTTCCTCTTCTGCCCCTGACAGCACATGTGCCAGAGTGATACTCTGGTTTTCTCTCTCATTACTAAATAAGTAAAGGAATCATTTCATAAAAACCTATTGTTTTCACTGCACGAGATGCTTTTGCATGCATGTACATGACTTTCCATTCTGCTTTTAAACTGTTATTTGCAAACTCTTCCATATTATATGATCTTCATAATTGCCAATTTAATAGGGTGCATGAAAATCCATGTGGTTGATGTCATATAATTCATCACTAGGTTGTTTGCTCGCCCTCATTTTGCTATTAGCTGTACTTGGCAAAGAACATTTTCAATATTCTTATTTGTCAAGAATAAACTCCTAGGAGTGCAATTTACCGGGTCAAAGGTTTAGTTACAACACATTGTAATTTCATATTCTACTTTTCCTCCTTAGATAACAAATGAAGTACAGTACAGCTTGACAAGCTTTCAATACACCGTTCTCCAAGGTTTATCTTGCTGATTATCCTTTTCAGGAAGTAGTATTATCATTCCATCATTGTATTACTGCTGGAAAAAGAGCCCAGGCAGGCAGGTAACCTGAGCTCATTCAGAAGGTGAGTCCTGCTTTGAGGTGGCAACTATGAATGAAACCAGGAGGAAAAAAAACAAAAAAACCAAACGGCCTTGGGGATTTGTTGGAAGCCAGCTTTTGGAGTGGGAATGGGAATAGTGTTCTTCTGTTGAGAGTCAATAAATTCCCCAACAAAGGACTCGTTTTAAGAGTGGGTGCACGTTCGTTATTCACAATAACCATAGAGTAGAAGCAGCCTAGATGCTCATCATCAGATGACTGGCTAAAGAAGTTATGGGGCCGGGAGTCTGGCGGTAGCGCAGCGGGTTAAGCGCAGGTGGCGCTAAGCACAAGGACCAGCGGAAGGATCCCGGTTGGAGCCCCCGGCTCCCCACCTGCAGGGGAGTCACTTCACAGGCCGTGAAGCAGGTCTGCAGGTGTCTGTCTTTCTCTCCCCCTCTCTCTGTGTCTTCCCCTCCTCTCTCCATTTCTCTCTGTCCTATCCAACAACAATGACATCAATAATAACTACAACAACAAAAAAACAACAAGGGCAACAAAAGGAATAAATAAATAAATAAAATTAAAAAATATATATTAAAAAAAAAAGAAGTTATGGGGCCGGGTGGTGGTGAACCTGGTTGAGCGCACAGGTTACAATGCGCAAGGACCCAGGTTTGAGCCCCAGGTCCCCACCTGCAATGGGAAAGCTTTGCAAGTAGTGAAGCAGTGCTGCAGGTGTCTCTGTCTCTCTTCCTCTTATCTCCTCTTTTCCCCTCGGGTTCTGATTCTTTCTATCCAATAAATAAATAAAAGTAATAAAAATATTTTTAAAAAAGGAAAAAAGAAGTTATGGGATATATATTCCATGGGATACTATTTTGCAATTAAAAATGATAATATTGTGTCCTTTGGGACAAAGTGGATGGAACTGGAGGTGATGATGGTTAATAAGATAACTAAAGAGATGAAAGACAACTACCAGATGGTTTCACTCCTACGTGGATTCTAGACATCTGATTCACATTAACTTGCCAAAAGAAAAAAAAAATTGAAATGAAGCAGAAGTAAGCAAACTGTAAGACTTGTGAGAACTCTTATGGTGACCTCTGGGGGGTGGGCGGGTGGGGACACAGATTCTGGTGGTGGGTTTGGTGTGGAACTAGACACTGTCATCTTATAATCTTGCAACTATTAATAACAAATAAAAAATTAAAGAGTGGCCACACACAGTTGGAGTCTAATAAGTGCAATCTGTGCTAAGTGGACACGAGCTCTTAAATTTTTTTTTTTTTTTAGCGGGAGGGAAACTTTCCAAATTTATTCTCCAACAGACAGACACAGCAACAGGCGAAACTACAGGGTTTTCTCCATAGACCATTGCTTCTCAAGCCATTAATTGCTTAAAGTTATCAAGCTCAACAGTGAGAAAGCCTCTGTTGTGATCTCTGTAACAATAACCACTTCACAGTTAAAACAGGTACTGTGCCATTTGTGTTAACTTATAATTCCGGAAGGAAAGGCACAACTTGGCAAAGAAAAAAAATAGATGAATTAGGTACAATAAAAAATTTAAAATATTTATTTATTTATTCCCTTTTATTGCCCTTGTTTTATTGTTGTAGTTATTGATGTCGTCGTTGTAGGATAGGACAGAGAGAAATGGAGAGAGGAGGGGAAGACAGAGAGGGGGAGAGAAAGACAGACACCTGCAGACCTGCTTCACCGCCTGTTGGGGAGCCGGGGTTCGAACCAGGATCCTTATGCCTGTCCTTGTGCTTTGCGCCACGTGCGCTTAACAGGCTTTGCTACCGCCAGACTCCCACAATAAATTTTTAATAATTTTTATTTATTTGATAGACAGCCAGAAGTTGAGAGGAAGGGGGAGGTAGAGAGGGTGAGTGAGATATAGAGAGACACCTGCAGCCCTGCTTCTCCGCTTGTGAAGCTTCCTCTTGACAGTGGGCTAGAATAGAATTATTTTTTAAAATCACTTTACTGGGAGTCCCCCTGCAGGTGGAGGCCGGACGCTCGAACCCGGGTCCTTCCTCACTGTAAGGTGTGTGGTCCACCAGGTGCGCCACCGCCGAACCTCAAAAGCTCTTGATCAAACAGGCTGGATACCAGGGGTCTTCTGCAGCCGCAGCCCCGGCCGCCTTGTGCCTCTGCCCTCTGGGCCCACCACGCCCCCAGCTGCAGGGGACCCATCCGAAGGCGCTCCCGCCGCATCCCAGCCCTCCCGCGAGCCCCGCCCACCAGCGAGCCCCGCCCCGCCCTCCCCGCGAGTCCAGCCTTGCCCACCCGCGGGCCACGCCCACCAGCGAGCCCCGCCCTCCGCGAGTCCAGCCTTGCCCACCGGCGAGCCCCGCCCCGCCCACCTCGAGCCTCGCCCCGAACCCCGCCCACTTCGAGCCCCGCCCCCGAGCCCCGCCCCGCCCACCTCGAGCCCCGCCCCGCCCACCTCGAGCCCCGCCCCCGAGCCCTGCCCCGCCCTCCCGCGAGCCTCGCCCCGCCCCCGCCCCGCCCCCCGGAGCGACGCGTCGCGGCGGCGGCCAGGGCCCGGCTGCCTCAGTCGAGAGGGCGGGCGCGGGCGGAGGAGGAAGCGGCCGAGCTCAGTCCCGCTCCGGCGCCGCCGAGCACCGAGCACCGAGCACCGAGCACCGCCCGCCGCAGCCCCAGCCCCCAGCCCCCCAGCCCCCCAGCCCCGACCCTCGCGCCGCGCCGAGACAGGGGCCGGGCGGCGGGGGCGCGGAGGCCGCGGCGCCGCTTTGTCGTCGGGCCCGGGCCGAGGAGGCGGCGGGGGGGCGGGCGGAGGGGGGAGCTCGGCGCCCCGCTCCCTCGGCGGCTCATGGCGACGGCGCTCGGCACATCCGGGACCCTCCGGCCGCGGCGGCCGCGGCGCCGGCCGCTCGGACCCCAGCCCCGGCCGCGGTGGTGACTCGGCCGCGCCGCCCCGCTTCCCGCCGCCGCCCGCTCGACTCCCCGGCCGGACATGTCTCACCCCGCGGGCCGGAGGAGCGGGCCCGTCAAGCTGCGCCTGACAGGTGAGGCGGCGGCCTGCAGGCCGGGCGCCATGGGCGGCGCGGGGGCCGGGGGCCGGGGGCCGGGGGGCGGGCGGGGCGGGGCGGGCGGAGCCCTGGGCGGCGGACGCGGCGGGCGGCTGGGAGCCGGGGAGAGGCCGGGCCCGGGGTGCGACGGCTTCGCGGGGGGAGGCGTGTGCGTGTGTCTGCGTGTGTGGGTGTATCTGAGTGCGTGTGTGAGTGCATGTGTGGGTGTATCTGAGTGTGCGTGAGTCTGCGTGTGGATGTATCTGAGTGCGTGTGTGAGTGCGTGTGTGGGTGTATCTGTGCATGTGTGAGTGCGTGTGGGTGTATCTGTGTGGGTGTATCTGTGCGTGTGGGTGTATCTGAGTGTGCGTGTGTGAGTGCGTGTGTGGGTGTATCTGTGTGGGTGTATCTGAGTGCGTGTGTCTGCGTGTGTGGGTGTATCTGTGTGGGTGTATCTGAGTGTGCGTGTGCCTGCGTGTGTGGGTGTATCTGTGCGTGTGTGGGTGTATCTGCGTGTGATTGCATGTGTGGGTGTATCTGTGTGGGTGTATCTGAGTGTGTGTGTCTGCGTGTGTGGGTGTATCTGGGTGTATCTGGGTGTATCTGAGTGTGCGTGTGCCTGCGTGTGTGGGTGTATCTGTGCGTGTGTGAGTGCGTGTGGGTGTATCTGCGTGTGAGTGCATGTGTGGGTGTATCTGTGTGGGTGTATCTGCGTGTGAGTGCATGTGTGGGTGTATCTGTGTGGGTGTATCTGAGTGTGTGTGTCTGCGTGTGTGGGTGTATCTGGGTGTATCTGAGTGTGCGTGTGTGAGTGCGTGTGTGGTTGTATCTGTGTGGGTGTATCTGAGTGCTTGTGTCTGCGTGTGTGGGTGTATCTGTGGGTGTATCTGAGTGTGTGTGTCTGCGTGTGTGGGTGTATCTGAGTGTGCGTGTCTGAGTGTGCGTGTGCCTGCGTGTGTGGGTGTATCTGTGCGTGTTTGAGTGCGTGTGGGTGTATCTGCGTGTGAGTGCATGTGTGGGTGTATCTGAGTGCGTGTGTGAGTGCGTGTGTATCTGTGGGTGTATCTGTGTGTGTGTGTCTGCGTGTGTGGGTGTATCTGTGTGGGTGTATCTGCGTGTGTGGGTGTATCTGCGTGTGTGCGTGTGTGGGTGTGTGTCTGCGTGTGTGGGTGTATCTGAGTGGGTGTATCTGAGTGCGTGTGGGTGTATCTGAGTGGGTGTGTGAGTGCGTGTGTGAGTGCGTGTGGGTGTATCTGCGTGTGTCTGTGTGTGGGTGTATCTGAGTGCGTGTGTCTGCGTGCGTGGGTGTATCTGAGTGTGCGTGTGTGAGTGCGTGTGGGTGTATCTGAGTGTGTGTGTCTGCATGTGGGTGTATCTGAGTGTGCGTGTGTGAGTGCGTGTGGGTGTGTCTGAGTGTGTGAGTGCGTGTGGATGTATCTGAGTGTGAGTGCGTGTGGGTGTATCTGAGTGTGCAGGTCTGTGTGTGGGTGTATCTGAGTGTGCGGGTCTGCGTGTGGGTGTATCTGAGTGCGTGTGTGAGTGCGTGTCTGTGCGTGGCTGTATCTGAGTGTGCGTGCATATCTGCCTTCATGGGTATATCTGAATGTGAGTGTGTGTCTGCGTGCGTGTCTGCGTGCGTGGGTGTAGCTGAGTGTGTCTGCGTGCGTGGGTGTATGAGTGCTAGTGCGTGTCTGCGTGCATGAGTGTATCTGAGTATGCATGTGTGAGTGCGTGTCTGTGCCTGGGTGTATCTGAGTGTGAGTGCGTGTCTGCGTGTGGATGTATCTGAGTGTGCATGCGTGTCTGCGTTCTTGAGTGTGCGTATGTGAGTGTGACTGCGTGTCTGCGTGCGTTGAGTGTATCTGAGTGCGTGTGTGCGTGTGTGTCTGCGTGAGTGTATGTGTGAGTGTGTGTGTGTCTGCGTGAGTGTGCGTATCTGAGTGTGTGTGTGCATGGATGTATTTGAGTGTACGTGTGAGTGCGTGTCTGCGTGCGTGAGTGTATTTGAGTGTGAGTGTGCGTATGAGTGTGAGTGCATGTCTGCCTGCATGAGTGCGTATCTGAGTGTGAGTGCGTGTCTGCGTGCATGATGTGCGCCCGTATCTGAGTGCGTGCGTGTCTGCGTGTGCTTGCGTGGTCGCGCGCGAATGCATATTTGAGTTTGAGTGTGTGCGACTGGGCGCGAGTGTGTATGTATGAGCCTGTGTGCGCGAGTGAGTGTGAGTGAGTGTGCGTGTGAGTGAGTGCCCGCTGCCGCCTGTGCCCTTACTGGCAGGCCGGAACACCTGCCAGTGCATGTGGTGGGCTGGAGCCGTGTGCGGGTTCCGGTGTGTGGGGGGCGCCGCAGTTGTGGGCCCTGGTCCAGGTTCCTTGGCGTTCAGAGGCCTTCCCGAGTGCGGGTCGGGGGTCGCAGTGGGGCTTCCTGACAGTGCTTGATCCCGGTACCTGGTCTGGACCCTGTCTTTGCTGTTTTGACTTGGCGTGCTACCCTCTTCCAGCAGAAGCAAACAGCGTGTGTGTGTGTGTGTGTGTGTGTGTGTGTGTGTGCGTGTGTGTGCGCACGCGCCTGTGTGTGCATGTGTGTGTGTGCCTGTGTGTGTGCGCGCCTGTGTGGGCACGTGTGTGCGTGCCTGTGTGTGTGCGCGTGTGTGCGTGCCTGTGTGTGTGTGCGCGCTGGCGCCTGTGTGTGCGTCTGTGTGCGCGCGTGTGTGCGTTCGCCTGTGTGTGTGTACCCGCCTGCGTGTGCGCGTGTGTGCGTGCGCCTGTGTGTGAGTGTGTGTGCGCGTGTGTGTGCGCAGCGCCTGTGTGTGACTGTGCACGCGCCTGTGTGTGACTGTGTGAGCGCCTGTGTGTGGGTGTGTGTGCGCGCCTGTGTGTGACTGTGTGAGCGCCTGTGTATGGGTGTGTGTGCGCACCTGCGTGTGACTGTGCGCGTGCCTGCGTGTGACTGTGTGCGCGCCTGTGTGTGACTGTGCGCGTGACTGTGTGTGACTGTGTGCGCGCCTGTGTGTGCGCGCGTGGGGTCCTGCTGGGCTGCTCATGGCCTTTGCAAGCTGCAGGTCACTCATGGCTCCCGATGAGCCGAGCTCTCGTGTTCAGAATGAGCTGACTGGCCGGCCAGGCTTTGAGGTGGACTCTGGTCGGGTCTGTCTGCTGGCTGAACTTTGGAGGTGAAACTTGGATTTGGTGTTTGAGGATTCGACCTGCCTGTTCTTCGGGAATATTGCAAAGATCATTTTATTTTATTTTTAAAGCACTTTGAGTTTTTCTTTATTTTCTTTTTTTCAGGAGGAAGTTTTTTTTTTTTTTTTTTTTTGTTTTTTAACCTCCAGGGTTATCACTGGCGCTCGGTGCCTGCACTACGAATCCACTTGGCTCCTGGAGGCCATTTTTCCCTTTTGTTGCCCTTGTTGTTTTATTGTTGTAGTTACTATTGTTATTATTGATGTTGTTGTTGTTGGATAGGACAGAGAAATGGAGAGAGGAGAGGAAGACAGAGAGGGGGAGAGAAAGACACCTGTAGACCTGCTGCGCCGCCTGTGAAGCGACTCCCCTGCAGGTGGGGAGCCGGGGCTGGAACCGGGATCCTTATGCCGGTCCTTGAGCTTTGTGCCATCTGAGCTTAAGCTGTTGCGCTACCGCCCGGCCCTCTTAATGAGTGGGAAATCTGGATTGGGGTAATGTCTGTCTTTCCCCATTGAGTTGCATTATTATTATTAATTAAAAAAATATTTTCCCCTTGCTCTTGTTTTTCGTTGTTGTAGTTATTGTTGTTGTTATTGACGTCGTTGTTAGACAGGACAGAGAGAAATGGAGAGAGGAGGGGAAGACAGAGACGGGGAGAGAAAGACAGACCCCTGCAGACCTGCTTCACCGCCTGTGAAGCGACTCCCCTGCAGGTGGGGAGCCGGGGGCTCAAACCGGGATCCTTACGCCGGTCCCTGCGCTTTGCGCCATGTGCTGCGCTACCACCGGACTCCCTAATTTGTTGTTTTAATGATTATGTACTGGAACCAGTCCTGTGTTGTGACTATGAAAAGAAACTGTGATTCCAGGTGTCCAAAAAAGCACCAGAAAAGGTTGTTGGCCATTTTCTTCTTTCTGGACTGTACACGTAATGAGAAAATGAGGGTGAAAACGGGAATTTCGATGTCTGCAGATAAGAGTTTGAGGTTTTTAGTCTGACTCAATAAATCTTAATAATGTTTATCTGTGGTTTTCTTACTGCATACATTATAAAAATTCTGAGTAAAGCTGGGAGAAAGGGGGAGAGAGAACACTGGACACAATGTATAGGGTGATTTATTTATTTATTTATTTATTTTGACAAGTTCTTTAGGGGCCGGGCGGTGGTGCACTTGGTTAAGCGCACATACCACCATGCTTAAGGATCTGGGCTTGAGACCCGGCTCCCCACCTGCAGGGGGGACACTTCAGGAGCGGTGAAGCAAGTCTGCAGGTGTCTGTCTTTCTCCCTCTCTCTCTCCTCCCTTCTCAATTTCTCTCTGTCCTAGCAAATAAAAAGTAGGAAAAGCAAAAAACAAAAAGAAAATGGGTGCCAGGAGCCAGAACCGAGCCCCAACAATAACCCTGGTGGAAAAAAAAGAATTTTTTTTTTTAGAGGAATTTTAAGTATACACTGGTCCATTGATTGTAATAAGTTTGAAGTACTCTCAATTTCTTAGAATTATTGGGAATATATTTCTGTCATATTTTAAGAGAAAACTTCAATTATTGAAAACATTTTTATATGTATTGGTGTATTTTCTATTTTGTCAGGAAAGTTATTTTCACTTTTATTCATACACAAAGTCAGTGGGATTTTTAGCAAATAGATCTTGAGAGTTGGAGTCAATTTAGCAGCTTCTTAGGACGTAGACATTAAAGGGCTAGATGGAAAAGATTGCGTTGACTGACTGAATAAATGACAAGGCTGTGTTTGATGTGACTCCAGAAGTTGGTCTGGATCTAGTGCCTAACTTTTCAGTCCATCTTGAGAAGCCAAATAAAATATTTAACCTAGGCTTCATTTTTTTTTTTTTTTTTTACAAAAAAGCTGATTCTTTGTTAAGAACTTAAGAAATGTCTGGCATACCTTTAGACTAAGTGCTTAGCAGTTCATTTAGACCGGGTTCCATAATAAAGGGAAATAGGCAGATCCCACAGTGAGTTTTTATTTGGTTTGGAATGTAAGATGGTTTTAAATTATTGTTTTTTGCCTTAAGTTAGCACCATGCTAGTATTTCAGTTTATAGAATGCTTTGATTCCCATATATTTTATAAACTGCAGTTATTCAATTATATTCTTAATGTAGAGCCGGCCCTCTAGCAGAAGGTATAAACAGTTTATATGTGGTGGCTCTCTCTCTGAAGAAATATTTGAACCCTGAGCTTTTTCCTCAAAACAGATAGACTTTCCTACGTGTTATTCTGAAAACCACAGTCAAGTAGCAACTGGTCTTTGTTAATACGGAGAGGCAGGGCTAGAGCCAGGGAGATAATACAGTGACTGAGCTAAAGACACCAGAAGCTCTGAGGTCCCAGATTCCAAGCTCAGTACCACTGCTAGCCAAAGCTGAGCTGTGCTCTATTTGTTTTTTCTTTGACTAGTTTAATTCCAAAGTTAAGATTTCTCATGCTGTTGAGATTAAAATCTGATTTGACCCATCAAGCTGCTTCTATTATGAAACATCAGCACTTAATCATTAATATTGGCCTTGTGATACAATTCTCAACTCTCTTCTGAGAGAATACAAATGTAGATTTTTGTGTGCATTATATTTATGAATATCTGATTGAGACTTTTACAGTGGTCTGGATGAAAACATTCTTTGTATTTGGCTACAGTGAAAAATTTGGGGTGCATTTTAATATTCTTTCGAAGACCAAAGATTTAATATTTAAAATCATTGACTTGCAACAGATGACTTATCCTAACATTTGTTCGGGCCTTTTTGTAATTTAAATATTTGTGTATGCTGCTGCTTTTTCTCCTCCTCCCATCTCTCTCTAATGTCTGTCGGACTTTGTGAGTTTTCCAGATGGAGAGAGGACGGCTCTGCAGCATGGGTGTGTAGCCTGTCGCTGTCCCCCCCCCCCCCCCCCCCAGTGCTCCCAGGTGGCTCCAGAGATCAACCTCAGCTGAGCACCTGGCAAGGCAGGCAGTCTTGCAGGTGAGCTACTAGCTCTTTTTGAAGCTATAATGCTAACTTTTTAAAGAAATTATTTATTTAGTCCCTTTTGTTCTTGTTTTATTGTAGTTATTATTGCTGTTATTGATATCGTTGTTGTTGGATAGGACAGAGAGAAATGGAGAGAAGAGGGGAAGACAGAGAGGGAGAGAGAAAGACAGACACCTGCAGACCTGCTTCACCGCCTGTGAAGCGACTCCCCTGCAGGTGGGGAGCCGGGGGCTCGAACTGGGATCCTTGCGCGTTGCTTTGCGCCACCTGCGCTTAACCTGCTGCGCTACTGCCCAACTCCTTTTTTTTTTTTTTTTTGCCACCAGAGTTATTCCTGGGGCTTGGTGCCAGCACTACAAATCCACTGCCTCTGGGAGCCATTTCTTCCATTTTACTGGTTAGGACAGAGAGAAATTGAGAGAGGAGGGGGAGATAGGGACAGAGACACAGACACCTGCAGACATGCCTCACCACTTGTGAAACGTCCCCCCTGAAGGTGGGGAGCCTGGGGCTCGAACTGGGATCCTTGCATGGATCCTTGAGCTTTGTGGTTCTTCTTCTTGCGTTTGCCCTTCTTCCATAGCCAGTCAACAGCGTCAGGTTGAGCCTGATGTAAAGTTTCGAGACCTCCTTTGAATCTGGAGAGGTGGCAGTCGTTGACTATGTGGGTCACAGTCTGTCTGGAGCCGCAGGGGCAGTTCGGGTCGTCTCTGGCTCCCCAGCGGTGGAACATAGCGGCGCACCGGCCATGGCCTGTTCGATAGCGATTGAGGAGGGCCCAATCATAACGTGGTAGGTCAAAGCCGGGTTGGCGCTCGCAGGGGTCTGTGATGAGGTGTTTGTTCTTGACCTCAGCTGACTGCCAACTCTGTGTCCAAGAGTCTGGAACAGAGAAGTTCAGTGTAGGCGTAGGGGACCAGATTGGGTGACGAGACGTCAAGCGTTGGACAGGGTGGGCGAAGATATCCGTGTATATTGGCAGGTCCGGTCGAGTGTAGACATGGGAAATGAACTTAGATGATGCCACATCCCGACGAATATCTGGCGGGGCGATGTTGCTAAGAACTGGCAGCCATGGAACCGGGGTGGAACGGATGGTTCCAGAAATGATCCTCATGGAGGAATATAATTTGGAATCGACCAAGTGGACATGGGGGCTACGGAACCATCCTGGGGCACAGTATTCTGCAGTGGAATAGCATAATGCCAGAGAGGATGATCGTAGTGTGGAAGCGCTCACGCCCCATGAGGAGCTGGCCAGTCTTGCAATGATGTGATTCCTCGCGCCCACCTTTGCTGCAGTTTTTATGAGATGTTCGTGAAATGACAGAGTGCGATCGAGAGTAACGCCAGGATAGACTGGCTGGGCTTCATGCCGGATTCTCGTATCGCCAAGCTGCACGTTAAGCTCACGCGAGGCCGAGGCATGGTGTAGATGGAAAACAGATGATACCGTTTTTGCAGTGCTGGGGATTAGTCGCCATTTTTTACAGTAATCAGATATCAGAGACATGTCTTTGGTGAGTGTTTCCTCGAGGATGTCGAACTTGATGCCTGAGTTGCTTTGTGGTATGTGTGCTTAACCCAGTGTGCCACCACCCTACCCCACGGTTTTGTTTTTGTTTTTAATTTTTAACTTTTAATTTTATTTATTCATTTATTTATTTGTTGGGTAGACACAGAGAGAAATCAAGAGGGGTGAGATAGAGAGGGAGAGAGGGAGAGAGACACCTGCAGCTCTGCTTCACCATTCATGAAGCTTCCGCCTACAGGTGGGGACCAGGGGCTTGAACCTGTGTTCTTATGCTCTGTAATGTGTGCGCTTAACCACGTGTACCACCCTTCCCCTCATTTATTTATTTATTTATTTATTTTCCCTTTTGTTGCCCTTGTTTTTTTAAAAATTTTTTTTAGATTTATTTATTTATTCCCTATTGTTGTCCTTGTTTTATTGTTGTAGTTATTATTGATGTCGTTGTTGTTGGATAGGACAGAAAGAAATGGAGAGAGGAGGGGAAGACAGAGGGGAAGAGAAAGATAGACACCTGCAGACCTGCTTCGCCACCTGTGAAGCGACTCCCCTGCAGGTGGGGAGCCGGGGTCCTTATGATGGTCCTGTGCTTTGCGCCATATGCACTTAACCTGCTGTGCTACCGCCCGACTCCCTGCCCTTGTTTTTTTATTGTTGTTGCTATTGATGTCGTCGTTGTTACAGGACAGAGAGAAATGAAGAGATGAGGGAAAGATAGAGAGGGGGAGAGAAAGACAGACACCTGCAGACCTGCTTCACCGCCTGTGAAGCGACTCCCCTGCGGGTGGGGAGCTGGGGGCTTGAACCGGGATCCTTATGCTGGTCCTTGCTCTTTGTGCCACCTGCGCTTAACCCACTGCGCCACCGCCCGACTCTCCCACATTTAAAAAAAATAGTCACTTAAATCTGTTTTATTTGATAGGATAGAGAGAAACTGAAAGGGTAGGGGTTAAAAAGCCAGAGAGAAGTAGATACCTGTTTCACCACTTGTGAGGCTTTTACTCTTTTCCTTCCCAACCCTCCCTCCCTTCCTTCCATTATATTTATTTATTGGCTAGAGACAGCCAGAAATCGAGATGGTAGGATGAGAGACAGAGACACCTGTAGCCCCTGCACCAACATAAGCCAGTGCTCTGGTAAAAATAGAGAGAGACACCTGCAGTACTGCTTCATCATTTGCAAATCTTTCCCCTTGGAGGTGGGGACCGGGGTCTTGAACTCAGGTCCCTGTGCATTGTAACGTGTACTCAACCAGGTGTGCCACCACCTGGCTCCATTTCCTCTTTTCATTTGAATTATTTCTTCTAGTCTGATCTTCAGGCCCACAGCTGAACCTGCCTATGTGCTTCATGTAGTTTGTTTTTCATTGGTGAATAAAGTGTGTGTGTTTGTATTAGGGCTATATTTTCTTTCTTGTTGGAATTGTAACTGTCACACCATACTAGTCTGTCATTATTTAGTATATAACTCAATTCTCTCTCTTTTGAAATTACCAGTTTTTTCTTTATATATATATTTATTTATTATTTGATAATAACAAACATTGAGAGGGGCGGGGGAGATAGAGAGGCACCTGCAGCCCTGCTTCACCACTTGTGAAGCTTTCTCCCTGCAGGTGGGGACTAGGGGCTTGAACCCGGGTCCTTGAGCGCTGTGTTGTGTGAACTTAACAGTGTCCCATCTGCTCCCCTGATTCAAGTCTTTTTTTAAAAAATTTTTTTAAAAATATTTTATTTTATTTATTTATTCCCTTTTGTTGCCCTTGTTGTTTTATTGTTGTAGTTATTATTGTTGTTGTCGTCGTTGTTGGATAGGACAGAGAGAAATGGAGAGAGGAGGGGAAGACAGAGAGGGGGAGAGAAAGATAGACACCTGCAGACCTGCTTCACCGCCTGTGAAGCGACTCCCCTGCAGGTGGGGAGCCGGGGTTCGAACCGGGATCCTTATGCCGGTCTTTGTGCTTTGCGCCACCTGCGCTTAGCCCGCTGCACTACCGCCCGACTCCCCTCAAGTCCTTTTCTACCATCATGCACCAGGACCCCAAAGCTCCCACCACCAGGGCTTTGTTCCTGTTGATTTCACTACTCTGGTAGATTTTTCATTCTTGACTGGGGGAAAAAGATAGAGACCATTTTAATTAGAAGATCTCAACAGAGCTGGGGAGACGAAATAGTTATGCAGATGACTTCCATGCCTGAATCTCTCAGCTCCCAGGTTCAATCCCCAGTATCACTCTAAACCAGACATGAGCAGTGCTCTGGTGAAAATAAAATAATAAAATTATAACAAAAACATTTATCTATTAACGAGAGAGTGGGAGAACTGGAACGTCACTCTGGTACATGCAATGCCAGGGACTGAACTCAAGAACTCATGGTCCTAGATTAGATTAACTATGCAACTGTTATCACATTTAGTATTAGTAATAGCTTTCAGAGGGGTGTGAGAAACTGCAGCTTGGAGAGGTCAGGCACGTGTCAGAACCCAAATTACATTGCCTGGTAATCCTGTTACAGCAGTTCAGGACGTGACACAGTGGATAAGGTGTTGGACCATCAGGCAAGAGGTCCTGAATTTGAACCCTGGCATTGCATGTGCCAGAGTGATTTTTTAAAAAATAATTATTTATTCCCTTTTTTTCCCCCCTCTCACCTGAGTTAACCTTTCTTCTTTGTCTAAGAGATTCTTTTAATATCTGACCTGACTGAAGGGCATTTGCTGTTCTTTGTTGTAAAGGCCATGAGGGCAAAATTTTTGTTTCATCATGGATTAAGAACTTTTTAACATTTTATTGAGAGGGCTGACCTGGTGTAGTGGCTCAGCACATAGTCTCTGAGGAATAAGGGCTTCAGGTTCAAACCCCTTTCTCACTAGAAGCCAGAGGTTCACCCCTCTGGGGTAAAAAAAAAAGAAAAGACTTTAGTGGTCTGGGAGGTGGCACAATGGATAAAGCATTGGACTCTCATGAGGTCCCTGGGTTCAATCCCCGGGAGCACATGTACGAGAGTACTTTCTGATTATTCCTCTCTTTCCTTCTATCTTTCTTATTAATAAATAAATAAAATATTAAAAACCATCTTATTGAATGAATTCTGGGCTCAGGATGAGTAGTTCCATATAGTTCTCTATGTAATCTTTATGGCTCTTGCACTGGGATGATGGACAAAAAAGATGAGGCAGGATCCAATCAGGTTACTTAGAACTTCCTTATATTGTTTCAAGAATTTGTTTATGTAAAAGATAGTGGGAGCCTTGGGGCTGGGTGGTGCCGCACCTGGTTGAGCGCACATGTTACAGTGCACAAGGACCCAGGTTCAAGCCCCCAGTCTCCACCTGCCTGGGGAAAGCTTTGCAAGTGTTGAAGCAGGGCTGCAGGTCTCTGTCTCTCACCTTCTCTATCGCCCCTTCCCTCTCGATTTCTGGCAGTCTCTATCCAATAAATAAAAAAAGATTAAAAAAATCAAAAATAAAAAAAGATAGTGGGAACCATTGAAGAATTCAAAGCTTTGATCTGTTTGCTGTTTTGAAATATGTTAGGATTGGGCGACTGGGAGGTGGTTCACCTTTTGAGTGATTGAACGTACACTTTATTTTTTAAAGGTAAAGACATTGTTGATGAGGGGAGAGAACCAGAGCATCACTGGCACATGCCATGCCCAGGACTGAACTTGGGACTTCATGCTTCCAAGTCCAGCATTCGGGCCTCTGCCTCCCCTCCTGAGCCACTGGCTCTTTAATAGGCATCTTCTTATATTTGACTTAATTCTAGCTAACTTATATTTAGTGGCATTTTTCGATTTTCACTGTATTAAAAAAAGCTTTATTGACAAGACACACACACACAACTAGAGCATCACTCTAGCCACCTCCTGGGACATTTCAGCGTGTGCGTGTGTAATCTTAGTTGTTGCTTTTGTTTAGGAATGCAGTGATGTTTATCTGTTTGATTAGAGCAGATTTGCTAAACACTAAGACTTTTACTTGATGCATATTTTTTTCATTTCCTTCCCACTTCTTCCCTCCCCCCCCCCTTCCTTCCTTCCTTCCTTCCTTCCTTCCTTCCTTCCTTCCTTCCTTCCTTCCAGAGCACCACTCATCTCTGGTTATGGTGGTATTGGGGATTGAACCTGGAACCTCAGGCATGAGTCTTTTTAAAAAATTTTATTTATTTATTTTCCCTTTTGTTGCCCTTGTTTTTTCATTGTTGTTGTAGTTATTGTTGTTATTGATGTCGTTGTTAGATAGGACAGAAATGGAGAAGAGGAAGGGAAGACAGAGGGGGAGAGAAAGACAGACACCTGCAGACCTGCTTCACCGCCTGTGAAGTGACTCCCCTGCAGGTGGGGAGCCAGCTGGAACAGGGATCCTTACCCCAGTCCTTGCGCTCTGGGCCATGTGTACTTAACTGGCTTCGCCTGACTCCCAAGAGTCTTTTTCATAACCCCAACCTACATTTATTTTCTAGTTACAATATTTGACTTTTTTTTTTTTTTTTTTTTGCTAAAGTACTGCACAGCTACTGATTATGATGGTATAGGGGCTTGAACCTGGGACTTCCAAGCCTCTAGAAAGACAGTGTTTTTGCATCCATTATACTATCTCCTCTGCCCCTATTTGGCATTATTTATTTATTTTTTATTTAAAGTTTTTTTTTTTTTTGCCTCCAGGGTTACTGCTGGGGCTTGGTGCCTGCACTACGAATCCACAGCTCCTGGAGGCCATTTTTTTCTCCATTTTGTTGCCCTTGTTGTTGTCATTATTGTTATTGTTGCCACTAATGTTGTTGGATAGGACAGAGAGAAATTGAGAGAGGAGAGGAGACAGGGAAAGATAGACACCTGCAGACCTGCTTCACCGCTTGTAAAGTGACCCCCCTGCAGGTGGGGTGCTGGGGGTTCTAACTGGGATCCTTATTTCGGTTCTTGAGCTTTGCACCACGTGCGCTTAACCCGCTGCGCTACTGCCCAACCCCCGGCATTTAAAATTTTTATTAGTGAGAAAGATTAGTGAGAGAGAAGAAGAACTGGACGTCACTCTGGGACATGTGTTGCTGGGGATTGAATTTGGGACCTCATACTTGAGAGTCCAACACTTTATCCACTGCACCACCTCCTAGTTCACTATTTGGCATTTAAAGAAATGTTATTTTTATTTTAATTTATTTTGATAAAGAGTGAGGCAGAGAGGACAGGAGAGCCAGACACACTTGCAGCACTGCTTATGAAGTTTTCCTCCCTGCAGGTGGGAACTGAGGGCTTGAACTCTTGTCCTGAGAGTTTGGTGGTATAGTTGCTCTATCAGGTATGACATTACTAAGCCCTTTTCCCCCAGCCTGACATTTTTAATAGTTAAAAAAACATTTATTTATTTGATAGAGAGAATCAGAGCATAACTGTCACATGTGGTGCCAGGGGTTGAACTCAAGACTTCAGGACTGCAAACCCTGCACTCCATTACTAAGGCATCTCTGTCCAACCAGCAGTTTTCACAGTTTTTTTTTTTTTTTTAGAGCACTACTCAGTTCTGGGTTATGATAGTGCTGGAGATTGAACCTGGGGCTATGGAGCCTCAGGCATGAGAGTCTCTTTGCATAACCATTATGCTATATGTCTACCTCAACCCTTGTTTCTATTTCTCTAGTATCTTTTCACTAATGTATAATTAGTCCAACAAAGGAAGAAGTTGCTTGTTTTAGAATAACTTCTGAAATACTGACTAAAAAAACATACTTGCTACATTAAGTATCAAAACACATGTAAGTTTAGTAGTATGATCTAGATTCTTTTTTTTAGCTTTCTTTTTTTATTAATACTTATTTCCTTTTGTCGCCCTTGTTTTTTATTGTTGCAGTTATTATTCTTGTTGTTATTGATGTCGTTGTTGTTAGGGCAAAGAGAAACGGAGAGAGGAGGGGAAGACAGAGAGGGGGAGAGAGGCACCTGCAGACTAGCTTCACCGCCTGTGAAGCGACTCCCCTGCAGGTGAGGAGCCTGGGGCTCGAACCAGGATCCTTAACGCCAGTCCTTGTGCCTTGCGCCACATGAGTGTAACCCACTGTTCAACTGCCCGAGTCCCTATGATCTAAATTCTTACAAAACTTGGACAACAGACATAAAATGTAAGCTTTAAAGAAAATCTTGCTAGTTTATTTTAAGTAGGTATTACTGCATGTGTAATTGAACAAGGGGCATTTATTTTCCCCAGAAGTTTCCTTATCCCCTTCATAACCGGTCTCCTTTCCCGTCGTCATTCCTTGGCAAGCATGTCTGCTTTCTGTCAGTACCATTTTGCTTCTCCTAGAATATTATGGAAATAGAATCATACAGCATGTAGGCTTCTTTCTCTTAGCATAATGCTTTTGAGATCTATGTTGTGTATCAGTTGTTTGGTTCTTTTAGTTTCTGAAGAATACTGCATTATACACAGATTTGATTTTGTTTACCCATTCATAAATATCCAGACATTTGTTTCTAGTTTTTTGTCATTAAGAGTAAAGCTGTTATGAATATTTGAGTTTATATCTCTTTGCAAATGTATTATTTCTTTTAGGTTTATGATGTTGGGCCATGTGGCAAATGTGTTTAGTTAAAAAATTTGCTTGGACTTTTTAAGTTTACCATTTAAAATATTGATGATAATCATTCTATTCTATATGAAAGATAATACTACTCTGGTCTGTGACTGTGCCAAACTCAGGATCTCATGCTGAATTCTACTGTTGAGCCACCTCTGAGGCGGCGGAAGTCGTGCCATTTGTATTGCTACCAGCAGTGATTATAAATCCCATTCTTCTCAGTGCTAGCTAATATTTAAATGCTTGATATTTTCAATTTTGGCTTTGGAGATTATGAACTTGGAGGCAGACGCGGACTCAGAGTCTGTCTATGGTAAGCTTTGTGGTTTTTTAAAAAATATTTATTCCCTTTTGTTGCCCTTGGTTTTTTTGTGTTTTTTTTTTTTGTAGTTGTTGTTGTTATTGATGTCGTCGTTGTTGGATAAGACAGAGAGAAATGGAGAGAGGAGGGGAAGACAGGGAGGGGGAGGGAAAGATAGACACCTGCAGACCTGCTTCACCGCTTGTGAAGCCATTCACTGGAGGTGGGGGAGCTGGGGCTCGAACCAGGGACCTTTCGCTGGTCCTTGAGCATTTTCTCCATTTTATTGGATAGAACAGACAGAAGCTGAGAGAGGAGCGCAAGATAGAGAGGGAGAGAGAAAGACAGACACCTGCAGACATACTTCGCTACTTGTGAAGCTTCCCTCTGTAGGTGGGGAGCCAGGGGCTCAAACCTGGATCCTTATGCAGGTCCTTGCACTTCTTGCAGTTCTCGCCAAGTGCACTTAACCTGGTGCGCTACCGCCAGACTCCCAAGCTTTGTGTTTGTTTTTTAAAAAATATTTATTTATTCCCTTTTGTTACCCTCATTTTATTGTTGTTGTTATTGATGTCATCGTTGTTGGATAGGGCAGAGAGAAATGGAGAGAGGAGGGGAAGACAGAGAGGGGGAGAGAAAGACAGACACCTGCAGACCTGCTTCACCACTTGCGAAGTGACCCCCCCTGCAGGTGGGGAACTGGGGGCTCGAACAAAGATCCTTACGCTGGTCCTTGCGCTTTGTGCGACATGCTTAACCTGCTGTGCTACCACCTGACTCCCCAAGCTTTGTGTTTTTAAAAACTCTTGTTATCTTGGTACGTGCACCTTTCAAGTTTATACTTGAAACAATGAGGTTTACTTGAGGATCTTTTTTTTTTTAATTTCTTTATTGGGGGATTAATGTTTTACAGTCGACAGTAAATACAATAGTTTGTACATGCATAACATTTCTCAGTTTTCCACGTAACAATACAACCCCACTAGGTCCTCTGTCATCCTTTTCCAAGGCTTGTATCCCCCCCCCCGCCCCGAGTCTTTTATTTTGGTGCAATATACCATTGAGGATCCTTCTGAGCAAGAGTTGAAAAATACTGTTCAAGCTGTGAAACATAATGTTCATGTATTTTATCACTTTTGACAGAAGTTTTTTTTTAATATTTATTTATTTTCCCTTTTTTTTGCCCTTGTTGTTTAACATTGTTGTGGTTATTGATGTTGTTGTTGTTGGATAGGACAGAGAGAAATGGAGAGAGTGAGGGGAAGACAGAGGGGGAGAGAAAGATAGACACCTGCAGACCTGCTTCACCGCCTGTGAAGCGACTCCCCTGCAGGTGGGGAGCCGGGGGCTCGAACCGGGATTCTTCTGCCGGTCCTTGCGCTTTGCGCCACCTGCGCTTAGCCCGCTGTGCTACTGCCGACTCCTGACAGAAGATTGTTTTAAAAAAAAATTGCTTATTTTTACCAGAACACCACTTTGCTCTGGCTTATGGTGGTGCTGGGAGGATTGTATTTTTAAAAAAATTTTTATTTATAAAATGGAAATAATTTACAAGACCATAGGATAAGAGGGGTACATTTCCATACGATTCCCACCCCCAGAGCTCCATATCCCATCCCCTCCCCTGATAGCTTTCCTATTCTTTAACCCTCTAGGAGTGTGGACCCAGGGTCACTATGGGATGCAGAAGGCTGCCTTCCGTAATTGCTTCCCCACTGAACGTGGGCGTTGACAGGTGGATCCATACTCTCAGCCTGTCTCTCTCTTTCCCTAGTGGGGAAGGGCTCTGGGGAATCCTTCCTCCAGGACACATTGGTGGGGTTGTCTGTCCAGGGAAGTCTGGTTTGCATCATGGTAGCATCTGGGACCTGGTGGCCAAGACTCCCAGGTTGAAAGCAGCTTCCTTGCAGAGCTCATGCCAGGTGTTGTCTGTCTCCAAGCTGCCATCTTGGCTCCACCAAGGATTGTATTTTAATTACACTAGTTTTTTTTTTTTTTAAAGATTTTAGAAAAATTTTAATATACTTTTGTTGTCCTTGTTGTTTTATTGTTGTAGTTATTATTGATGTCATTGTTGTTGGATAGGACAGAGAGAAATGGAGAGAGGAGGGGAAGACAGAGGGGGAGAGAAAGATAGACACCTGCAGACCTGCTTCACCGCCTGTGAAGCGACTTCTCTACAGGTCGGGAGCCAGGGGCTCGAACCGGGATCTTTATGCCAGTCCTCCTTGCGCCTTGCGCCACCTGCACTTTACCCGCTGTGCTACTGCCCGACTCCCAAGTATATTAGTTTTTAACAGTTATGTGCTGTGTCTTGTAGGTGCTGGTACAATATTAATAATGAATAATATAAATACTTACTTAAATGGCATGTCATAAAATAGGCACAAGTATCTTGTACACCTTAAGGGTACCAATACTTACAAAGAATTAAAATAGTGCAGGGATAAATAGTATAATGGTTATACAAAGGGATTCTCAGCTTTTGCATTATAGTTTTTATATTTAATATAGTGGTCATCTAATTATATTTATTCTGTCTTTATTAAATTTTAATATTAACTGAGATTTAGAGAATATTTTAAAAGGCTGAAGAGTTTGGAGGTGGGGGAACTGTTTGGAGCCTTGTCTTTAATGACTTAACACAGAATCCCCCCAACATTTTCTTCTCCTACCATAGCCTGTATTTTCACTTCTTGGCCAGTAGATGGGGGTATTTCAGCACAGGTAAATGTCAAGAGTCGTAATGATCAGTAAAACTGAAGGCCAAAGACAGAATGAGTATACTAACATAGAGTGATTAGAAACTATCAGAGGTAATGCTGGCTTCTAATTAAATGTATTCTTTATTATCAACTAACTTTCTCTTTCTCTCCTTCCTCCCTCCCTCTTCCTTCCTTCCTTCCTTCCTTCCTTCCTTCCTTCCTGTCTTCATACCGGAGCACTGCTCAGCTCTGGCTTATGGTAGTGCAGGGGATTGAACCTGAGACTTTGGAACTTCAGACATGAGAGTCTCTTTGCATAGTCATTATACTATCAACCCTGCCCTTATCAACTTTCTTATATCAGATTTTCATGTTACAAGTTATAGAGGCAGATAAAAATCTTTTTGTTATATTGCAGTTGCGGAAAGTAGTTAATTGTTTCCACTTTTAGAATGATCTTATGTCATTAGACTATATAGAGCTTCCTTCCTCTAGAATAAAACTTACTGGTGATTGGATTACTCAGGATCACATGAATCTACTATAAATAAGGTTAAGAGAGAAAACTGAGAAAAATTTAACATGATTTTAAGGTCCTCATTTGAAACAAAAAATGGTATCTCTTTGGTGTGGTATTGAATTAATCAGCTTGACACTTACATGCTAATAATTTGACAGTGTTAATGTATAAAAGATGTAGGGTGGACTACTGCGAGAGTAGGTGCTGGCGTGCATGCAGTCCAGCCTTGCACCCTGGTGCCAGGTGGGCGGTGCTGTGGCATTGGAGGAGGCTTACTCTCCCCAGCTCTGTCTGATGAAAAAGTGGCTTGGAGTGGTGAAAAAGTGGATGAGGAGAGAGAGAGAGAGAGAGAGAGAGAGAGAGTGTGTGTGTGTGCGCGCGCACGCGTACATGCATTTGTTATTCACCGTAATGTTTAACTTGATGAACAGAATTACTTTACCATACTCTAAACTTTGCTCATTTAAAAAATTAAATATATTTAAAACATTTATTACTTATTGAGTAGAGTCAAATTGAGAAGGAGAAGAGGGGGGATGGAGAGAGGAGGAGGAAGGAAGGGGAGGAGAGAGAGGCTTGTAGCGCTGATTCACCAGTACTTCTCTTGGTGGGTCTGGAGACCTTTGAATTGAAACACACACACACACACACACACACACACACACTTACTTTCTTTTTGTTGTACTTTTCCCTCCAGGTAAAAAGAGAGACTGTAATTTCCCTTTGGACCAGATTTCATAGGTCAGTGAGTGTTTTGAATAAAGCAAATTTTGTTGGGGCTATGGAGACAGCCTAATGGTTCCGCAAAAAAAGGAATTTCCTGCCTGCTCTCAGGTTCCTGGTTCAGTCCCCAGCACCACCATCAGCCAGACCTGAGCAGGGCTCTGGTCAGTCTCTCTCTCTCTCTCTTTCTCATTCAAATAAATAAATACACATTTTAAAAAGAGAAAATTTGTTGTCCTCTTGTCTCTTCCACCAGCTAGTTGACTATGTCAGATGGGGAGTGAGTCCATTTAATTTGGGGGGGGGGTTAGGGGGCGGGGCGGTGCCCTGCGAATCTAAGGAGTGTGCTGGGGTCGGACATCTGAGCTAATGCAGAAGTTTGGAATGAACATTCCAGCTGATAAAACTGCTGCAGATTGAAACCTTTGCCTTTCCCCCCCAAAAGAAGTAGTTTAGAAGAGCATGATGTGTGCTGATAAGTGGTTGTTAAATGGTGAGAGGTAATAATTTATTTATTATTATTGTTATTTTATTTTTTGGCCTCCAGGGTTATTGCAGCGGCTTGGTGCCTGCACCATTTTCCCCCTTTTGTTACCCTGGTTGTTTTTACCATTGTTGTGATTATTATTATCCTTGTTATTGATGTCGTTTTTGGATAGGACAGAAATGGAGAGAGGAGGGGAAGACAGAGGGGGAGAGAAAGACAGACACCTGCAGACGTGCTTCACCACCTGTGAAGCGACTCCCCTGCAGATGGAAAGCTGGGGGCTCGAACCGGGATCCTTACACCAGTCCTTGTGCTTTGCACCATGTGTGCTTAACCCACAGCACTACCGCCCGGCCCCTGAGGGAATAATTTTTTAAAAAGATTATTGTCTACTTTTTTTATATATGTTTTTATTTATTTATTTTCCCTTTTGTTGCCCTTGTTTTTTATTGTTGTAGTTATTATTATTGTTATTGATGTCATTATTGTTGGATAGGACAGAGAGAAATGGAGAGAGGAGGGGAAGACAGAGAGGAGGAGAGAAAGACAGACACCTGCAGACCTGCTTCACCACCTTTTAACTGACGCACCTGCAGGTGGGGAACCGGGGCTTGAACAGGGATCCTTAGCAGGTCCTTGTGCGTTGCTCCATGTGCGCTTAACCCGCTGCGCTACCGCCCGACTCCCCAGAGGTAATAATTTTTTAAAAAATATTTATTTATTTATTCCCTTTTGTTGCCCTGGTTGTCTTCTTGTTGTAATTATTATTATTGCCATCGTTGTTGGATAGGACAGAGAGAAATGGAGAGAGGAGGGGAAGACAGAGAGGGGGAGAGAAAGATAGACACCTGCAGACCTGCTTCACCGCCTGTGAAGCGACTCCCCTGCAGGTGGGGAGCCGGGGGCTCAAACTGGGATCCTTATGTCAGTCCTTGGGCTTTGCACCACGTGCACTTAACCCGCTGCACTACCGCCCGACTCCCTGGGGTAATAATTTTTAAATTATTATTACAATCATCATTGAGGCTTGATGTCTTCTGCCTTGATGATGAATCCGCCACCATTACTGGCAGAGAGATATATTGAATATACATATGTCACAATTCTCTTCATACGGAGAGTGAAGTTGAGAGGGAAGGGAAGACAAAGTGAAGCTTCCCTCTTGCAGGTGGAGTCTTGGGGCTTGAACCTGGGTCCTTGTGTACTGTAATGTGTGCACTCTACCTGTTGTGTCATTGGCTGGCCTTCTCACTAAACTTTTCCTCTGGAGAATCTTCAGAGAATTGATGAGATTATCCTGTTTTGATGAGTTGATTCTGTTTTGCAGGGCATAGCATAGAAGCAGTAAACACTGATTGCTAGTTACTGAATATTAGAAATAACTTTTTACAGCCAATAGATTTTGTGAAAATAACGGCAAAAGTAAACATTGGGCTCTTGTTATTCCTCCTCCTCTCCCTCCTTCTCCGCCTTCTCTTTTTTACAGAGCTGGGACCTCATACATGTATGATTTAATGACTGACTCCCTGACTACTTAGGTTGTTTTTTAAAATTTCTTTATTGGGGAATTAATGTTTTACATTCAACAGTAAATACAATAGTTTGTGCATGTATAACATTTCTCAGTTTTCCATATAACAATACAACCCCCACTAGGTCCTCTGTCATCCTTTTTGGACCTGTATTCTCCCCCCTACTTAGGGTTTTTCTCCTCTTCCTCCTTCAGTTGTGGCAGAACCCCGCCGAGCTGCAGGCTGGGTATCCTGTGCCCTGACTCCTGGCTAGGACCCTGGATTGCTGCACCCCTGTCTGAGGGCCGCTAGCCCCCAGGGCACCAGCAGACCATACCCAGGGCAGGTTTGTGCCATTACCCATGGAGGGACCCCATCCAGCCCATGCCCTGACTCCGGTGCCATGGCCTCTCCCATGTGGTGACAGGGTTTGACCATGGACTCTGCATGACAAGACATATACCCAACTACTAAGCTATCGCTCTAGTGGTAGTTTTTCATTTTAAATAAAATTTGGGGTGGGGGGCAGGCAAAAGGCACAGAGTAAGTACATCCTGTGTGCTGAAAGAATAGATTCTAAGAGTTGGGCTGGTGTTTGTAGTAAGCTGTCACAGTGCGTTTCTCGTATTTCAGGGTCAGTTAGTTTTCTGTTTGAGATCTGAACTTTGCCCTATGAAGTACCTTTTCTGTTTTCCGAACTTAAATATCCATACATGCTTCTCCTGTTAAAGCCCTCCTCTCCCCCGTTTCCTTTTTAACTCCAGTTTTTCCTTTTACCTTCCAGTTTTTCTCCAAATTCCATCTCTCTTTGCCTCTCTCTGTCTCTTTTTTAAAGATTTATTTATTTGTGAGAGAGAGGGAGAACCAGAGCATTGCTGGAGGCTCACAGGATGCCGGGCATTAAACTTGCTTGGGGTTCAAGGCTTGATCCATTGCACTCCTACCTGGGACACAGTCCACTCTCGCTCTGTCCATGTCTCGTCCAGTCTTGACGCAGTATTCTCCTGAAACTGGAGAATGGAGGCTTTCCATCTCACCTTTTCTTGACCTCAGTTCCTCATCGGGTAGTGGTTGCTTTGCAGGGACACCTGGAAGCTAGCTAAGTGTTGCTGAAAGTAGTGCCTCAGGATGTTTGCAATTCTTGCCAAGCATTCTAGAAAGCCTTCAGCAAAAGTCATCTAGGAGTTTGTAAAAGCGACTTCATCCTTCCCATTTACTGATTGATCTAGCTAGAGGCAGCCTTTGGGCAATTTCTATGATATTCTAAGGACAGTTTCAAACTACCTGGATTGCATTTGCTTTAACTCTGCATGGGAAGTGATTTGCTTTCTCTCTGTGATGGCTCTCCTAGAGTGTTTAGATGGGAATATTTAGGGTTCACAGTGTTAACTGTTTTTTCTGCCTTGCTTCTGACATCCAACCTGTTGCACCAGTTTGGGTGTGGTGGGGAACTAATTGCTCGTGTTTTTAATTTCTTGTGTTCTCTTTATTCTCCCTGTCTTTTGTGGCATTGAGTTTGAGTGGGGCTGTCTGTATTTAGAAATTCCCAGTGTGCTGACAGTCACTCAAATGAAGTTTTTGTTGACTTTATTCTTACTTGATATAGGAGAAAATGTGACTTTGGGAGCCTCTTATTTCTCTTTCTCTCTCTCTCAGCCTCCTAATCAGTATTAACTTTATACTTTATTAGGCAGGGTCGGGCGCAGATGATATCCCCCAATCTCCTCAAGTGGCTGTCTTTCCTGTAACCTACTGTTTCCTTTGAAAAACCACCCTGTTAACTGGGGTCAGATTTACAACTAATCTTCACATAAGAACATTTCTGGTTCAACCTGTAGATGGTTGAAATGCAAGTAAATTTGTGCTTCTCCACTTGACACTTAAGGTTTAAAACAGTAAATAGCACTTATGGCTATTAAGTCTCAAACCCTTTTTTTTTTCTTTAATTTTTTATATTTATTTATTCCCTTTTGTTGTCCTTGTTTTATTGTTGTAGTTATCATTGATGTCATTGTTGTTGGATAGGGCAGAGAGACATGGAGAGAGGAGGAGAAGACAGAGAGGGGGAGAGAAAGACAGACACCTGCAGACCTGCTTCACCGCCTGTGATGACTCCCCTGCAGTGGGGAGCCGGGGGCTCAAACTGGGATCCTTATGCCGGTCCTTGCGCTTTGTAGTCTCAAATCCTTTTGATTTTCCAGGTTATTTTTCTAAGTGTAAGGAACATGTAGGCGTAGTCGCTACGTCTTTGCCTGAGCCTATCCTTGTTCTGCCAGTAGTTTAGGTCTTTGTGCATTTCTCCCGGACAGGTCAACTGGCTTAATTTCCTGTAGATTTTAAGTCAAAACTTGTGTCGTGGCAACTTTTTCTTGACAGGTGTTTTTCTTTCTTTTCTTTTTCTTTTTTTATTTTTATTTTTATTTTCTGCCTCCAGGGTTATCGCTGGAGCTCAGTGCCTGCACCATGAATCCACTACTCCTGGAGGCTATTTTTTCCTTTTGTTGCCCTTGTTGTGTATCGTTGTTGTTGTTATTATTATTGCTGCCATTGTTGTTGGATAGGACAGAGAGACATCGAGAGATCGAGAGAGACAGGGAAGAAGGGGAGAGAAAGACACCTGTAGTGGGGTCACTTCACAAGCGGTGAAGCAAGTCTGCAGGCCCTTGTGCTTTATGCCGTGTGTGCTTAACCCACCGTACTACTGCCCGGCTACCTCATTATTATTTTTAATATTTTATTTACTGGATAAATATCTAGAGACATTAAGAGGAAAGTGGGAGACAGAGATGGAGAGAGGAAAGCGAGACACCTACAACACCGCTTCACCACTCAGAAAGCTTTCCCTCTGCAGATAGGGGCCAGGGGCTTGAAGCCATGGGAATCCTTGCGCAGAGTAGCAAGGGAGAAGGGGAGAAGCTTCCCAAGTGGTGAGACAGTGCTCTAGGTATCTCTCTCTCTTTCCCCTTATCTATCTCTCCATCTCACTCAGTTTCTCTCTGTCCTATCAAAGAAGAGAAAAATGAAGAAAAAGAAAAAGAAAAGGGAAGAATGAACGGAAGAGTGGTCTGGAAGGTGGCGGAGTGGATAAAGCATTGCATTGTCAAGCATGAGGTCCTGAGTTCAACTCCCAGTAGCACATGTACCAGGATGATGTCTGGTTCTTTCTCTATCTTTCTGTCATTCTTCATGAATAAATAAAATATTTTTTTAATAAATATTTTATTTATTTCCTTTTGTTGCCATTGTTGTTTTATTGTTGTTGTTATTGATAGGACAGAGAGAAATGGAGAGAGGAGGGGAAGACAGAGAGGGGGAGAGAAAGACACTAGCAGACCTGCTTCACCGCCTGTGAAGTGACTCCCCTGCAGATGGGGACCCTGGGGCTTGAACTGGGATCCTTATGCTGACCTTTGCGCTTTGAGCCACTTGCGCTTAACCTGAGGCACGAGGTGCTACCACCTGACTCCCTAAATCTTTTTTTTTTTTTTTTAAAGGAAAATTTGAAAGGGCCCTCAGGAGATGTGGATTTGTTGTTGTAGGCACTCAACCCCAATGATAACCCTGGTGGCAATTAAAAGTAAATAAATAAATATTAGTAATAATAAATAAATAGGGAATTGGGCGATAGTGCAGAGGGTTAAGCGCACGTGGCTCCAAGCGCATAAGGATCCCAGTTCGATCCCCTGGCTCCTCACCTGCAGGGGGTCACTTCACAAGTGGTGAAGCAGGTCTGCAGGTATCTCTCTTTCTCTCCTCTTTGTCTTCCCCTCCGCTCTCTATTTCTCTCTGTCCTATCCAACAATGTTGTAACAACATGTAACAATGTTGTAACATCGTGTAACAATGATGTAACAACAATAATTACTACAACAGCAATAAAAAAACCAACAAGGGCAACAAAAGGGAAATAAATTAATTAAAGAAAATAAACAGTGGAGGAGATAGCATAATAGTTATACAAAAGACTTTCATGCCAGAGGTCTGAGGTTCTATGTTCAATCCCTTGTCCCACTGTAAACCAGAGCTGAGCAGTGCTCTGATCTGTTTCTCTGTATCTTTCCTTCTGTGTCTCTCTCTCATTAAAGTAAAATAAACAAAATATTACAAACACACTGTAGTTATTTAGCTTAACTGTTCATATTTAAAGAATGTGGATTTTTTTTGATGTTTCCATTTGATATTTCTCAATTTTGGTAATTTGGATTCCTTGCAGAAATAACAGGATCTGGGACTGGGGCATGGGGAGTACAGGGTTAGTCTAGAGCATTTCCCAGTGTTTTCGTGCCAGAAAGCATGGAAGCATTCCCCTTTCCCCCGGCGGTCAGTGATGTGTTGGAAGAGCATCGAATCTAGCTAAGGCTGAGACAATTTGAACAACATAAAGTAGCAGTCGGTCATAATTCAGGGTACTGATATACTTTGTGTTACTATAGATATAAATAGTTCTAGGTGGGGGGACAGCATAATGGTTATGCAAAGAGACTCCTGTCTGAGGCTCCAAAGTCCCAGGTTCAGTTCCCCATACCACCATAAGCCAGAGCTGAGCAGTGCCCTAGTAAAAAACAATCAAAGACCAGTTCTGAGTCCGTACATGCCTGAACCAAGCAGATAGACGGAGGAGTGTTACTGGATTCTCAGGCAGAGAAATGGGACACACAGAGGCTTTGATGTAGGAGGTGTGTGTGTGTGTGTGTGTGTGTGTGTGTGTGTGTATGTATGTGTGTATTATTGCCACTAGGGTTATCACTGGGGTATGGTGTTGGCACTACGAATCCACTGCTCCCAGTGACTTTTTCCTTTTTAAATTGGATAGGACAGAGAGAAATTTATAGGGGAGGAGGAAGCAGTGTCTATTCTGTTGACAGACCCATCTGGACTCCTGTCCACAGCAGGATGGGCCCCGAGTGCTATGGCACTGGCCCTTTTGTACAGTCATCAACCTTCCCACAATGACTCATAGCAACAAGCTTAACAGGCGGCTTTTTGTTGTTGTATACAGAGAGTACAGCTTGTTCGGGTTATCAGCAGACTCTTGAGCAGTAGTAGCAGATTCTAAGGCCACAGCTGGGAGGAGGGGGAGTTGGTAGCCAGTTTCATCTAAGGAGTTTACCCTCACTTCTCTCAATCAATCAATCAATCTCTGTTGTTGTGTGCCACGGAGAAGAGAGAGAGGAGGTCCGGAGCGAAGAGGGAACACAAATCTTTATTTGCACTGGCACCTCAGAGTTGGGTGCTAGAGAAGCAGGTTGGGCCACGTGGAGGTAGCGAAAATGGTCGCCTCACGCAGTAACCTTTCCTGCATCTGAACACCAGAGTGAAGCGCTGGCAAGAGAGCGAGGTGCGGAAGAAGAAGGACTTTTATAGGAGCAGCTTTCGCGAGAATGGGAAGGGGGAGGAGTAACCAGAGCACTCCAGGATAGGATGATAACTCTCGTGAGAATGGGAGGGGGGAGGAGTGACCAAAGCACTCCAAATATCGCAGGGAAATAGTCAACGACTGCCACCTCTCCAGATTCAAAGGAGGTCTCAAAACTTTACATCAGGCTCAACCTGATGCTGTTGACTGGCTACGGAAGAAGGGCAAATGCTAGAAGAAGAAGGGAAATAGACAATGCCCTGAGGGCACAACATGGCGAAACAGGCACTCCAAGAATGTCCCAACTCTCATGGGAACTAGCAGTAGCCTGAGGGCACAACATGGCAGATGTGACTGCATCTGCACAATTTCCCAGCAAATCTCTCTCTCTCTCTCTCTTGCCTTCAGGGTTATTGCTGGGGCTCAGTGCCTGTACCATGAATCCACTGCTCCTGGGATCCCCCCTTTTGTTGCCCTTGTTGTAGCCTTGTTGTGGTTATTGTTGTTGTTGATGTTGATGTCATTTATTAATGGACAGGACGGAGAGAAATGGAGAGAGGAGGGGAAGATAGAGAGGGGGAGAGGAAGATAGACACCTGCAGATCTGCTTCTTCACCTGTGAAGCGACTCCCCTGCAGGTGGGGAGCTGGGGGCTCAAACTGGGATCCTTACGCTGGTCCTTGTGCTTTGCACCATCTGCGCTTAAGCTGCTGCACTACTGCCCTAGGAGGGAAACCTCATGAGTGGTGAAGTTTTGCATGTGTCTCTTTTTCCTCTCCTCTCTCCCTATCTCTCTTCCTCTATAAGGAAAAAAAAAAGCCATCACGATAGGTGAGTTCATTGTATAGGCAGTTGAACCCTGGTTCCAGTGACAAAAACAAACAACTCCCTCTCTCAACCATATGTGGATATAGCAAGGAGGCATATGTCTGCAAAACAGGAAGACATTTCACCAGAGAATCTTCTGGTACTTTGATCTTGAACTTCCCAGCCTCCAGAACTGTCAAAAGTAGATGTTTTAGTCACCCAGTCTGTGGTGTTTGTTTAGCTGTCTCTACACTAAGCAAGGCAAGGCTCTTGCCAGATTGTGACACAACACCTTTCTTGCTTTTTAATATGCTTGTGTGTGGCCTGCTGGTTTTATTTTATTAGAGATTTTAGAAGTAAAAATAACAGCGTATGTTTATTGAGTACTTGCTATATACCAGGTACTCCTCTTATATGCTTTTATGTTTCAGTTTATTTTAATCTTTATTTTTCTTTATTTTTAATATTTTTATTTACTTATTATTGGATAGAGACAGACAAATTGAGGGGTAGGGGGAGCCAGAGAGAGCGAAAGACAGACACCTGCAGCCCTGCTTCACCACTCGTGAAGCTTTCCCCCTGCAGGTGGGGAGCAGGGGCTTGAACCTGGGTCCTTGCACACTGTCATGTGTGTGCTTAAACGTGTGCCACCACCTGGCCCCTTTCTTTTTATTTTTAATCTTTGTTCCTTTTTATTTATTTATTTTTTACCAGAGCATTGCTCAGCTCAGGCACATGGTGGTGCTGGGGATTGATCCTGGGACCTTCAGTGCCACAGGCTTGAAAGTTTTTTTGGATACTGTTATGCTATCTCTCCTGCCCTATCTTATTTTTATTTTTATTTTTTTAATTTATTTTTTAAAATATTTTATTTATTTATTCCCTTTTGTTGCCCTTGTTGTTTTATTGTTGTAGTTATTATTGTTGTTGTCGTTGTTGGATAGGACAGAGAGAAATGGAGAGAGGAGGGGAAGACAGAGAGGAGGAGAGAAAGACGCCTGCAGACCTGCTTCACCGCCTGTGAAGCGACTCCCCTGCAGGTGGGGAGCCGGGGTTCGAACCGGGATCCTTATGCCGGTCCTTGTGCTTTGCGCCACCTGCGCTTAACCCGCTACGCTACAGCCCGACTCCCTTATTTTTATTTTTTAAAGATTTACTTATTGTAGAGATAGAGAACCAGGGTCATCACTCTGACACATACTCATCACAGCATTCTGTAATGACTTTTTTTTTTTTTTTTTTTTAAAGTCAGAGCATTGTTTAGCATTACTGTGCTACTGATTGAACCTGGGATCTCGGAGCCTGAGGCATGAAAGTTTTACATGACCATTCTACTATCTCCTTGGCCCTGTGATAACTCTTGATGTGTAGTGCTTTTTCAAGCAACAGAGCTAAAAAATTAATAAATTATATTGTGTAAGATTAGATTAGATTAGATTGGCAGGGGCGATATGGAATTATACCCGTCATCTTGTAAACTATTAAATAACTAGTTTAATATATATAATATAGAACTCAAGTTTTGTATTGAATTTAAGTTTCTTTTAAAAGTAATTGTTTATTGGGGGTGGGGATGATGAGAAAGAGAAATACCTGAGCATCACTCTGACATATACAGTTGGTTGGCTCAGACTTGGAATCTTACACAGACAAGCCCTGTACTCTACCACTGAGCCACCTTTAAAACTGTGGTAGAGTGGTCTGGGAGGTAGCACAATGGATACAAGCACTGGACTCTCAACCATGAGGTCCCGAGTTCAATCCCCGGCAGCACATGTACCAGAGTGATATCTGGTTCTCCTCCTATATTTCTCATAAATAAAATGTTAAAAAAATAAAGAAAAAATATTAAAATCAATAAACACTTAAAAAAAACTGTGGTGGAGTGTACATTTCATTTTTATTTCACATTTAGGCAGTGAGGTGAGGTTATTTCTTGGAGCAAAAAGATCCAAATTACTGTCATGTGCCAACAGAAAGGGGGGATTTTACACACACACACACACACACACACACACACACACACACACACGGCCATTTTATTGAAATTTGTAGAGCAGCGTTGTCCCAAGTATCAACTTTATTTTAGAACAATAATATAAGTTTAAAGAAAATAGAAAAGTCGTGGCCCAGGAGGTGGTGCAGTGGATAAGATACTGAACTCTCAAACATGAGGTCCTGAGTTCAGTCCCTGCAGCACATGTACCTGAGTGCTGTTTGATTCTTTCTATCTCGCCTTCTATTCCTATCTTTCTCATTAATAAATAAATCTTTAAAAAAATAAATAGAAAAAGTCTACTTAGTTAAACATGTCTATAGAACTTTGAATTGCAGGAATAGTTTTGTAACATCTGTTTTTGTGGAGTGAAGGAAGACAAGATGTTTTTTTTTTTTTCTTCTCTTTTTTCTTTCCCCTAAGGAGTCTCATTCCAATCAGCAGTGTAATTGTAATGCAACTCTAGCATGGAGGGGAGATGGAATGTTTGGCAAGGAGACACTGAGCAGTTGAGAGTTTTACTCAGAATAAGCATAGGCACCCATTCATTATAAGTACAACCCAGGGCAACAAACATTCTAGTTATACAGCTGGAATTTAACTTTGATATTACTTCATGGTATGTTGTATATAGAGACATACTTTTCCAAATAAAAAAAGAATTATTGACTTAGATGAAATGGTAGTATTTATTGCACTTAGGCAAATAATTTTCTCTAACCACCGTCTCAAATAAAATATACTAAAAGAGATTTTTGCAATATTTAAAATATTTCTTAGAAATCATCAAAAGGCATTGGGATGCTTATCATTATGAGATGATGTTTGAGTTATACTGACCTGTAAACTAAGGGCAAATGACTTGTGTGTTGTTTATCCTTATATCTGCTTTTTGTATCTCATGACACAAAATAGATGCTCAAGAATGTTGAATGCAAGGAATAATGTAGGAAGTGAAGTGCTCCTTTCTCATTAAACATCTCAAGGTTGTCACATTGTTGTGGGAGTAGAGGAGTTATCAATGACAGCAGCATGGCTAACCTTAGCTCTTCTCCATGACTCCCTCTACCCACTTCAGACTGTTTATCTGCACAAGGACTGAGTAGAGTAGTTAGAACAGGCATATTGACTTAGAAATGAGAAACACTTTGGAGGAATTTGAGAAGAGTGGTCACAGTTCAAGTCTAATAAAATCAGTCTTTAGTGCTAATCTACAGGCAGTTGAAGACATGGTTCATAATGAATTCTTGAGTTGTGGTATTTTGCTGTGCTTGTATTATAACCTGGAGTCCAGTGTCATGTTTGATTTTAATACAGAAAGAAACTTGATTGACTTGCCCACGTTCTGCACCTTTATGTATAGTCATGAATACTTCAGTAGAAAGCTTGTCAAACATTAATTATGCACGTAGCTGAGTAGTAGGAGAAAGCCCGTGTTCTGTAGCTCTTGTTCCCATCCACCTGACAGCATTCTCTGCTGCTTGTCCACTCCTGTCACTCAGTCCAGCGTTTCTCAGCATTGTGTTTACTCCTCTCTGTCAGTCAACGTTTGGAAAATAAAAATGAAATTTCCTCCATACTATCATCCTTCCCTAGCCCCATCATTCTGTGTTTTGACTCAACTTTTATCTTCTCTTACAAGAAGATGGTAAATTTACAAATATAAAATTGTGCTGCAAACATAAAACTACATTGTAATTTACATTTCAGAAGAGAATGGATACATACCTCGCTGAGAATTTGTTATAGTGAAATATCAGCCATCTGTCCTTTTGAAATTCAGAATTGATACCAAGAATGGAAAGAGTACTGGGCTGTGTTTTTAGTACTGAGTACATTGCCTCCAAAGAGCAGCGAGCACATTAAAGACTCAACTGTGTGGAAATGACACAGATAAAAATATTTAGTTCTCAAGTCACTTGACACACACCATCATCAATAATTTAAACAGAACAGGATGGGACACTGAGATTGAGCATTAAGTATAGCAGTTTGACCAGCCCTTACCTTCTTTTTTCCTGATCGTGTTTTCTTGTTTACTGTAACGCCAGGGAATGAGCCAAGATCTTGCACGCAGGTGTGCTGTGCAGGGTATTCTCATATGGTGCCAGGGACTGAATACAAGGAAGCCTGGTGTCTGACTGCTCAGTCACCTTCCTGACCTCCAGATGAGTCCCACCCCCACTCCCACTGTCATGGTAGAGCCAGGGCTCAGGGCTGGAGTGATGCCTCGGCGTCTCTTTTGTGGTTCCTGAATCTGGCCTGGGCCATAGGTAGCAAAGTAGCATACTCTCTGGCTCCCCCAAAGAGATTTTTAAAAGCTTTAGTTTATCTTGTCTTTTCAGTAGAAAATGATTATTTTTACCTATTTATTTTCCCCAAGTGATGCTCAGCTCTGGCTTGTGGTAGTGTGGGGGATTGAACCTGGGACTTGGGAGCATCAGCCATCTTTCTTTTTGTATAACCATTTTACTATCTCCCTCACCCTGAGAATTATTGTATTCTTAAAGTGGCTATGATATGTAAATTTACATATTTTTTCATTTTAAAATATTTAAAAATTTAATTTGGATAGAGACAGAAAAATTAAGAGGGAAGGGGAAGATAGAAAGGGAGAGAGGCAATTGCAGCACTGTTTCACCACTTGTGAAGCTTTCCCCCTACAGATGGGGACCAGGGGCTTGAACCTAAATCCTTGCACACTGTAATGCATGCGCTCAACCAAGTGCACCACCATCGGCCTCATTTTTCCCCCTTGAACTTTTCCCCATCACAGTTGTGCTACTCTAAGGACAAATCTCGATGGAAGATAGGAACTGAGTCCTAATTAGAATACTTTATTGCCCTGAGTGATCATTACTAAAGCTGCAACCATTGGTTCAGCTGTCTTTTGTTTGCTTCTTTATAAAACTTTGTGACCATATTTCATAACTTGCTGTAGTTTGTGTTTATTATTTACTGGTGTTTTATTATTTAGAAATGCAGACATACAGTTTTATTTTAATTTTCCCATGTGTTTCTTTTTTTTTTTTTACAGTACTCTGTGCAAAAAACTTGGTGAAAAAGGATTTTTTCCGTAAGTAAATTAACTTTAAGACTTCGATATTGTATTATAGGTTCTTTGGATAGTGTTTTCAGAGTTGTGTGGTTCAGCGATTTCTCTTATTCAGAAGTTTATTCAGGGGCCAGTGTAATAGCTCACCTGAGAGAGTGCCTGCTAACCATGCCTGAAACCCAGGGTTGATCCCCTGGTCCAACACAGGAGCACTACAGCTCTGGGAGAATCTTCAGTGCAATGACCTCTCTTTCTCTCAAACATTTGACCTGGAGTGGTGACGCCTAGGTGATGGTGAACAAAAAAGGTTGCTTTTGAATGCTTTGGCTCAGAGCATTTTGGCACTACATTTTAAAAATAATTTTATTGATTGATTGTGTTTTATTATTATTATTATTATTTATTTATTCCCTTTTCTTGCCCTTGTTGTTTTATTGTTGTAGTTATTACTGTTGTTGTTATTGATGTTGTCATTGTTGGATAGGACAGAGAGAAATGTAGAGAGAAGGGAAAGACAGAGAGGAGGAGAGAAAGATAGACACCTGCAGCGACTCCCCTGCAGGTGGGGAGCTGGGGGCTCCAACCGGGATCCTTATGCCGGTCCTTGTGCTTTGTGCCATGTGCGCTTAACCCGCTGTGCTACCTCCCGACTCCCTTTATTTATTATTTTAATGAGAAATACAGAGAGAAAGACCAGAGCACTACTCAGCTCTGGCTTACTGTAGGCTGGGGATCAAACCTGGGACCACAAAGCCTCAATCATGAAAGTCTTTTGCATAACCACTGTGCTGTCTCCCCAGCCCTTGGCATTGCATTTTTAAAGAGTATTTTACTTTTTTGTTTGTCTTATTACTTCAAATTTTTTTTTATCATTTCTGTTAAATGACTTTATGCACAGGTGTGTATATGCAGATATATGTAATGTATGTGCATACTGTATTTCTAGGAAAGATTTGAGATTCTTTTGCAAGTTGTTTTGTTTGATTTTTAAGTATAAAGGCAGAGAGGCAAAAATTGAAAGAAACCACAGCACCAAAACTTCCCTTAGTGCAGTGGGGCCCAGGCTTGAACCTGGCTTATGCACAAGGGCAAAGCCGCGCTGTCCAAGTGAGCTACTTTGCTAGCCCTATAAGCAATGAAAATAAACAACATTTTTTATATTTATTTATTTTCCCTTTTGTTGCCCTTTTTTATTGATGTTGTAGTTATTATTGTTGTTATTGATGCCATCATTGTTGGATAGGACAGAGAGAAGTGGAGAGAGGAGGGGAAGACAGAGAGGGGGAGAGAAAGACAGACACCTGCAGACCTGCTTCACCGCCTGTTTCGCGTGCGGGTGGGTAGCCGGGGCCTCGAACCGGGGTCCTTGATTTTCGTGCCATGCTTAAACCGCTGCGCTATCGCCCGACCCCACCATACAAAAAAATATTTTTAGGGAAAATTACCCATGGAAAGTTGGGAAGTCATTTAGTCTGCTTAGTATTTCCCAAGGGGACTCCGCCACATTTCAGATACATGTTCTTAGAATAGCTCCCGATAAGAAAGCTGACACTGGGGGCTGGGTGGGCAGCTACTTTGCGCAAGGACATAGCTTCGAGCCCCTCCTCTCCACCTGTAGGGGGATGCTTCAGGAGTGGTGAATCAGGTCTGGAGGTGTGTCTGTCTTTCTTTCTCTCCATCTCTCTCTCTCTCACTCCCCTTTCAGTATCTCTGCCCTATCAAAATAAAATAGAAAGAAAAACAACAACAACAAAATGAAATAGAAGAAAAAGAAGGAAAAATGGCTCCTGTGAGCAGTGGATTTGTAGTGATGGCACCGAGCCCCAGTGATTACCTTGGTGGCAATTAAAAAAAAACAAACAAAAAAACCGGGAGTCGGGCGGTAGCGCAAAGCACAAGGACCGGCATAAGGTTCCCGGTTCGAGCCCCCGGCTCCCCACCTGCAGGGGAGTCGCTTCACAGGCGGTGAAGCAGGTCTGCAGGTGTCTGTCTTTCTCTCCCCCTCTCTGTCTTCCCCTCCTCTCTCCATGTCTGTCTGTCCTATCCAACAACGATGACATCAATAACTACAACAATGAAACAACAAGGGCAACAAAAGGGAATCAATAAAATAAATTTTAAAAAAATAAAAAAAAAAAAAAAACCCAAGAAAGCAGACATTGGTTCCCATATACTCAGTCTCTGCCAGTCTTTTTTTTTAATGAGGGAGGATTGGGAAATATCATTCAGCTGTTTACAATCTTTCCCTTATAATATGCTTCATAGTAACCTTTAATTATTGAGTAAAAGTGACATTAATTTTAGTAAGAAACTCTAGGACAAAACTTGATATGTAAAAGATTTGTAGTTGGGGGGGGTGTCAGGCGGTAGTGCAGTGGGTTAAGCGCAGGTGGTGCAAAGCGCAAGTACCAGCGTAAGGATCCCAGTTTGAGCCTCCGGTTCCCCACCTGCCGGGGAGTCACTCCACAAGTGATGAAGTAGGTCTGCAGGTGTCTGTCTTTCTCTCCCCCTCTGTCTTCCCCTCCTCTCTCCATGTACTCTGTCCCATCCAACAACAACGACATTAATAACAACAACAATAAAACAACAAGAACAACAAAAGGGAATAAATAAATAAGATTTGTAGTTGGAAATGGAGACGTGGGGTTGGAGCACAGAACTATAGTGGTGGGTCGGTGTGTGTGGAGCTACACCTCTTGGGACCTTATGATCTTGTAAATTATCATTATGTCACTAATAAGACCTTTTAAAATGTAAAAAAATAAAAAGAAAGTGAGAGAGACATTTGTGGAGAGAGAGAGAGAGAGAGAGAACCAGAGCATTGCTCTGGCATATGTGGAGTTAAGTATCAAACTTGAGATCTCACAATTACCAATTCTATAATCTATCCTTATTCCCATTTGCTAAATTAATTAATTAATTAATTTTTTTTTACCACAGCACTGATCAGCTCGGCCTTATTGTGGTGCGGGGGATTGAACCTGGGACTTTGTAGCTTCAGGCATGAGAGTCTCTTTGCATCACCATTATGTTATCTACTTCTGCCCAAGATGTATTAATTTATTTATGCATGCCACGAGGGTTATTGTTGGTGGCTGGGTCCCTGTATAGCTCCACTGCTCCTTGCCACGATTTTCTTTTCTCTAGATAGAGGGAGAGAGAGCGAGAGGAGAGACAGCTGCAAGTACTTTCCTATGATGGCCGAGGCCCTCACACGTAACTAGTGTGTTCTACC